>NW_015505216.1:430134-452313 GCF_001515645.1 Sinocyclocheilus grahami | reverse complement strand
TATACACACACACACACACAAATTCACAATTTATCATAATGGAATAAAATACATTTGTACTATTTTCTTAAACATATAAGATTAATGAATTATTCTTTCCGTATTTTTGCAGAAAATTAAAATCATAGAACACACCTCTTAAATTGACACACAGGGTGTATTCATTACGTTTCTTGGGTTGGCCTGTATACAATACTCGGACATTTCTTGGAAGAAAACAAAATCTTAATGGTCGATCTGAAAGGATAAAAGAGTGTGTGTTCCTGCAGCTGTGAGGTGATGGCAGCTGATTCCGTACAAAGCGATGTGAATGCGGACACTGATGAAATACAGTAGAGTGGATCGAGTCGCTGTCCGTGGTGCTGAAAGCCACCAGCGCTCACATGAGCTCAACGCAGTCTATTCTAGTGCACATCTTAAGCCTATTTTGAAAGTAGGGGCACAATCGAGGTCTTTTTAATTTAAGTTGCACAGGGCTCGTCCTCATTTGGCCCTTTCCTGGTTTTAAAGGCCCGCAGACCTCAAAGAGCACCATATAGCCGCAGCTGTCGTCATATATATATATATATATATATATATAGCGAGTGTGTCGGAGATAGCGTTGGTAGTTCAGACAACGTATTTTGTGGAATAATAGAACAGTCGAAGAACTTGCATGCACACACACACACACACACACACACGAGGGCATGTCATCACATATATTTACCATGGAACACAATTAGGTTTCAGTTGTTGTTTAGTTATTGTTATATGCAGGAAAACCATATGATACACATGATACAAGTAATAAATCATGAACATTTACATGGGATCTCCTTTCAGAATATTACTGTCATTTTTGACAGTAGTTCAAGTTATCATAGTTTTATTGTAAATAATCTATGTGCAGTAATGGTTTCCCCCCCTCAAAACTGTTTGGCTATTTATTATTATTATTATTATTATTATTATTTGCAAAGTAATCGCAGTTTACGAGACAAATAATAATAAATAAACAAGTGCCATTTCAACATTTACAAGAAAGCATGTGCGTTGTAGGGTTTGTTTTTCGTCTAATGCAACTGCAGTCATTTGTTTCTGAAACTATGTGAAAAAAATATATACATATATTTTATGAAATGCATGAGACAGTAGGCTGCGGGCACAGCAGAGAGCTTACGGACGAACGGCTGCGCCTGAAGCATCATGTGAATATGTTATCCATGAACAGAGATGTTACATCCATGCACAGCATTCGCTTTGAGATCTGAAGCATGTTAGAGAAGGAACTGGATGTTGTGAGTGGTCAGTGTTGCGCTCGCGTTGCTCTCGGCGCGACGTTAGTGTGAGTGCAGCAGTGCAGTAGACAGCATTACATGAGCAGCCTGCGCTCATCGCTGCCGCTCCTGCCTTCTGCACGTCAAGTTATCCGCTACACTAGCTCTCATCACTCATTCTCGTATTGCTCCGCTCTTTCAGGCCACCCGTGCATGGATTTCTCCTGGATTTCCCTTCTCTAACATGGACGCCCGGTTGGAAGGTTGCTCCTTTGCGCAGTGAGACGGACATGCGGAGCATCGCTGATATGGAGTGTCCTCTTCTGTCTCAGTGACCATGCCGTGATCACATCGCTGACAAAAAACACCTCCAAAGCAGAAATAAGTGGGAATCTTACGATCCATCCAGGGGAATGACATGCAGTGCATCGCAGGCATCATGAAGAAGTGCTCTCCTCTGGTAACTCATCAGAGATGGCTTGGGCTGTTGCTGCTCTTACTGTGTGTGGGATATTCTCACGGGATGCCACATGTGTTAAGATTCGGTAAGAGCCTTTTAAAACACATTTACAGGGCGCCTTTTCCCGTTTTCTGTTGTTTTAGTGTCGCAGTAACATTTCATCTAAAGCTTGGATGTTGAATGAAAGATGCTATCTTACCTTAACTTAAAAGTAGGGAACGCTACTTTTCCAAACACAGAACTTTTTGAGCCCCAATCACACATGCAAAAGTTGCGTACAGGTTGTGATGCAAAACCCCTGAACAATATGCTGTTGCATATTGCATCTTCTCTTGTTGTTGCATATTATCTGGTTTCATATTGTTTCTGAATGTTTCATGAGGAGGACAATCTTGGCTGTGAAGTATTGCAATGACATATTTTGTTCCGTTCTTGCCTAAGGTGATACATTCTATTCTATTCTATTCTAGTGCCATTGTTACCTTGAAAAGGCTATTTCTGTCTGATAAACCTAATGTATCAGTCATTTTAATTCATATTTTTGACTTGAATAAAACCATATAATACATATGTTAACATTTTAGGTTACCATTTTTTTTGTCTTTCAGTGCAGAGAATACTGACAAGTAGGATACAGAGTGTGTATTAGGCAACTGTGCATTTCAGTTTTGCACTGTACTTTTGTGACATTTGCTATGATTAATATTTTAGGCGTCATAGAAAAAGTTAGACATGATTTAGTGTAGGCTTTCACTGCATAGATGTTCTCTTGCATGTTGCTATTAGTAACCATTTAATGAATGCTTTGAGGAAGGCCATCCAAGCTCAGCATCACCTCCCAGAACTGAGTCACAGGCGCTTTCTTAATAGAGTTGTAGTTTTAATAGGAGCGAACATGTTCGCTTCAGTCTTATTATGGTCAACAATGAAAGAGGACATTTCTCTGCGAGAGGAAATATCCACAAAAAAAAAAAAACATCGGCAGATTAGTATCAAAGGCTGTTGCTCTCTGGGGTGAGGCCTGTCTGATGGGCTCCTATTCCAGTCTCAATCAATACAATCAAATGATGTCAAGTGCACCTCAGGGATTCCCATTGCATAGCCCACGGCTTCCTTTAATTATGTGATGTAATAGCTGTTTTTCTCACTCCAGGACACCAGCACAAACTGAAAACGCATCACATAATCACACACACCAGCAAAATTTAGCCTTCAAGTCCTGTTTCCATATAACTGCTTTCCTCAGATGCTGCCTTAAACTGTGGAACTAATGTAACAGAATGGAGAGATTTTCCAAATGTAGTTTATCATTATACTGTGCATGGTTTGCAATTAGCGAAATGGGTAAGTACGCTTCGTGCCACAAGGGAATTATTTGAAGCCTGCAAACAAACATTCACAGCTTTTGCGCTTTAATTGTTAGAACGCATTTCGCACACGATTGTGTAAGAAAGCAGCCTGTGTGTATTTACCCTATAGAGTTTGTTGGTGTTGCGAACACATAACTGCAAAATGTTCGCATGTTTTTAAATATCGCAAAGAATATGCCTTCTCTAGAATCGTATCATATCTTCCACTTTTTCATTTAACTACATTTATTTGCAATGGGATTGATAAAAATAGTAACAGCAATTTTAACTGGCAGAGATGCACATATGTGACCCTGGAGCACAAGAGCAGTCTTAAGTCGCTGGGGTATATTTGTAGCAATAGCCAAAAATACATTGTATGGGTCAAAATTATAGATTTGTCTTTTATGCCAAAAATCATTAGGATATTAAGTAAAGATCATGTTCCATGAAGATATTTTGTAAATTTCCTACTGTAAATATAATAAAACTTAATTTTTGATTAGTGATATGCATTGCTAAGAATTTAATTTGGACAACTTTAAAGGCGATTTTCTCAATATTTTGATTTTGTTGCACCCTCAGATTCCAGATTTTCAAATAGTTGTATCTCTGCCAAATATTGTCCTATCCTAACAAACCATACATCAATGGAAAGCTTATTTATCCAGCTTTCATATAATGTATAAATCCCAATTTCGAAAAATCGACCCTTATGACTGGTTTTGTGGTCCAGGGTCACATATATGTTACACTTGTTATTGCTGTTACTGTTCATGTTGGTTTGTTTCTCATTATACACCGATATTCACTGCTGAGTTCTTGGATGTTGTGTGTGTGCATAAAAATAGTGCGGTAGATTGCATTTCTCTTAGTTCTGGTGAGATATATTCTTGTGTGTGTGTAAGTGGCACAGGTTTGTGTATCTGCATCCATAAGCCTTGTAGGACAAGTGAGTTCTCCTATTCTTGCGCAGAGATGATGTTGGATGATGGGGAGATGGGAAAACTGAACGAGTGCTACTGTCTTTTGCATGTGTCATCACATTCTCCATCTCTGCATTAGGAAGCAGCTGTCTGTGACAACATCTGGCTCTCAGCCACTGTCCCACCGTCCTCTGTGATTTCAGCTGCCCTTCTCTCACTCTCACACACAGTTCACTCCACCTCTGGATAGACGTTTTATATTGATTTCTAACAAGTACTGCTTTTATTTCAAATCAGTTGATACATTTACATGCAGATATTTAAATGGAAATTCATTTTAGTGAAATAATAACATTTCTAAGGAGAACGTGTACACTGTAAAACGTGGTAACTTGTTATCTTAAAGAGCTATTTCTACCTGATTTAATGCATAAAATGAGTTTTGTTGGTATAATTCATTTATTTAGGTGCGCTCGGTGATGTCAAGTAATATTTCTGACATGAATAAAAGCAATTCATCCACATCATTTATAGGTTACCATTATTTCAGTGTAGTATGTTTGTAAGCTCTTGCTTTTTTTGAGGGAATGAGGGAAGGCTCATTAGCTCTTAATGTCCTGACTCATATTAGTTTTTTTTCCTATCTTTGCAATCACAATAAACTTCTAATGTCAAGAGAAAATGTTACAGAATAATGTTGCGTTAATGTTAAGAATAAGCTAGAAGTGAGAAAGTCTATAATGATGTTCTAGATATATTTTTTTTATTTATCACGCTTTAAAATATTGACACTTTGGACATTCTTAACAATACAAGTTTCTGCTCTTATTCTACACAACATTTTGGTGCAAACATTTTAGTCTTTTATTAGAAAATAATAACTTGCTGCACCTGAAAAGAAACCAAAACATCTTTTCAACTGACATCAAAAAGGCCGTGCAGGCCAATAGCTAAATAGCTATTTAGTAATTTTTTTGCATTTTGTAGCTTCAGTATTTTTGATAACTGCTTTGGTTTTGGTTAGTTTAGTGGACTATATACATATTTAATTGAGTTGCATCTGAGAGAAGAAATGCAGCAGAGACAGAGCTGCTTTTATATTGATTTCTAACAAGTACTGCTTTTATTTCAAATCAGTTGATACATTTACATGCAGATATTTAAATGGAAATTCATTTTAGTGAAATAATAACATTTCTAAGGAGAACGTGTACACTGTAAAACGTGGTAACTTGTTATCTTAAAGAGCTATTTCTACCTGATTTAATGCATAAAATGAGTTTTGTTGGTATAATTCATTTATTTAGGTGCGCTCGGTGATGTCAAGTAATATTTCTGACATGAATAAAAGCAATTCATCCACATAATTTATAGGTTACCATTATTTCAGTGTAGTATGTTTGTAAGCTCTTGCTTTTTTTGAGGGAATGAGGGAAGGCTCTTAATGTCCTGACTCATATTAGTTTTTTTTCCTATCTTTGCAATCACAATAAACTTCTAATGTCAAGAGAAAATGTTACAGAATAATGTTGCGTTAATGTTAAGAATAAGCTAGAAGTGAGAAAGTCTATAATGATGTTCTAGATATATTTTTTTTATTTATCACGCTTTAAAATATTGACACTTTGGACATTCTTAACAATACAAGTTTCTGCTCTTATTCTACACAACATTTTGGTGCAAACATTTTAGTCTTTTATTAGAAAATAATAACTTGCTGCACCTGAAAAGAAACCAAAACATCTTTTCAACTGACATCAAAAAGGCCGTGCAGGCCAATAGCTAAATAGCTATTTAGTAATTTTTTTGCATTTTGTAGCTTCAGTATTTTTGATAACTGCTTTGGTTTTGGTTAGTTTAGTGGACTATATACATATTTAATTGAGTTGCATCTGAGAGAAGAAATGCAGCAGAGACAGAGCTGCATTGCCTTTAACAATTATCTCATTAGCAAATATTAACAAGGATGTGCCACAGAGAGGTCATAATACAACATAAACAAAATCAAAACAAAGAGCTGTCCAGTCAAAAACAATACAATTCATCAGGGCACATTCTTAATGAGCACAACCAGGCTAGTAAGACATGAAAAGTCCTTCTCCCTACTGTGTTAGGAGTGCAAGAGCAACAGTGGGGAAAAAAAGAGCTAAATGGTCTAAAAGTGCTCATACATTTGCAGCATGCAGAATATTATAATATCTAAATCCATTTAAATTTTCAGTTCAACCCCATGATCAAAAATAAGACCATAAAACACAAATGCATCTTTATCCAGATATGCACCACTATGCAATATTCTTATTTATATATTTATTTAAACAAATATTTAAAATACGTTATCATTTGTTCTGTCATTGCCAGCATTCTGAAGGATAATGCCTCTACAGCATCAAACAGAACTGCAAAACATTTCCAAAAACCTCGCTTATATGTCATTTTTCACCTCAAACTCACAACATTGGTTGAACCAAATGTTGATATTTTACGATTGCGATTCCATTTGATGGAATTTCCACTTCAAATCAGGACAAGCACACTGAATTAAAAGAACCTAATTCTTAAAGACACTAAAAGTGGCAAGTGTTTCCCATCAGTAAGGCTGTATGCTGTCCTTCAGTAGTGCTGACCATTCGTTTGCTCCAGTGCTGATTCCATGACCTCCAGGTGGAGGCCTACTTCATCAAGGACATACGTGACCTTGAGAGACAAAGGATAGCATCTCACAGCCATCTATATTTGTTTATATGCTGAGCACAAAGCTTAAAGTTCATATCTCATGTTTCAAGGTTGTTCCTAAAGACATACAGTGTGTTGTTATATCACTGTCCACCGAAACACTCTGAAGACCTTTGAAAAGGCCTGATTCTGTTGTGGTTGCTTAGCTTCAGTAATACTGAGTCTGTATCTGTCGTTCAAAGAAATACATTGTGAATGGAACATAACTGATGAGTAAGAACAGGTCATTCCCATGTTACTCCTACCCACAAGTCTGCAAAAATGTATATCTGCTGATAAAGATTCTTCATGGAACCACAGTTTTTTGCTACCTTGTTTTGCATCTTTCTTGTTTGCCAATAGAAACACGAGGGGAGCCAGGCTATGGGGTACTTGTCGCTTGCACTACCAAGAGTTTGGAGTTTCTCCAGCAATAAGAAACAATTAGTGTTATGGTTTCTGTCCAGTGGGCCGCCATAGCACAGCCCACATCCTTTTTTCTTGCAAACTACTACACAGCAGAGTGATGGTAGTCCAGTTCACTTCAGTTAAAGGTATCCGTGTGACATTTTTATTCTCACTTGTCATTAACCATTTTTACCCTCTTACAGAACTTTTCAGATTCATTTGACAGCATAGACTTGCTAATCCAGGTTTTAGAGGCCAGCACTGTACCTTCAAAGCTTCCTACTGCCTCCTTTCCACCTTGTGCATCTTTATATGCACCTTTATATTCATGTGTTGTAATGATGACAGTATTTCTCATCATGGGCTCATTGGAAAAATGTGCCTCTGCCTGCCTTTACGTACAGTACAATTCACGGTTATACTTTATTTCGATAGTCCACTTTAGACATTCTATTAACTATAAGTAACTTTGCAACTACATGTTAACTACATGTCAACTAATTCTCATTAATTTGCAACTACATGTCTACTAACTCTCAGAGTTGACTGTTAGGGTAGGTTTAGGGTTAGTAGAATGTTGACAAAGAAAGTGTTAGAAGATATTAAACAGACAGTCTACTAATACTCTACTAACTGCTAGTTGACATGTAGTTGCAAAGTTACTTACTGTTAATAGAATGTCTAAAGTGGACTATCGAAATAAAGTGTTAGCCAATTCACTGTGATTTCCAGCTGAAATGAACACTAGAGGCAGTAAAATACCAACAACTTTTATACCTTTTCACACAAATTATAATTATAGGGCAGATAATTAAGAGACTTATTTTTGCATGTTACTTGCACAACACTATGTTTTGACCTCAGAACACTTTTTACCATAGTACGTGATTTCTAAACTAATACATTTTGAAATTCGCATCACATAATCATCTCCATATGCTTTTTCTCACATTGTAAAATAAGTAAAACAGTCCAGTGAAACACCAGTCACACTAAAAGAGCTCAAAGACTTGTAGAAGCAAGCTAAAACTGCATGTTTTCTTTAGCAAATGTGTTGCAATCTCACATTTGTTTTTGTTAACACTATCAAATTAGGTTTAGGATAGGGTTTAAAGTAGGTAATGCATTATTTTCAAATGTAGTATAGTATTAATCACTCATAAGATTTTCACTTTGAAAGTGTTGAAAAACATGTAAGAAGCAACCAGTATTGGGGAAAGTTACTTTCAAAAGTAATGCTTTGCAATATTGCGTTTCTCCATAAAAAGTAACTAATTGCATTACTTTTTATGGAAAGTAATGCATTACTTTATTTTGCATTACTTTTTGTCACTTGGACTGGACTTGCTTATTTGTTTTTAATAACAAGAACCCAAAGGTTATATTTTTTGGCAACTGTAAAGGCCCTTTCACACCAAAAGTGAAGGCTGAAGGAAGTTCCTCTGCACCTCACTCCCAATTTCTCTCAACGCAGGGACAGGAGAGGTGTCAGTGAATAAATGGGAAAACAAAATAACTAGTGTTTCTTATTTCAAAACATAACTCAGATATTTTGTTGTAAATTTAACAGTAATGCTAGCTACTTGAAAAAAAGTAATCTGATTATGTAACTTGCATTACTTGTAATGCGTTACCCCCAACACCGGAAGCAACGTTGTATTATTTAACAGAAATTTATTCTCAGTTACATTTTTTTTTTCAATGAGCTTGGATCTGTCTTTCATCCCCTGTATGATGCTCAACATTCACAACCACAAAAGTCTTGATCTCCCAGTTGTATTGTACCTATTACAATCCTTTCCCTCAATCCCCATTGTGTCCTCATACTATTTCTTTCTGTTTAGGTTTGTCCCTGGGTAGAGCTTAATGTTATACTGCCTTTGCAAGCAGAAGTGGCTCCAATTCTATTTACCTTTGATATCTTTGAACCCCTTGTGTCTGTACTTCCATCCTTGTATAAGCTGTACTTTGAGGCCTTGGCCATGGTGTTGCCTCTGTTTCCGCTCGTTTTTACTCTCCACTAGACTACATTTTGAACAAAAACCTCCTGTGCAACATGGTCTAGTTTTAATTGCTACCATCAACCCACGTGAATCCATTTGACTCTCTTCAGTTATTCAGGCGAACCTCTGCTCTGATCTTTCTCTGGATCAGTGATCATAGCCACACTCAAAGGTTTGCCATGCTTCAAGGCACAACCAAACAGCTTCTCCCATTTAAAATCATTTCTTAGTTGTCAGTTACTATTCTCTCATGGCAGTCAGTAAACCTCGATAAGCAATGTTGGAGGGATTTCCATCCTTTTTTTTCTGAGACAGGGCAAAGCAAAGCTCTTTGCGTATTGTTGATAATACTCATCCTATAACCACTGATACACATTACCTGCTCTGGAACTCAGTTTGCAGCTGCATTTTGAAATCTCTATACTGTTCTTCTACACACCTAGTCTGTACTGACCTCCTTTTAGTCATGCAAACTTCCAGCAGCTACCTTAACCAACACAACACGTGTACTTCAAAACCCCGGAAACTGATACAGCACCCAGAGATTCTGTGTAGGAAGCTTCTACAACTAAATTATAGAAAGCCAGCTAAACATGTTGAAATGTTTTTTTCTACACCCCAAATGCGATTTTCTAAAATGCACTTCCACAAAAAGATCAGAATTGTTTATACCGTCCCACCAAACAAAATGGGTGTTGTGTTGTAGTTAAGATCAGCTCGTTCAAGTACGAGTCCTTGCCGAGAGCTGAGTAGGTTCACGCTCAGAAAAAAACAAAAAACAAAAACTTTGGCGTTAGGGTTAGATTATAGGGTTATATGTTACCATTTTTAAGTGTACCTTTATGGAAACCGTGTCAAACTTTTCCCCACATCCTCTTATATGATTGGGGTTAAACTTTTGGTTTGCCAAATAACGAAGCTAACTGTCTAGCGATCCTTCATATGTGTATAAAAAAGATCAGAATACTTTATTTTAGTAGCATTATGAGGGGGAAAATAGCCTTGTTTTCCTAATCTTTGAGATTTCCTTTAAGACAGTAATGGGTCAGTTTCTAGACTTAGCTCAGTAAGTGTAAATAATACATGTTAGATTATAACAGATTAGTTTTGTTTTGTACAATGTGTATAGCGATGGTCTTGAGGATTGAGATGTGCCGTAGGGATATACAACAGGAGCAGTTACAATTTGCAGTGGTGGTCTCACAGCAGAGAATCACTGCAGGTGTGGAAGCGGCCAGTGAAACTGCAGGAGGATCGGCCGTGTACACAGGAGCTAAGCTGCACCATTCGATGAGACCAAAAATAAAAGAATAAGAGGATGGGCAGCACAAAAGCACTGGAAGTGCAGAACATGTAAGAATATGATGAATATTAAAGCTCTTTTTCTTGGCGCTGAGATAACTGAAGGTTCTGCAGCTCTGTTGGAGGATTACCGAACAGGAGCAAAAGAGTAAATGGAGATTTACTGATGCACAGAATTTGAGAATTTGAAATGACTTTTTTAGATGAACGTGTCATGTTTTACTGTGGAGCAACTTGCGAGGGACTAGTGGTACATATAAAAAAATCAAATATTCATTCTTAAATGAGAGAAAGAAAGAATTAGTTAAGATAGGGGCAACTGCAAACCCTTGGCAGCGAATGCAGCAAGTACTAGACCGGCTGGCTCCACAGCAGGAGTTGCATTGGAATTGCTTTTAGTGAAACTGCAGGAGGATCGGCCGTGTACATAGGAGCTAAGCTGCACCATTCGATGAGACCAAAAATAAAAGAATAAGAGGATGGGCAGCACAAAAGCACTGGAAGTGCAGAACATGTTAGAATATGATGAATATTAAAGCTCTTTTTCTTGGCGCTGAGATAACTGAAGGTTCTGCAGCTCTGTTGGAGGATTACCGAACAGGAGCAAAAGAGTAAATGGAGATTTACTGATGCACAGAATTTGAGAATTTGAAATGACTTTTTTAGATGAACGTGTCATGTTTTACTGTGGAGCAACTTGCGAGGGACTAGTGGTACATATAAAAAAATCAAATATTCATTCTTAAATGAGAGAAAGAAAGAATTAGTTAAGATAGGGGCAACTGCAAACCCTTGGCAGCGAATGCAGCAAGTACTAGACCGGCTGGCTCCACAGCAGGAGTTGCATTGGAATTGCTTTTAGAGGCAGAGTTGCAGGCGATGAAGCAAATGGTAATTCCATTTCAGTTCACAAGATTTCGTTCTCAGCTTGGCTGAGTTGAAGATCTCTATCGGTGGGTAAAAATGTTCTGTTCCTGGGTTACGAAGAGGCTCATGTCACATATGTATGAGTGTGAATGTGTGGCTGACCTGGGAAAGATTTATATGTAGAGTATTTTCCAAGCTCAAGGCCATTTCAAATAAAACAAAAAAAATCACACGTGTATGCATATTAACTAGACAACACTTTATATGTGTGTGAATTGAACCAAAAATACCATTGCTGGCCAATAGTGTTGGCGATTTTGTTTTTTCCCTATTAAAGCAGAAAAGGAGCTGTGCTTGACTGCAGAGTGGACTTGCCTTATTGAGACTTTGATATGATATCAGCATGTTGCTAAGCAAATAGAGCTAAAGTCAGAAATGTAAATTTGGCCAAATACACTGATCTGTTAAGACTAGGAACACAAAGACAGGAATATTAAAACACTGGTGTGAATCTGCAGGAAGATATACATAGCATAATCTTACGTCAGACTTAACACTTTGATTGGTGGTATATTGAATTATTGGAATTCCATTTTGTGTGTGTGTGTGTTTCAGTAATGAATACAAAACTTGATGTGCATTTTGAAGAATGTTCTTTGTATAAGAAACAGACAGACCCACAGTGCTCTATGAGTCAGTCAATAATTCATCTTGATAAATTTGAATAATCTCACTGTAGGGTATGTACACTCAGGCCTGTGTTCACTTCAGAAACCTGATTTAAAATCTGCTCCAAGAAATCAATATGGATGCAAAGCCAAAGGGCTAGATATCGGAAAGTCGTTCTTTCACTAGTATTTGACTAGGTAGTCTTGGGAATTTCTGCTGATGTGCTATAAATCCAAATCTGAAATGTCATATTAAATGTGGGATTGGCGTTTAGAATGTTAGCAGTTCTCTGGAGCCATGAGGTGCATGCCAGTACATTTTTTGACACTCGTTGGCCACTTCTTGAAGAAGTTTCAAAAAGTCTTTCAAACTGAGATTTGCCACATTATGAAGGGAATGATGAATGTGTGTTATTTACACCAACTTCACCTTGTTTTGTAGGAATCACTGATCATCCCTATTCATTGCAGTTGCTAGAGTGTACACAGTGTAATATCCAAAGTGAGTAAAGTGTTATCATGTATTAATTGATTGCTATGAATTTTTTTCTATATATACTCTGAAAAAGTGAAATGACTGTCATTTATTTGAAGTGCATTTTTTTCTCTGTTTGTTTAAAAGCAAATAAATAAATAATTATAATAATAATAATAATAATAGTATTTTCACTTGACCCAGAGTGTTGATGTTCAGAACACATATTTGCTAGCTTTTTGGTGGATAACAGAAAACATATTGCATAATTTAAAAAGACATTATTATGAACATTTATGCACTTTTAAGAGAACATCCCTGTCTTTATTTATAGTAAATAAACTCAATTAAAAATACAAAGATTTTATATTATATTTTGTTTATGGTAAAAATTGTAAGTTGTAAGAAGCTAAACATTATTATATATTTATAAAAAGTTTTGCTTATGTATAAAGAAAATATATCTAGCATGCTCTTTATGATAAATAATGTGATTAATATAATATGTAATTTTATTTTATATTAAAATAAAATTTAAGGATCGATTCAATTTAAATATAATTTGAGATTTTTTAATTTGTTTTTTTCTGTTGTTCTGAAGTACCATTTTTTTCAATTTGTTTAGTTTGTATTTAAATATCTTCTGGCATCAAAAAGCATCGCGTTATGGCAGTAAAGATTACTTGAATATGTTCTCAAAACTAGCAGTAGGTCTTGTAACCAATTGTTTTGGTCTGCATTGTTCCTTTGTGATATGTTACTATGTAATAACTATGTAATAACACAGTCGGTTTCCAGGTCAGCGTAAATGAGAGCTGGTTCTGAAAGAGGTCCACAGATCCCCTGGCTGATCATCAGCACCATTTCAGTGGAGAGAAAATCTTTAATCCTTTCTTTGTTTTCATCATTCTCCCCTTCACACTTCCTCACCAGTTATCAATTGATACTGCAAAATCAATAGCACGTCCAGTACCCAACAGCCCAAACAGAATCATCACATTCACCAACAGATGGGAGCGAATCAGGGTGCTTATTAAACACCAACTCTGCTCGGCAAGACCCATCCCAGCTGACATTTTCGACAAAGATCTGAAAACAACAGGAAGGGACGGATGGAATCACAGATGGAGAGGCTAAAAGAGACACTTCAATTTTTTTGAACAGCTCAGATTTTGAGATGTTCTTCTCTCATAGGCCTTGTGGGAAACGTAGATCTGACGTAAACCATCGGCCTTTGTGCTCTGACTATCAGGTCACGCTCCGCTGAGAGGAAATTTCACTTGCCGAATGTCGATAGGTCAAGCGTAGTGTAAGCACTTCCATGAGAGATTCCAGACCATTTCCATCATACAGGCTTTCATCTACAAAGGTCATGAGTGTGTGTACATGTGAGGCTTGCTGTTGTACGTGGTAGGAGTTTGTGTGGATATGGGAAATTTAATTGATAGAAATCACTGTAAGCATGAACGTTCACCTAAACATGAATTATTTGAATATATGAATATTCCTCATGTTGTTCCAAACTTATTACTAATTTTCATCTCCTGTGGAACACTGAAGTAGAAGTTTTGATGAATGTTCACACTACTCTTTTCCATACAATGAAAATGGATGATGATCTGTAATGTCAAGCTCTAGAAAAGGCAAGAAATACAGGCATAAGTAGTATATTCTGTGTTCTCTTCCATGTGTTCGAAAGCATTTTACTAGCTCGTTGTGATTAGTCATTAGTCCCATCTGATGTAGTATTGCAGGCAAAATTGGAACTTACTTTCACTCGACCTAGTAAACTCAAATCTGATTGGCTGTCAAATTGGTTGAAATCTTCTTGTTTTGACAACCTGGAAACAAAAATGAAGTTGTGTTTTCAAAGTATGAGGTTGATACAACAAATGCTTCTTAGCTTGCTCCCATAAATCATTAAACTGTTTTATTGTCGCCAGTATGTGGATGCTTTTCATTGCAAATGCAACGCTCTACCAAGCAAGTTTACTGCATAAGAAAAGAGCTGGTTTTGTGATGCAATATAATCTGCAATGTGACACAATCGATAATCTGACCCTGTAATCATATTTTGTGTAAAAAGGAATAAAAGTTGTTTGTGGTTTACTGCCTCTAGTATTCATGTGAATTGAATCTATATATGTTTTTGGAATTTTGCAAAAATGTAGGTAGAGGCTTGTTTTTCCTATGTTGAGCCTGTGTTGCTTAAACCCTAACTTTTTTCTTCTTTACTGGACGTTTAAGTATTTATGTATATATTTTTAAACACTCACTTTTGTGTGTGCATGTCTCCACCAGATTCTTGTCAAACCAATTTTACAGTTTTGTCATTAATGCTGTAATCTAGTTTCACTGGAAGCCCGCAGAGAATGCTATCAGCCTGGGAGAAAGAGAACTCAACATGACTCCTCGAGCATTCAGGGTTGGGTTGAGAGGAATCACGGATTGAATGTAGCGTGCTTTCACGTGTGTGCACATTTGTGTGTGTGTGTGTGTAAGTGTGCTCTTTTACCATAGGACTCTATGTTTTGATTTCCCCAGATGTCACAGTCAGGCTTCATCAGTCCATTGGATGAGAAGACTTTAGAGGAGCTAGACTTGAGAGAGAGCGAGAGAGACAGTTAGAGCTAGAGAAAGAGATAGAAAGAGAGAGAGAGAAATAAATAAAGGATGTTTTCCCTTAAATTAAACATAATTCTAAAATGCTTGGAGAGACTTTGGGGACTCCTATAGCTCAGTACTTTCGCGACTAGAGAGCGTGCTGTTTAGCAGAGCATCTCGAGTGTCTCAGATTATGTGTGCAGTTGAAAAGTGTTGGGGAATGTAAATAAGTGCTGTATACTTCAGGGAATACAGTGGAGTGGATGTTTGAAAATCTCAACAGATCTGTAGCACAGTAATAAGATATTGAGTCAGATTTTACTGCTACGATTGTAACGATTCATCTTCACTGTGATACAACTTGATTCAGATTCGGTTTAATGTAACGTGGATTCTGTTTTATGTGGTTTTGGGGTGCTCTTGGGAGAACAAACAGCCTTACATTGAGAATTGGAAAATAAAAATCACTTCATAGAGCTAAACTACTGTATATGTCATAGGTGTTTGTTTTCTTAACTTGAAATGAATGCATGGCAAAAAAAATCAATGTAGAGCAATAGTGATAAATATGGATAGACTGCAGGTTATCCAGTGATGAATGAATGTTGTCAAGACTGTGGTGTTATATTGCAAAGCCGCCATAAAAGTAGCCAATCATGTGCCATGCTAAACCATACTTACTGGTGTATCATTGCATTGTATTAATTTATTTATTAAATGCAGTTTACTCATTTACTTGATGTGAAAGTATAACATTTCATTCTTTTCTGTGTGACTTCTGCTGACAACTCATTTCAAACGATGATAAACAGGAATAAACTTTAAAACTGTAGTGATATAAAACATTTGTAAATATTTTATGTTTCTGTAGCTGTATATGCATAATAACGTTTATGTTTTGGATGTTATCAATATATGTTTCAGAATCTATGCAAAGCCATCTTTCCACCATCAATTCTTGTTGCTTTACCATTCCATAGACATAGTTTAGTTGTCCACTGGGGGGCTGCTAACAGAAATATGTCAGTCGTTGCCTTGGTAATGCAAGTGTTTACATAAGGTCTGAGATTTAAATAGCAATCACTTTATGGAGGATGATCAGATATTTCGGGTTTTATGAAACCACGATAATGGACTGAATTTAATTGTGTGGATGAATTGTGACTTTATAGGCAACTGTTGTGATGTGTAATCTGTATTGTTTGACTTAGGACTTTGGTAGCATTTCACCTACTAGACGTTTCCTGTACCTAAATGTAATTCATTCATTAGTATTGAAAAGATATACGAGTACATTGAGTTCTCCCCTCCTGACGGCTGATCTTTGAACTCTTCCTGTTGGTAAATGAGTGTTACATGATATTACGCACAGGTCACAGCTCTTGGGATCTTTCACAGCTCATTATTACATGGGTGATGATGCCTGCTACATAATTCAACTAACAGAGGCTTGTGCGCCATGACTGGAAGAATCTGTAAAATGTGTAGCGGTGTATAGATTAGGAATACATTAAGAATCACATTGCCACATTATGAGGAGAATTCAATGATTATGAACCGCCCGCTGATAGTCTGTGTTGTTTTAGCAACACAGAAGGAATTATGCAAACCAGGTTTAGGCTCTTAAAAGGTGTGCTTATTTACACACACATCTGGATGTTTGCCTGGCAGGGGCGTTTCCTCCGAGGAGGCAAGGGAGGCAGTGCCTTCCTCAAATTATTGGATGACAAAAAATATTACAAATATTACAAAATATAACATTAAAAAATTTTTGAATCACTCGTTTTTCTAAAGAAATATTGTCCAACAGCAACACTAGCAGGTAAAGTTACAACAGGAGTCTGCATCTCTCTTGGCACCCCTGAGCCCATTGAGTTTTAACAGACCCTCTAAAGCGTGTGGTGAGTTTGCTGGGGGGGCAATTGAGAATGAATGGGGAAATGTCACGTGAGAGGAGCCAATGCCTCCATCGTGATTTGATTGGATATTAGTGGTTATGGTTGGCTGTGATGGGTTCATGCGATAAAACGTGCCTCTTGTGTTCGTGCGTGTTCCACATTCGTGAATCAGTCTGAATGAACAATATAATGACGTTAATGGGAAGACTCATTAAAAAAAGTAAGTAAACAAATCAAACACTTAGATATAACCACTTTGTTACGTCAAGAAAAGACTTGGCCTGAAGGGCCTGAAAACATGATCTGTGGGAGTTTTTAGTGAGTAATCAACTTGGTGAAATTTAAAGTAGATCTCTGTGTCTGTGACTAATATTTACTGAGATTTGATGACTGATGATCCGAAAAATTCAAAAACAGTTAAAAGTTAACAATTAAAAAGAATAGCTGAACATAAGTGTCAGGCCCATGGACTTTCAGTGTGTTTGTTTTCCTTCCCATGTGCTCCCAGTAACCTAGTTTTTCCCTAGTCTAATTAGTCATTTGATCCACCTGTGTCTCATCAATTTCCCTCGTTTTATGTTGTATTTAAAGTGTAGTCTGCCCCATGTTTCCTTGGTGGGTCTTGAACGTCCATGTTGTGCTACGTGTGTCTCCAGCCAGCCCTGTGTTACCCTTGTTGTGTTTATTAAAGACTTTTGATTGTGAGTATCCCTCATCTCCTCGCTCCTCACAGTAGGTAATCGTGACAATAAGTTCATAAGTAAAATATTTTGTTTAAATCGTTTCTGCCTTGAGTTATTATTTTGGAATGTTAAATGCTTAAAAACACTAACTTTATTAGATTCATACTTGGCATTAATAAATACAATATTGATTGTATTAACTTATTAATTAACTTAAAAATATAAAATATATATTTTTTATTTAAACAAGAAAATGTGACTAGGACATGAATTAATATTTGATATAAAAAATGCTCTTCTCCATTGTTTGATCATCATTTGACAAATTTCTGTTGCCATGTTCAATAGTAAATGTACAGAAGCTAAATGTTAAAAGAAATTCAGTATTGTCTGTTTTTGCAGTAATAGCACAGTGTTAATAGAAACAAGATGTTTTTGTGCATAAAAATAATAATAATGTCTCAATTTACATTTATTTCAGCACATTTAGCTGGTCAAACTAAACAAGCTGGTCAGTTTTTGTCCTGAGATACAGCATGAAAAAGTGAAACAATTATTTAGTGAACTCACCCCATGCTTTATATTTGTATGGAACAATTAAAATTATGCTTAAAAAAAAATAGAATGAAAGAATAAAAATGCCTCTGCCCTGAGGTATCAATCTCTCCTATGCCTTTCCTTTTGGCCTGATTGCAATTTTTTTTAGTGGATATATTTATGAAAAAAAAAAGATTTCATCCCACCTGTTATGCATATTTCTTGTCAGTTGACTTGTTTACTCTGTCCCTCATCATGAAGTCCCTCTTTGATGGCTCATTGTAACTTTCCCTGAACACGTTTGTTCATTTTGGCTTCATATTTTCATATTGCATGACATATGTATGCATTCACTGGTTAATCTCAGACTGAAAACAACAGTAAAATGTGCATTTAAATATTTAAATTTGCTGTATGTATTGTAAATTTTGTATTTGAATGTATTTTGTATTTTTGATCAATTTAGTTCATGATTTTGCTATCAGTCTAAACAAACAACTTAAAATTTCATGAGAATGTACAGAACTGTGCCAATAGAGAAACTATGGTTGACCAATGTTTTCAGCCACTATCAACTCAACTAAAATAAAACAAAACAGTGAAGCAGCCATTCTTATCCGCTTACTCTCAGTATTGCTCAAAACTCACACAGAGACAGCAAACAGCAAAAGAAAAAGTGATGGAGAATAATTTATTGGGCGATATGGTGAGAAAGGAAGCAGTCATTTAAACTGTCACTTTATTGTGAAAGGCTCAATTCACTGTCACACTTGTGTTATCTGATCAGTGAAATGTCCCTCACAATGTGCACTCACTCACTCATACACACACACACACACACACACTGAATTGGCTTCTAAAAGCTCTTCACATTCCCTTCTACATTTCTACTTGTGTTGATCTGTCAGTGAAATCTCCGCATGGATGACTTGATAAATAATAA
The DNA here is from genome assembly GCF_001515645.1 of Sinocyclocheilus grahami. Classification (NCBI taxonomy): domain Eukaryota; kingdom Metazoa; phylum Chordata; class Actinopteri; order Cypriniformes; family Cyprinidae; genus Sinocyclocheilus; species Sinocyclocheilus grahami. The sequence continues at coordinate 433,216 of NW_015505216.1, read as the reverse complement.
TAGCAATAATAATAACTGTTAAAAAGAAAACTATTTTAGAATAAATGATATACAGAAAATGTAAAAATTCTCCATTGCAGGCTTTATGTGAATTCATATGGGATGTTTGTGGCAAAAGCCTATAAGTGAATGTGAAGTGGAGTTAAAGCACACATTTGTCCTTCGTTCTGCTCATCAGGTAGAATTTCCTCTTCCACAACACGCTTGACCAGTTGGATTCACTCGGCTAACAGATCAATGCTGAAAACCCAAGCATAGCTAAATTAAATTACTCTTACCCTGTTGCATGAGGCAAAAAAAAAAAGAGGACAAAGCATCAATACAATACAAACAGCTTTTTTTTCAGGTTTAAGAAACACAACAAAACAGTGAAGCAGCCATTCTTATCCGCTTACTCTCAGTATTGCTCAAAACTCACACAGAGACAGCAAACAGCAAAAGAAAAAGTGATGGAGAATAATTTATTGGGCGATATGGTGAGAAAGGAAGCAGTCATTTAAACTGTCACTTTATTGTGAAAGGCTCAATTCACTGTCACACTTGTGTTATCTGATCAGTGAAATGTCCCTCACAATGTGCACTCACTCACTCATACACACACACACACACACACACTGAATTGGCTTCTAAAAGCTCTTCACATTCCCTTCTACATTTCTACTTGTGTTGATCTGTCAGTGAAATCTCCGCATGGATGACTTGATAAATAATAATAGCAATAATAATAACTGTTAAAAAGAAAACTATTTTAGAATAAATGATATACAGAAAATGTAAAAATTCTCCATTGCAGGCTTTATGTGAATTCATATGGGATGTTTGTGGCAAAAGCCTATAAGTGAATGTGAAGTGGAGTTAAAGCACACATTTGTCCTTCGTTCTGCTCATCAGGTAGAATTTCCTCTTCCACAACACGCTTGACCAGTTGGATTCACTCGGCTAACAGATCAATGCTGAAAACCCAAGCATAGCTAAATTAAATTACTCTTACCCTGTTGCATGAGGCAAAAAAAAAAGAGGACAAAGCATCAATACAATACAAACAGCTTTCTTTTCAGGTTCAAGAAACACACACAAAAATCATCTCAAGGACAGTACACATGCATCCACGTAAGTAACAACGAGCAAAACTTTGTCTACCTTCCTCCTTTCATTCTTTAGTTCTTAATTATATTTTACTCAGAACTCCTTTCAACATAAATTTTATTTTCTCTTTAATCTGGGCATGGAGCTTCAATTTCTGTCCTCAAAAACAGTGTAAATAAAACAAACCTTGGAGCGGGAAGCTTTTGGCAGATTGTAAATCACAGTCTGTCCATTACTTACTCGACCAAGTGATTCCTCTCTTCTACTTATTTGCAGTTGTTTCTTTGTCTGCAGTGTCATCATCTCCAAAGTTTTTATTTGTCTTCAGTTTCTTGAGGCGCTGAATTATAGAAATTGTTCATTGAAAATGAAAAATAGTTTACCCACCATAATGCCATTCTAGACTTTATTTCTTCTGTGGAACATAGAAGATGTTTTGCTTTAAAGTCGGCATTAAATCAAAGAATCTTTAAAATACTGAGGGATACGTCCAAATAAAATGGCTTATTGAGCAAGAAAAAAAGCTGGACTGGACTTGGTGCATTCAGTTTCCAAGGCACTATGGTTTTGACCGTATTTTGTTTTGTTGTCATGCTTTTGACTGATGCATATGCATCAGTGATTCGAATTTTGTGTGCTCCAACATCCTGTTTCCAGCATTAAGGCATATTCAATTCCAAAACAGATGTTGATGTCAGTTCCAACCGCACGGTCGGTCAATAATCATATTATTTCCACAGCTCTCCCTCTCTTCCTCTGGTTCTATCATTATCTTCGGCTGCTCAAATCTGCTTTAATTATGACCAGCTTGTCTCATTCCCTTTCACTTTCTGAGTCTGAGCCTCTTAATAATGGATGCCAGAAAACGTTAAGTTCTTTACTACAGAAATTAGCACTTGACCTTTGCTTTCAAAAGACGATGATGTCTGCTCTGCCACTGAGGAGAAAGGCTGGCCATTTCCTCCCCTGAGGTTAAGAAGAAAGACATTACAATTCTCACCTTTGATGAGAGACAGAACTGACGGCGAGTGAGAAGGAGAGAGAAGGGGGGGGGGGGAAAGAGCAGACGAGATGACGGAACTTCAGCCTTTCAGCTTTCTTGTTCCTTCTTTTGATTGAAATCCCCCCCAGAGGTTCCGGTTTACATTTCCGGCACATCCGGAGATTTTTAAAGTTGTCGTCGAGCTAATACCGAGCACTAATATTATGAGATATACATGGGTGACCAAAGCGCAGAAAAAAATCGCCTCGGAATCCCTCTGATGAAAGTATTAACATCAAAACAGATCCCTCAGGCAGCGAACACTGAAATAAAGTCATGAAGCACAAGAGTTGGAGGGATATATTACAGAGGAGGCAGCTATACGCCTGATAGATTTTAAAAAAGGAGGAGAGAATGGAACTGGAGGGATCGGAATCATGATTTCCTCTTTTCAGCCGATAAGAGCTCAGCGAACGGAGAGATAAAGGCCTATTCACAGCCGGCGTGTGAAGTAAGAGGAAATTAGGGGGAGGGGGACGTGTGAGCACAAAAAGGCAGCTTTCATCGGCCCACAAGGCTGTGGATTTCTGCAAATACACCGTATGTCTCTTTGCATGGAAAGTAGATCATTTTTTTTTCATTTACAGATGACAAACGGTGACACGCAGGGATTGTGAAAGAGACCCAGAAAGATGTGAGTCAGAAGGCAGGTTGAGAGAGGCTCCTGCCTCAAGGCCTGCAGGGAATCAGATTTCCTTTGAAAGATGGAGAGCAAAAGAGGGCCGAATTCACTGACCTTAAGAATAAGACAAATATATATTTCCAGTGGGGGAGTGTAATAGCTTGCATTTTGTTTCAGCAATTTCTTTGCTCGGTGCTCTGTGTGCTGGTCATTTCTGCTGAGCTCTGTGAAAGGGGCTCGCGGGGAGTTTTGGCAGAGGGAAAGATGCTCCATACAGACTAGGCAGTTTTTCTGTAAACATCTGCACCTCCTCATTTGCATTCTCTCAGCTC
>NW_015505216.1:427762-429587 GCF_001515645.1 Sinocyclocheilus grahami | reverse complement strand
GCAAATGTGTATTTATCTACAGTAACATTTGCTTTTGTTAACACTGTCTGTTAGGTTTGGTAATGCGATAGATCTTTCAGTGCAACTCACCGAACATTTCATTTCTGAATTGCCACAATACATACAAAAACCTATGTAATAAAAAAATAGTCCGATTCATGTTCATCTGTTTTGAATAAAACTAAACACACTTTTAGCTCCACTCACTGGAAATTTCACTTTGAAAGTGGCAAAAAAATATGCAAGAATCAACAACATCATTTTGCAGAAATGTCGCCGTTTCCTGGTATCCTTCGGCACATCTGAGGAGGAAATCGCCACTGATGACTCCATGTCATTGACGGCATCTGACGCTGAAGAATGGGCTTGTTCCTGTGAAGAGCTGTGAGCTGATCTGCATGCTTGCGAAGGCTGTGAAGGATCTCGGCCTTGCTTTACATTGAAAATGAAAATGCTTTTTCTTTGAAGAAAACCAATTAATCCAATACAGCTATTTAGACCTTCATAATGTACTCGTTTTGGATGCATACTACTTTCTTTCTGCATTTTTACATTTGGTAGACACTTTTGTCCAAAGTGACATACATTTTTATCTACACAATGTTCCCTGGGAATTGAAACCACAACGTTGCCATTGCTAACGCTATGGTCCTTTAGAGCTATAAGAACACTGCAGCTCCCGTGAAACAAAATAATATTTAACACCTTGATTAAATCTCCAGAGACAAACAGCAGAAGCGACTGATTTGTTTTCTTCAATCTATACATGCAGTGTGAAGGAAAGCCTGTCATTTTTCTCAAGTGCCTTTTTTTTAAACAGCAAAACTGCAGCCAAAACATCCTTCATGCAGCAGCTCAATTGCTGTCAGCAACATGGGTGATAAATGAGTGTATGTTTGAGAGAGAATACTGTGTGTTCATCTGTTAGTGAACAAGTTTATGAATGCTAAACTATATCAACACTATTAAATGCTTAGTAAATAAATGTATTATTTTATTAGTATTAAATTACTATGAAAATACAACACCGTTCATGATAACGGTACATAAGAGATGGCTTATTCGGTCTCTATCAGCCAGACTTTATGGCACGCATTTTCTCCAGCTCAGTGCACATTATGAATGCAGTATAGAACCCTCATTAAAGTCAACGGGTAATGTAGACTGCAAGACGTAACACAGTTAAATCATAAGGTGCCCTGAAGACACATAGGCAGATGTAGGCATTGAATATCTCTGTAATTCAAATGTACCGCCGAGTATGCTGGGAGTTTGGAATAATGATTTGCATCTTGGTAATGAGGTACCTTAAATAAAACGGATTTTTCAAAACCCTGCAGTTCTACATCCAGGTTCAGCATCCAGTGCAGCAGAATGAGGTTATGGTTATACTGACCTTTGACTGGAATCAGTATTGTTGGAAGGGAGCGGTGTAAATCTGCTGTTTTGAAGTTTGTTAGGTGCTTGCTGTTTTGATTTCTGTGACTGGATGTGATGGCAGACCCGTGGGCTGGAATCGTTCTGCTATTGCCATTTTACATAAGCACTCCAGTATTAAGTGGCACTTCTCCAGAATACAGGCTTTTCTGCATGAGAGAGAGAGAGAGAGAGAGGAAAAATGAGAGAGGAAAAAAAGAGCGAGAATGAATAGAGACTCACAGGTATTTATAACGGCAGTTCGCAGGGGCTACATTCACACAGTCAATGTTTTACTAACAGGGTCTCAAATTGTCCTGTTCATAAAACAGCTCACAGTAGCATTTAAATACTGCGTATGATGGATAACTGAAGTCAGTCCTTTTTTCAATTCCCATTTATTCCAGTA
>NW_015505216.1:393794-427752 GCF_001515645.1 Sinocyclocheilus grahami | reverse complement strand
GCAAATGTGTATTTATCTACAGTAACATTTGCTTTTGTTAACACTATCTGTTAGGTTTGGTAATGCGATAGATCTTTCAGTGCAACTCACCGAACATTTCATTTCTGAATTGCCACTATACATGCAAAAACCTATGTAATAAAAAAATAGTCCGATTCATGTTCATCTGTTTTGAATAAAACTAAACACACTTTTAGCTCCACTCACTGGAAATTTCACTTTGAAAGTGCCAAAAAAATATGCAAGAATCAACAACACATTCACACAGTCAATGTTTTACTAACAGGGTCTCAAATTGTCCTGTTCATAAAACAGCTCACAGTAGCATTTAAATACTGCGTATGATGGATAACTGAAGTCAGTCCTTTTTTCAATTCCCATTTATTCCAGTAGCCATGAATGATGCCTGTAACCATAGTGACAGACTAAAGTAAATATCAAAGATGCATCCATAACACTGTAAAGTCTTATCACATATGACACAATGGTATTTAATATGAGTCCACCCAAGATATGAGTCATGCATTTTCAGTTTTTACTAACTGACAATTTAGAATTATTTTTAATAATATGAGTTTATAACACATCTCTATTCAAAGACTGGATCTAAAACCTGTGGATGACAGCTTTTACACTATCATTCAAAAGTTCTGATCATCATTTGAAAACACAGTGAAAACAAAAATATGGTGACATAATATTACAATTAAAATAACTATTTTCCCTTTGAATATATTTTAAAATGTCTTTTTTCCCCCCTGATGGCAAAGTTGAATTTTCTGCAGTCATTACTCCAGTCTTCATTGTCACATGACTTCAGAAATAATTCTAATATTCTAATTTCTTATTAATATCAATGTTGAAACCAGTTGTGCCGCTTAATATTTCTGTGGAAACCGTGCTACTTTTTTAGGATTCTTTGATGAATAGGAAGAGATTTTCTTCTATGTCAGTGTATAAATTTTTACTATAACTTTTGATCAATTTAAGGATTCAAGGATTCAAAGGATTCAAGGATTCAAAGCGTTTATTGTCATATGCACAGTGAGGAAAACAAGTTTCCCTGAGCAATGAAATTCTTACTTTGCTGTCCACAATGAATGCCAAGACAGTGCAATGCTATACACACACATACACAAACTATACACAAATACATACAATGTAAGAAACATAATAATAAAAACTATGCTGCAGTAGTAGTAATATAGACTATGAAAAAATAGAAATATAGACTATGTGTATCTATATATGCGAGTATAGAGTAGAAATATAGAATGTGAAAATAGAAATAGAGACTATGTATGGTATCTTCATATGTGAATGTACAGCATTAACTTATGTGCAACAAAAAAAAACAATAGTGCAGTAACCTGTGCAAATTGAGTGCAAGTACATGATCACAATAGCAGCAGTAACAGATGTGCAAATTGAGATGAATATACAATGGTAGTAATAACAGCAATAACATTACAAATGTTCAATGAGATTAAACAGTTTGGTCCGACTGTTCTCTGAGATAGATAAGTCCACTAGCTAGCTACCTGTTTAAGAGTCTAATAGCTGAGGGGAAGAAGGAGTTCCTTAATCTGGAAGTCCTGCAATTTACACTCCTGTACCTCCGTCCTGAGGGTAGGAGTGTAAACAGTCTGTGTTGGGGGTGGGTGGGGTCTTTAATGATGGATGGACTCTACGATGGTAAATGGCCTGCAGAGAGGGCAGTGGAGTCCTGATGATCTTCTCAGCAGTCTTCACTCCCTGCAGACGTTTGCGGTCCCTCACTGTAGTGTTGCCATACCATGCAGGGGTGCAGCTGGTCAAGATGCTCTCAACTACACATTTATACATCCTTTCTAAATAAAAGTATTAAATTCTTCCAAAACTGCCCCCATACTTTTGAACGGCGCAGTGTATCTCTATCACATCAGATCATAAACAACTAGTTGTCCAGTTTGGTTAACCAAAGTCACTCTCGAAGTTTCATCATGAAATTTTAGGGAGTCAGAATGTGATTGTTACTCTTGCCTATAGCTGAAGTCTGTGAATGTAGTTTTATATACCCCGATCTACGAACTTTGTTACACAAGGTCTTCAAGATTACTAGAAAGCTACAGGCAGGTAGTGGTGGGCAGAGCAAGGCTTCATGAAACACTGAAAAAAAATCGAAGCAAATGTGCCGAGGCTTCGAAACAATTCGACACCCATCTCTACCGTGACTCCTAGTGGTCATTTTCAAGTATTGCTCTGAAACAGCATTGACAACGAATCAGTTAAGCCGAATCAGATTGAGCCTGTCGATCAAAAGCAGATTCGGGTCTCGAAACACTTGTGAAACGCCCCGATGCTTTGATTCGCCTTAGTCAAGTGACATGGGTGTTTCGAATCACACTTCGGAGCAGTGTTTCGAAACTTATGCACGTCGGGATCTCGACACCGTGTAGAAACACCAGTTTCGCGTCAGCCATCCCTACAGGCAGGTGAGTTTGATCAGGGTTAGAGCTAAACTTTGCAGGAAAGTGGATCTTGAGGGGCAGAGTTGCCCAGAACTGGAATTGCACCTGGAGACAAACAACAATCAAGAAATGGCACACCTTCCACCTTCACAAGGGAGCGCAACAGGTGGAAGTCTGCAGTAGGCAGCGACATGCCAGCTTGCAGAGTTAATTGTATAATTCCAGACCAAGTGTTCCACAGCACTGATTTCACAGTGCAAACTCAACATAATTGGTGGTCTGTATAAAACTGATTTGCACCTCTGTATACTTAATGCACATTGCCACACATCTTTTAAAAAATAAAGAAAGAAAGAAATGAGTAAATAAATAAAAAATGCAATTAGAGACAATGGAATTATATCAGGTAGGAGATTAGTTAACCAAGCCATGTGCAGATACATCTAGAGAAGCTGCATGGGAAGATATATAGGAAGTGCTAAAAGGAGTTGAGGCTCCTTGCGAAGGCAAAGTAAAGGGGGCAAATGGAGATATAGAGCAGATGGGTAAAAGATTCAGGGGGAAAGCAAGAAATCTCTACAGATGTTTTGGTGGAAACTGAGAACAGAATGGAACTTCATAGAGCAAAATATGGGGAAGATGATGGAACTTCTTGACTTGGTTCCAATGAGATTTAAACTGACATACTGTCTTTAAAAAATGGCACTTATTGTGTGAGATGATAGACATGAAAATATGGCCAAGACGTTCATCTGCACATATGCATACTGTAGACCAGTGTTTCAAAACCTTTTTTTAGTCGCGGCACCCTTTGGAAGTGTTAACAAACTTGTGGCACCCTACAAAATTAATTTTGTCACAATATTTGAATTTCTAACTTCGATATGATAATTTGAAAAGTATAGATATTTGGTACAACAGGGAAGAACTGCAGAATATAATGTCATACAGATATTTTTAATATTATAAAAAAATGTCCATCAATGGTGGCAATCAGTAGGCTAATTTCTAATGAAGAGACCAATTTATATGACAGATTTTAATGTAGGATTTTATACATATGTAAACATTATTTAATTACCATTATAACTATCTCACAAATTGTTGCTCACTCAGTGTTTTTTTGATTTTACAGTGGGGTAATTTTGGTGCAGTAGCACGAGATAGCTTGATTTCAAACTTTGAATTGAATAAAAAATGACAAGTAAGCAGTCAGTAATAAAATAAAAACAAATAAAGAAATTAATAATGATAGCACAAATAAAAAATAACGACAGGGAGCATAACATAGCGGTTAGCAGATCAATGAATGAGAGGGCAGTGTTACCAGAGTTGCCCATATACCACACCATGTTACAACACAGTAGGGCTATTGCAGACAGAAACAGTACTGTACTACATCCATGTTTCCCGTCGGCTCAATTTTTGAGTGGACTTTGCTGTTCTGATTCGCATGAACGGTATACGAGTGGAGCGGCTGAGCGGAGCGCACACGCATAAAGCGGGATAATACGCAGAGCGTGACGCCACGTGAAAGTGAAACCTGAGCGGTGAACTAATTTTCGGCAGCCGAAATTTCGGTGCATCTCTAATTATTGGCGACATCAGAAATGGATATTATATAATAGATGCTTTTTGAACATTTTAGCAATTTAAAGATATAAAAAATGACTTTTTACACGGCACCCCTGCTCTCGACAGACGGCACCCCGGTTGGGAAACACAGCTGTAGACCAACAATTTAAAAAGACCCACAGATGGAATACCTTGACTTGGCCCCTAATGTTCTTTAGACGTACAAACAAACGCTACTGTAAAATGACAATGCTTACGTGATTAATTTGATGCATTAAATGCCACAAAAAATATGATTAAAAAAATTATGCTTTTTTTTTTCATTTGAAAACTTTCCGAAGTGATCACATAATGAACTGCTCTGTTAGGCTTTCCTCACACATGGTTCGATTGTTTGGTACCACTGTGAGTACTAACAGCAGCTGTTCACTACTGTCACTTGGTAATGACTCAGGAGGGAAAGGCACCAGCTGCTTTACTTAAGTTTTTTTGTCCATTTGGTTTTACTACAAAACTTTATCTTCTGTCTACTAAAGCTGAATGTGGGTTGGTCTGCTGTGAATGTAAAGATGCAAAGAATACAACTGTTTGCTTAATTCAAATTCTATAAAGACATATGCAATATACTATAATTGGACAATTCTATGTCCAAGTACAGCAGAATTGGATTCATAACCCATAGTTTTTGATGTCCGGGTTAAGTTTGTTTGATTGATGTGAAAGTGAAAGTCCCTTTTTGAAACCAAAAGTCAAGTCCCCTTTCATTCTTGTCCTTCTTTACACTTGTATTCCTTTATGCTGTCATTTTCTATGCTTTTCTAGGGCCCTTTGAAATTGTTTTTATTTTTTCCCAAATCCCATTTTTATTTTGTCCAAAAATGTAGATGTTCTGTTTGTTATTTTATTTTTTTCCTGGATTCCATTTTTAGCCATTTTTTCCCCCTGGATTTCATTGTGATGGTTAAATTACATTTTAGTAATCAAAAGGCATGTCTAAACAATTGAAATTATGAAACGTATACAAGTTAACAAGTTATTAAATGTTTAATAAAAAGAAAAAAAATAGGTCCCTGTTAAATTGTTATAAAACTTTAACAGTTTATTCATTACAAATTTTACACTAATACAAGACATGTTCTTTATTCCTTTTAGAAATTCAGTATTTTGTGCTTTAATTTTTGTGGATTTATGATTTAATACAATTTTATTATATATTTTTTGTCATCAGTAACAATCAAATGAAGGCATAAAATATAAAAATTTAATTCATCTTTAATTCAAATGAAAATGTAACAATTCCTTTTATTATTATTGTTTGGCAAGCAAAGTTATGCACAACAGATGTCTTTTAAAACATGAAACAAAAATGTTCTGATATAGTTTTTTTTTCAGAATAAAGTTTTAATAATTGTATTATTATTACATAGTACATACACTGTGCAACTGTATTACAACATATTTCTGTCACAATTTCTTCAAATTAAGCCAAACTCAAATTTTGATGAGTTGTAGTGAAGACCTTTGAGTGTTTGTGTGTATCTGATTATATTTTTTTCTCAAATGAAATGGCGAAATGCTGATGGAGTGACTCTCAGAGCAGCTCTGGAGGTGAAGTTTGTGTTCATGTCTTCTAGTGACTTCTAGTGAATTGTACTCTTCTGATCACTTGTTGTTTGCCTGACCTTAGGGTCGAAATTTTGTGATTTTAATAAACTTCGTCTTTGAGAGCAGTAGTGGCAGTGTGCCAATTTTTGTTTATTGACAGTGAAGTGATCCATGTGATCGAGCACCTGCCTAAAGTTTTTGAGATGTGCGCATATTACACTTTTTTATGTCTTCTAGTGAAACAGCAAAAGCTAAAAAAAAATCACGTGTGCTTTTATATGTGAAGTAGTAGAAGCCATTGCATGCTAATGTTTTGTATAAGAGAAACTTTGGTTAATAATAGTGACAGTGACCTCATTCTATCATCAGCACTCTCACCCAGCTCCATAAACACTGCCTCAGGCCATACTTACAGACATTTAGGCTGGACAAACACTTTGTTTCCACAGAGTTTAAATACAGTTGACACAGCAACCACTCAGACTATTGACTAAATGTAAAATTGACAGATTCGTACACAGTATTTGATGGGACGTGTTCAATTATTAATTTGGCCTATTGGATTTTTCCTGCTAGACAGGTTGTACGAAGGAACGTAAAAGCTCCTGCTGGTCTTACTCTAGCTGCTGTGTCCTTAGTCCAAACTCTAAATAGATTGCATACCATCTAATTTAATCGAGAGCTAATGTTGTAGATTAAAGAGATTGTTCACCCAAAAATGAAAATTCTGTCATTTACTCCTGTTGAGTTTGCTATTTCTGTTTAGCACAATAGAAGACATTTTGAAGAATGTTGGTAACCAAACAGTTAATGGTAGCCATTGACTTAGTATGGAAAAAAAATGATACCAAAGTATGAAAAAAAAAACTCTATGGAAGTCAATTTGCAGCAGAAATCACAGTCAGTTTGTGAAGACCTGTATTTGGACTCCTCTCAGGGAGTAACCTAAATGTTCTTTTCCTGATTAAATATAGAAGATGATTATGTACCTAGTCATTTATCTACAACCAGCAAACTTTGGACTGTTCTCCGTCTTTCTCGGTTTTGAAGGGAAATTGGTTCCTTGCTTAAATATTAATCCTCTTTTACAGATTCTAAATCCAGTTTTCTAATCTGTGCCTCATTAAAAATGTATGCTGGAACATGCTTTATTTGAATGGAGTGGAGACGTGGCAGGGTACACATGCTGCCGGTATGGCAAGAGAAGCCAGACAGAGCGGCTTATGGAGCTCAGGGTTTTGGTCAGTGGATTAACATGGTTTTTACAGGAGGACTTCTGGTGAGCTTAGCATTTGAGGAAATATACTCTTTTAAAGAGAACGCTGTTCTAGGAATGTGTAACCTAGTAATGTTTTCTTCTTGAGAAATCTTTGAAGAACCAGCCCTCTTATGACAAAACACTTGGCTCTCTCTCTTTTTTTTTCTTTTCTTCATGACAGTATAGCTTTAAGGGTCTACTTGAGCCTTTTTTAAAAGACCAGTTTTGTTTTTGTTTTGTTCAAATCTTTTTTTTTTTTTTTGGTTTACTTTGGGTTTGATCTCTGGCCTCATCCACGCGGTTTTTTTTTTTTTATCATATTACTTTTGTAGACGTGGCAGGGTACACATGCTGCCGGTATGGCAAGAGAAGCCAGACAGAGCGGCTTATGGAGCTCAGGGTTTTGGTCAGTGGATTAACATGGTTTTTACAGGAGGACTTCTGGTGAGCTTAGCATTTGAGGAAATATACTCTTTTAAAGAGAACGCTGTTCTAGGAATGTGTAACCTAGTAATGTTTTCTTCTTGAGAAATCTTTGAAGAACCAGCCCTCTTATGACAAAACACTTGGCTCTCTCTCTCTTTTTTTCTTTTCTTCATGACAGTATAGCTTTAAGGGTCTACTTGAGCCTTTTTTAAAAGACCAGTTTTGTTTTTGTTTTGTTCAAATCTTTTTCTTTTTTTTGGTTTACCTTAGTGTTGATCTCTGGTCTCAGTCACGCTGCTGTTTTTTTTTTATCATATTACTTTTGTCAATTAAACTTGTTCTTCTTATCAATCAATCATTATTAGAATATTTTTATGATGTATTAATGATTATTAGTGCTGACTTTAACATGTTCATTTAAGATGTGATTAACTGTGAAAATATATCATGATTGATCATATTTTCTAACTAGAAACAGAAATTTAAAAAAATTTAACTGCATTTCTTTTTTTTTAAAGCAGGACTCATGGCACAAGACATGCATTAACAAAATATATCTGTCTGTTGCGTGTGTAGATCAAATGGATTCATTTGGAATGGATTGAAATGGAGGATTGAATGACTTTGTTTAATGTTTTGAAATGAAATAAGCAATATGTTGACTTCTAAAGCTAATTTTGCAATTATTTTGTCATACTCTAAAGTAGAGGTCTACACGGGTCCAAAAAGACCTGTAAATGTGCTACACTGAACCGACCCGCGGTGACGGATGACAAATGCGACTTTGCAGTTTTGCATTTTTTGTATCTCGAGTCAACTTGCATAATAATTTAGACTGTTTGCCCATTTGAATTATAATAACGATTGCTCGTCCAGTGCCATGGCTGCTGTTAGCTTTACTTATTTGCTATCATCTCTGTGCTCTCTGAGCCGAGTCTGAGCAAAAATTTTAGATATAACAACAAGACGGTTCATTCATAATATTATTTAAAAAAACAATCAATAATAACTCACATCACTCATGAAGGTATCCATTATCACCGTGCGTGTGCATTAGCTCCGCCCACCCTGCTTCTGATGACGTCGCTCGTGTTTTTTTTATTTCAAATTACAGACTCTCACTTTTCTCATCCTAATTTTACAAGTTGAAAGTTACAGAACAACACACACACACACACAGGGCTGACTGACTCTGATAACAGCCAGGTGTTCTCCGAGTCCGATTGACTCGGGTATTACACACAATGTTAAACAGACCCGGGACCCGAAGTAATAGATTGGGACCCGACCCGGACCCAGCTGACCAATTAAAATATAGCCCCAAACCCGTACGGATCCCGGGTTTTGTCAGTGATTGATTCCATGTTTAATTGAATATATAATATATATATTTCTGTCATGACAACTCTCGGAGGGATTGGCATGGCAATATACATGACAATGTTAATGTATTTGGTCTTGGCGGAATAGATCTGCTATGCTGCTGCTGCGGCAGAGCAAGTACCGAGATTTGCTACTGCTGTTGTAAGCATGTAAGAAATACTGCTGCTGCACATATAACACATATGAATAACCCCCATATAGCATACATGAATCACCCCGTAGCAGATCTATACAGGTGGAGCTGGGGAAGGTGGAGGGTTTCTGAAGTGCGCTGCCAACTGCTACAGCAAACAAAAGCCAGGTATTTGAATATTGAGCAGTAAGCTCATTTTCTACCGATACAGGAGAGAACCAATCAGCTGCCAAATTGTATCTGAGTGACCTAAATGCTACTCTGAACCCAGCAGCATTACTTTCCGACTCCAAAATCTGGAGATCAACAAACTGTGCCATAAACCATACTGTCCAATATTTTTAGTCATTCTATAAATAATCATAACCTTGTCCCACATATGTTGCCCATACAGCTTTCTCCTGAAAGGTCTTTGTTGTGATGTAAAGAGGCTCTGTTCTCAGTTAGATGTCTTTTTCTGTCTTGGCCCCTCTAGACAATCTATAAACTCAGGTTGAAGAGCACTGGACGTTAGATTGGGTGCTGTATTTTAGGCTCATGAGCTCTGGGGTGATTGATTGATCGACTCTGTGTATTGATGGAGGCATTGATTGATGGATAGGTGAAGCCGTGAATGAGTAAGGTGTGCATGACTGAATGCGTAGCGTAACTGATGTGAACTTACGACTAAAAGATCACAGCAAGCCATTGGATTACACATTAGAGGGTCTGAGCTTGACTGCAGCCGGCCAGCTGTCTTTGTCATTGTATGCTGCTGGTATTTTTCCACCCTTCTGATTTTAGATTATGTCAGTGTGTTGAATGTAACATGCACCGCACACATGAAACATTAATGAACAAGAGCACAATTATTTAAATTAAAAGCAAAACCTTGAGACTGAACAGGTATGCCGAACTGCTGTAAATAATCATTAAAAATGCCCCAATTTGCAAAATAATATGTCATTGTATGAACAGATGATATTTCAGATAAGTAATTTTTTGTGCTGTTTAATGTCGCTATAGTATTTGAAACTGTAAATAATATCTATGGTATGCATACATTACATTGTTTGACTTATTCTCCAACAGTATAAAGAAAAAACGTAATAATTATGGGAAATGTTCATGGACACTCTGTATCACAACCAGAGTCCAATATTAAAAGTTTACCAAGAAACAATTTCAATTACAAATTGGCTTTGGCCAGAAAATGAAACTAACTGCATACAGTGATACATGGCTAAATTAAACAACCTGTAATTATGATAGTATGATTCATTATTCAGTTAAAACCATCTACTAAAGTAATCATCTATCACAACCTGGTTTATTTAATATTAATATTAAGTGATTTGATCCCAAGCATTTTTTTTATACTCGTGCTTATTGAAATAAATGATAAACAAAAAATAATTAAATAAGACAATCATGTAATTCATGTAATAAATGTATTCATTTATTCAATTAAAACTTCTTTCAAGCTCAAACTGAATGACTAATTATCAGTAAATGTTAAATATCATCCCTGAAAACCAAACTCAACACTTTTTTCCTGAGATGTCCATATAACAGATCTGTCTTCTTTTCTGAACAAATGTTATAAATCATAACAGCATTAAATGCATGAATACAATTATATAGCTATAAAACCCCCAAATTAATAAACAACTGAAAGAAATGTACCTGATGTCACTATAGAACTTTACAAGAAGGGCATGCATTACTGTAATCTTGAAAATGGCAATGTTCATATTTTTAGTAAAACTACACTCTAAAAAAATGCTGGGTTGTTTCAATCCAACTTTGGGACAAATATGGACTAACCCAACTTTTGGGTTAAAAATGTAATGTAAAAATTTAACCCAACTGTTGGGTTAGTCCATATATGACCCAAAGTTGGGTTGAAACAACCCAGCATTTTTTACAGTGTATAAGAGAAGAAAAAAATCTCTATGAACAAAAGCAATTGCTTTAAACAACAGCTAATTTATCAGGAATGCAGCCAACATCAGAATGTAGAATGCATTAAGATATGTTTTTAACAGCGCAGTTTGAGAAGCACTTCATGATCTTCATGTGCGTGAATCAGATGCCATGTTTTTGGTTAGTTTAAAGACTGTCCTGTTCATTTTAGCAATGCAATATGCTGTAGTCCGAATTGCGAGAATGTGAAGGGACATGACAGTATTGTATTTAGGGTTACAGACTGCAATTGTGTAGTTTTATTCTGAGACATGTAGAGGGAAAGCAGCATACTTACTGACACATGCTATGTTGTCAGCAAGTTGTTTCCATGAATGTATATTATATGTCTTGCTATTGTGTTGTCCTCCATCAAGCAGAATGTACCATAGTTTTTCTGAGCATGTGTGAGTGGTCTACTTTAAAAGCAAAGAGGTGAATGCAAACTCTTTTGTGTGACTGCAGTGTGACATGCAGTGATAGTGCTGCAAGGACTTTCATTTATTTCATTCACTCTAGAAAAAAAGAGTGTTATTTCCAGACAGGCATCCAGCAGGACTGCCTCTCTCCAGCTGTAGGGTTCAATGAGGAGAGAACCACACACAGCAGCACAGAGTGTTTATACTTAATGAGAGATACAAATAAAAAAAATCAATATCCATTTCGCACAACTGTGTTAAAACCTGATGTCCTGGATGATTATAGTTATGAAATATATTCATAATGCTTTTGTATGCTTACGTTTTTAATTATTATTTATTTAATTTATTTTGTGTAAGTGAAATGGTAAAAAAGTATGTTTGTTATTTGTAAAAAACTGCTTTTTCTTAGAGTTATGAAATATTATATATATATTACATTTATATACATTACATGTATAATATATAATGATAGATCAGAAAATATAGTTGTAAATATGAATATATAGTTACAATTTTATTATATCTAAATGTAAACTGTGAATATATTGAAGTAAATCATGAATATATAATTATGTCTAAATATACAGTAAGTATAAACATCAAAACACAGAATGAAAGACAGGGGAGTGAATGTGTGTTTGTGTGTGTTTCAATAGTACTCAACAGACATGCTCAGATGTTGTCACAGAGTGTGAGGCCTAATTAGGTGCTGCTGTTTCCTCATAAATTATCACCCATAATGTGCCTGTGTGACTGTGAAATACCTCAAATCACACACACGCTCACTGCCTCTCGTCACCGAATATCCAAACATCGTTTTTGAAATACACACACAAACACACACTTGTGCTTTTGTCTCCTCAGCTCACCACACTCACAAGAACACTCTGCTCGCATGCTCAAACAGTGCCTTTTCTCCCCACGCGTCCATGAGTTTGAATAAATAAGCAGCATTATGCAGAACAGCAAAAGTGATTACCCACTTTTAAAAGCCTTTATGAATATTTATAATCAGTTACTGTCACCGCTTACTTCTGAGGCTATTTTGTTATTCTCTTGGGAAGCGCTTTAGATTTTTTTGAGCAAATCTTTGATGCGGTGTATCAGGCTAGGGTACATTAACACACACTGATGGCTGGCTTTTGTGCTCACTGAATGAGATTGGAAAGATCTGGTGGCAGATAGAAATGGAGAGAAGGTGGGAGAAGCAGCGTAGAAGAATAAACAAAACTGATTTAAAGGAAAGAGTATGTTTGGAACAGACAAATAGCCTAGTACAGTGTGTGAATTTTTGGGATGCATGGAATACCATTTTGTATATGCAAAATTATAACTGGACACCACTCATATGTGCTGTGATGAGGTCACATGCTATTGTGAAAATTACACAATTGCTCAAAGAGTAGAATAACTGGTCACTGTTGCATCCGGAGAAAGGAGTCTCTCACACCTGAGGCTGATAAAATCCTACCTGCGGTCAGTGCTTGAAGTGAGCGAGTACCCACCAGTGTTCACTGTTTCTATAATTTATTACAGACAGTTTTTCTTGCATATCATGGTATGCAGTTGCTTGGAGCCATTTTTAGTACAGTTGAGACTTCACAAAAATACATGACAAAACCCATTTTTAGATAATGGTTGCTATATACTACTGATCAATAGTTTAAAGGGGTCATATGATGTTGCTAAAAAGAACATTCATTTGTGTATTTGGTGTAATGAAATGTGTTTATGCGGTTTAAGCTTCAAAAATCACATTATTTTCCACATACAGCACATTATTGTTTCTCCTCTATTCCCCGCCTTTCTGAAACGATTCTTACAAAGCTCATCGGTCTGAAAAGCAAGGTGTGCTGTGATTGGCCAGCTTTCCAGAGCGTTATGATTGGCTGAATACCTCAAGTGTGAGACGGAAATGTTACGCCCCTTACCATATTGTGATGATGCCCTGTCAGGCCGGAGCGATGATTCAAAAACATGAAAACCCATTATAAAGAGGCATTCGTTGCATCCAGTGGGGACATAATTATGGATTATAACGACTTATAGTGACTTTTTACGCATTGCGTTGCATTGCGCCGCGTAAACATAAAACCATGTCTGCATTTGTGATCGGAGAAATGACAAACAACAAGCCCTACTCTACACTGCCCAAAAAACTCGCTTTAAATATATAAAATATAAAAACACTTTAAATATAAAAAACGTACTGTACTGCACACATCTGAATATTTGGGTTGAAGTGTTCTGGAACAGTGTTGTAAATACAACTTAACCACTGATTTCTAGTCGTGTCCATTTTTGGAAGGCCACACAAAGTAGTTTCGTAGTTTCGTCTGACGGGCTTTCGGCAACCACATGTGACGATCCCGGGCTGGACTCCGCTTCGTCCATGGTGAAAGCCGATCCGGCAATCCACAGCGCAAAGTTGTTGTATTTCCTCAGTGACCAGCACGGATCAGCTCCAGGCATGACGAAGCAGATATCGTCCTCTTTTGGAAGACCAAACAAAGTAGTTTCGCTTTCACAACGAAGCACACAGCGCCTTCACGACATGGCGGTGGCAACAACAATACTACAGCGAGAATAAAAGTTACACCTTCTTTCTTTGCGTGAACATTTGGGTGGCGTTATGCAAATCTTCCCACATAGTGACGTAGACATGTGGGTGCGTGTTAGAACGAGTCATTTTAGGTAGGCGTGGCTGACTCTTAACTTTTATAAAGAATATCTCTTTGGATTTGAGACTTTAGTCTTTGCAACTTTACAAATCTTCTTTATGCACCAAGAGCTTGTAACACTCCAAAGAGAAAGGAAAAATTTTAATCGCATCATATGACCCCTTTAAGTCAGTAAAATTGTCAAATGTTTCTTATGTTCAGCAAGGCAGCATTTATTTGATCAAATGTACAGTAAAATTATTTATCTGTACTGCAATTATTACCATTTAAAACAACTGATTCTATTTGAATATATTTTAAAACGTATTTGGTTCACTGCAAAAAATGGCTTATCTTAGTATTTTTGTCTTGTCTCTAGTCGAAATATATCTAAAAATTCTTAAATTAAGATACTTTTACTAGATAAGCCAAATGACTTTATTTAGTCTTGTTTCCAGGGAGGGAAAAAAACGAAATTAAGTGCATTTTGCTTAAAACAAGTAAAATTATCTGCCAGTGGGGTAAGTAAAATATTCTTAAAACAAGAGTATTTTACTTACCCCACTGGCAGATCATTTTACTTGTTTTAAGCAAAATGCACATTTTTATTTTTTTCCCGTGGAAACAAGACTAAATATCTTAAGTCATTTGGCTTATCTAGTAAACGTATCTTGATTTAAGAATTTTTTGATATTTCGACTATAAACAAGACAACAATACTAAGATAAGCCATTTTTTTGCAGTGTTCTTTGATTAATAGAAAAATTCAGAAGAAGAGCATTTATTTCAACCCACATTGTTGAAAAGTAGAGTGTACAGTATATATACATATATAGGTCTGTTTTCCAACTGTTTTGAGAAAGGATTGACACTTAACTTGGGTTGTGTAGGAGTTATAGCTCAACCGTTGCAAAGTGTGAGCTTTGAGCCATTCCAGTTGTCTCCTTGATTAAAAAACTTAACCTCTGGTTGCTGTCTATAATAATTTTACGGCATCCTTCTACAGTGATATCATATGAAAGCTACGGAAACAAATTCTGTGGTTATGGCAATAATTCAAGCTTCTATAGACATGGGTTTTAGTTGATCCAGTGTGAAGTGTTGTTTGATATATAAGGAGGAGTTTTGTCTTTCTTATCTTGTCTCGAGGAGAGAAGACTGGAGCACAGGTCATCGCTGTGCAAACCCGAAAGAAATGTCATGATGTCTATAAAACCACTCTGGTGGATTGGAAACTCACAGTTTCATCCAGCAGCAAGAGAGGTTTTGCTCGTGTTTTCTAATAGCTATTGAGTAGCACAATAATTCTGATAATTTCAAAATGATCAAATATTGGATGACTTATATTGGTCTTGCTGATCTATATTGCTCTTTTAGTAATGTCTTTCTTTAAGGACCCGGGAAACACATGACATTTAATGCATATGACGTTTGCCTGAAAGCAACCATGAGCATTACTTCCAGTGCCAGTTACATTAATAGATAATGCCAGATTGATGCACATTTAACCCAGATTGTACTCTCAATGAGGCTCATAATGGAAGAATTCAGTACCAGCTGCATGAAATCCTGCTACTGAATTTTTCCATTATAAGCCTCATTGAGAGTACAATCTGGGTTGTAATCTCCATTATAACAGTAGGGAACTAGTTCTCTGGTTTCCATCCTTCACTCTCACCCACAATGTTCTTTAGTTTTGTCCAGGGTGGAAACTGCGATCTTGAGTTGTGCCTCATGCACAACACCCTCTATAGATAACAAGCAATCTGTATCTGCTTCCTCAATCCTCGTATCCTTTAAATGAACATGTGAACTGGTGGAATATGGAATGGAGCTCTGTAAACGATTTTTGTCACAAACTAAGTGGGATTGACATGAATGCGGTTGCCATGGCTACTTTTCCTGTCTTTAATCAGTGTCCGAACACACGGCAGGCTAGCCAGGCATGCGTGCAGACGTAAAAGAGTTAACACTTTCTCTCATCTATTCCCGTCTGAAAATCCCAGGGAACAAGTTAATTACTGAGACAGCTCGCTCATTTCACCACATCCATCAGACTTTGTTCCATCTCAAAGATTCCCAAAGAACCTTCTAGAAGCAGTGGCTTCAACTGGTCCACGGTTTGATAAAGATTCCTCTGTTGCCATGGAACCCACCTGGCCGTGACCTTGAGGCTGATCTGGAGTCTATTAGTCACAAAGCGTCGCCATGGTCCATTCACTTTGTCAGGTCGGCTGACCAATAGGAGCCATCCGTGCAAGTGTAAAGCCATCTTCTTGTTACCAAGAGTCTGCATAGCGACAGAGTGTTTTTGTCAAGTTCATCAGACTTCATTAAATAGAAAGACACAGATATATAGGCCGCACACACACCTCCTGACGTTTTCCGGCTCTGTTAGCAGCTGGAGAGAAATGATCCTTCTCTTCGGATGTGTTTGCGGTAGCTGAGCCTCGCAGTTCCATGCTTTATCACTGAATGTTTGAATCATCTTAGCTTTCCATTGTAATTCAGTGCACAGTTGACATTTGTTTTCACCACAAGAAAATAGAATTTCTGTCAATTTGATTTGCTATCCTTTGTTTTTTCATTATCAGGAGCGCGCATTCTGCAGCGTTCCTCTCGCCCAAAACATTCCCTCTAAAAGTTCATAAGTCACAAAATACTCATTTGCGACCAAACTTATAGCTGTCTGCACAACAAAAGTGCACAGGTTCAATTTTCTTGGCTGCCCTGGAACATATTCAACTGAATAAGTAGGATATTGGCCCCAATTCACAGGGAAATAAATTCTGAACAAGACAACAAATGTTTCCGTAATAGCTCTGGACGTAAATATCCCCTGTATGCCATCTTTTGCATCTTTATTTTTTATTTTTTTCACCAAGCTTAAAAGGCGTGACTGTTGGCCTAGAATAGATTCAAACTACGTGCCTGTCAGGGTGGCTTTGGGACAGTTGTGGGATGAAATGTTGCATCTTTTTCTTTATGTTTTCTTTCAAGATAAACCAGGAGCAGCACATGTGCTTTGTCGTAGAGCCTTCTTTTTATAGAGTTTGAGGGTTTAGGATTTCATGAGGCAGATAAAAGAAGTGTTAACAGATACTATACTTTGGGGATCCAAGCTGAAAGACTTCTCACCCAGAATTTAAAATTCACAATTGATCTCCAACCAGCAAGAGGCCCCCACAGACCACCTCTAATGTGAAAATTCATGTCCAAATTTAAATCGGCCGCCCAGCCTAAGAGTGAGCATTCACCACACAAACCTAAAGCAAAGCTGATGGGCATTGTGAGGGTTATATTCATAACTCATTAGATCCAAGGCCGATCTATTAAATGGGCAAGGATTATTGTAAAATACTGATGGGTCATGGGCCAAAACTTATGAGAAATGAAAGAAAACCACATCCAGGCACATCTTCCAATCCACATCTCCATTCAAGATCATATCAAACACTTGACTGCGAGTGGAAAATCAATACGCCATGGCCAAGTTCAAAAAGAATCTTCATTAAAAATGGAGAAGGCTGCACAATCCCAGCTTTCTGTAAATTGGCCCAAGGTGGATGAGTTAAGCTGGGAAGATTCTTATCATTGTTAAGCAAATTGATCTGCTAAATACGAAAGAAATGGAAAGTAAAGAGAAACCATAATAAGATTTATTCTGAAGCATATTAACAAAGTGCTGCTACACAAAACGCAAGTGCTCACGGCAGCCAAAAGCTCACCTCAGCAGTTACAAAATGAGCTGTGTTAATGCCAGTATGTTGCAGTGTGCTCAAAGTCATTTTTCAGCTTTCAGAGTCTGTCTTCTATTCCCTGGTGCATTCATAACTGTGTGATTTTTTTTTCTCGAAAGCAAAGTGAATAGTAAAAATGTGTGCAAACGGTGTGTTTGGACATCGTGAATTTAACCGTCGAGATTTTTTAGTTTGTTCTCTCACACAAGGTCTACCCGACTTAAGGTACCATGTGTTTAGTTTGCTTGTTGTTGCCATAGACATTTTGCTTTCTAGAAGTTTAGCTCAAAAACATGCCTAAACCAAGTGATTTTTCGGGTGACTATCCCACTGTGGTAACATTGTTCAAAGTCGGTCTTTAGTAAAGATGTAGCAGCAATTATAATAATGAGGAAAACAGGGAAAGGCAGATGGCGATGGCGAGTGATTTTGTGACAGCTGGAGTAAGGAACAGGCCATTTCTCAAATACAACTAATTTGGTTCTTTGTTACACAATACACTAGAGTTTCCTAGGGGCAGAGCAATTATTAAGTGAAGTGACATGTGGCCAAGTATGGTGACCCATACTTGGAATTAGTGCTCTGCATTTACCCATCCAAAGTGCACACACACAGCAGTGAACACACACAAACCGTGAACACACACCCGGAGCAGTGGGCAGCCATTTATGCTGCGGCGCCCGGGGAGCAGTTGGGGGTTCGGTGCCTTGCTCAAGGGCACCTCAGTCGTGGTATTGAAGGTGGAAGAGAGCGCTGTACATTCACTCCCCCCACCTACAATCCCTGCTGGTACGAGACTCGAACCCACAGCCTTTGGGTTATGAGTCCGACTCTCTAACCATTAGGCCACGACTTCCCCTACATGCAATTGTATTATACATTATTAATACATGCAATTCATTAAAAAAATTGTTCTATTAAGCTTCATGATTACCAACATTTGTTGCAACAACGCCAACGTTGTATTTTAAACGGCAACTGGAGGAAAGTGTTGTACTGTAATTCATACTGTTAAAGTTGCAAAACTTATGGAGCAGTTTTAAAGCTGTTTTATTCTGAATAAGGGTGTCCCTACAGTCTGTTTACAACAGTGTCACATGAACAACAGAATATCTTGGTAACTCCCCAGTGCAAGCCACTTTCTTTTAATGAACATGATTCAATTATACAATGACATCCGCAACCGAAGACTTTTTTTTTTTTTTGTGAGATGTTATACTTTTTAGAGATGTTACATCCACACCAGTAGGTGTCAGCCTAAAGTCCAAGACTACTGTTGTTTCACTGCCGTTTTCAACTAAAATGAACAACTTTGATTCTTTTTCACACAAATTATGATTACGGGGCAAATTATTAACCAATAGGGACTTATTTTGCATGGTTCCTTGCATATATTGTGACCTCAAAACACATTTACTGTACATGGTGCATGATTTGTAAACTAATACATTTTCATGTTTGTATCACATAACCAGCTATAAATGTATGACTTTCTGATGTAGTAAAATTACTCAGTTGCCCACCCGGTGCAACATTGCACTTGTGATGTTGAGCATTCAGGTTTGAGTCCCATGAAACACAAGTCACAATAAATGAACTCAAAGACTGGTAGAAGTGAACAATTACATGATTTATTCAGCAAGAGTGTTTTTATCTCACGTTTGCTTTTGTTATCACTATTGGTGAGATTTAGGATATGGTTTATATAGGTGGTACATAATGCAATAGAGTATTACATTTTTAGAGACACTAGACCAGAGGTGCCCAAACTCGGTCCTGGAGGGCCGATGTCCTGCAGAGTTTAGCTCCAACCTGCCTCAACACACCTGCCTGGAGGTTTATAGTATGCCTAGTAAGAGCTTGATTAGCTGGTTCAGGTGTGTCTAATTGGGGTTTGATCGAAACTCTGCAGGACACCGGCCCTCCAGGACCGAGTTTGGGCACCCCTGCGCTAGACATTTAATTTCTGAACTTCCCTGATATGTACAGTACAACAACCAATGTAATACAATGTTGCGACATTCACATTCATCTGCTTTTGGAGAAAATTTGACATGGTTGTAGCACCACACCCCCCCCCCCCCCAATGAGCCTGGGTTGGTTTTGTTGATTTATGAGGCCTTGTCCTGATATGGTCCTCTGGTTTTGTGGCCTTGGTTGAGCCGGAAGTAGACAATCTTTTAAAAGTGCTGCAGAGTCACAGTGTTTAAAATCTTAAGAAAGTTAACATAAGAAAGTTATCTTAAGAAAGTTAACTCTACTCGTTAAACTGGGTTAGAAGAAAGTATTTTAACACCACATATTAAACATGGCAGCTTTAAAAAGAGCAAGCTAGTTTGAGATGGACATTTGAAATTAAATCTGTAATGAATTCATATAGTTTCATGTATGATTTTGCGTACCTCGAGTACACATCTTTGAGCCTTGCTGTATGCAGCGACTAAGCCCTGTAGAAACATGCTGTTCTTTCTCAACCCAGAGTCCACACTCCCTGTCTCCTGCATCACTGCTCCAGGCTTGATAAAGATGGAATGTGTCCTACAAGCTTGTTGCGCTGCACTACGCATCTCGATATGCTAGGTTGATAATCTGACACTGATGGCCATCAGACTGTCACCACTGGGGAGAGAAAATACTAGCATGAGCACCTTATTTTCCACATAAATAACCTCTCCTCCCTAGATGCATCAAACCAAATCTAGCTTTGTAATTAATTTCTCTATGTAATTTTTTTCCCCTCGTTCTCTTGAAAGTTGAGATAGATGTTTCACCTTTAGATCTCTGTGCAGTTGCCTCATGGTCTGTCACATGTCGGGACTTGCTGTGCATGTTCTGCTCTCAAAGACCTGAAAATTATAGATTTTACACTGCCCCATGACTTCATGCAAAGACATAATACAGATAGCCAGAACAGATCAATGCATGATAGAAACTTGACTTGAATGAAAGAAAACCCCCATACCGTATTAGATTTCTTTAATATCGCAATTCTTTTTTTTCTAGTCCACAAAGAGATTAAAATGAGAGCGAAAGGACACTTTGCTGAAAATAATATTTCAATATCGTGTAATTATTTCTAGTTCAAGGGGAGTCCCTGACCATTTATGTATTTTCTGACCCTGCCCTGGTGAATAATTGAATACATTTCCATTCTGGTCCGGGTGATTATTGCTGGATTGATGCTGGTCCAGTACATAGCTATGCAAAAAAATGCCTGTCTAACAGTATGCTCTTTCTGCTAAAGCTGTTAAGAAACCTTATGGGGACACCAGCACATCACATAAAACAGCATATGCCCTTAAGAGAGTGTTTCTAGTTGCTGCTGCATGCAGCATTGAAAGTGAGCCTTCCTACAGCTGTGGAGACCAGCATACTTTCTGCTATCAATTCTCAGCACATTTCAATAAGCTGTAAAAGTAGGGTTGAACTTATGATAAATGAATCAAAATTTATGTAGATGAGATTTCACACCCATCATCTATTCCCCTCTAAAACCCTCTTGTGTCTTAGATAAATCTCACTTGAATTCAGCAGCTCAACATGGTTCCTTTCCACCACCGCATGGGACAGCAAAAATTCAGTATCAAAGTATTGTTGATACATTGTTCATGGAACATTTATCTTCTAAAACAGTGATCCTCAAATCTGGCTCGCGAGATCCACTTTCCTGCAGAGTTTAGCTCTAACCCTAATCAAACACACCTGAGTATGCTAATCAATGTCTTCAGGATCATTAAAAAATCACAGGTAGGTTTGTTTGATTAGGGTTGGCGCTAAACTTTGCAGGAATATGGATCTCGCGAGCCAGATTTGAGGATCACTTTTCTAAAACATTTTAGTTGGATGTTCATCTAACTTTTTTTCCCCCAGAGCATTCAGGGAACATTGAAAAGTAAATTTTGAACATTTTGAGAAATAAAGTTTCCATAACTTTTTGTGAGCTGCGAACAGGCATAAAATGAAAGCCGCAAAACTCATATTATTTCATGAAATCTTTGAAGTTCATTTTCTTGAATGATGTTGACCAGTTTTGTAGGTAATTCCACTGTGGTCACCACCACGGTTGATCATGTTAGATGATAAATGACCGTTTCATTTCTCTCAGACGGGAAGATGGCTGCTACTTTGCAAATTTCCTCTGAGCTGTTATGGTGCTCAGTTGTAAGCAAGTATTCCCTGTGGATGCAGAAATGGATGTATTGTGCTGCCATTGATTATGTAGCTGCTGTGTGATAAATGTCACAGCTTCTGAGAGTGTTATCGAGTGCGGTGGCATGTGTGAGACTGTTGCGAGCGATCAGGTAGGCACAGGGCATTATTCACTAGACAGCTGCCCAGCTGAGAGCAGCAGCACTGAGGCACTACCAGTCACTGCAGGTCTGGGATGGCACTCTTGACCAGGACGCTTTGATCTGATGGAAAAATGTTTAACAATTGCATTTTTTTAATCGTAACTATTTACTGAAGACTGTTTAGGTTAAGTCTATACATACAGTTAATACAATGCAATGATAAAATATTATGCTGTCTCTACACGTTTTAAATAGGGCTGAGTAAAAAAATATCGATATCTCAATATTAATCGATTCTCATTTTTACGGAACGATATCGATTCTTAAATCCCAAGAATCGATTAGTCTAGCCTGTTTTCAGTTAATGGACAGAACATTGAAGGGTACTTCCCATCCAATAAATCGCAATAAGCATTGTGCTTTGGTACTTTTAATATGAAACAAAGTCTCAGATTTCAAATTCTGTACTGTAGTATTTAAACAAATGCCGTTTTGGCACTGTTTAATGTGGAGTGACAGATCGCTGTAGCGCCTCAGTTCAACAGACGTGGCAGCGCGAGGCGCATGTGAACTGATCAGCTCCTCCACATTAATAGCAGTTTCAGCACAAAATAAACATGACTAAACATCCGAAGGTAAGCTCGATCTGTGTTTGAGCCGCGCAAAGATTCCGATATAACGGCTTGTAAACAATGTCTCGTAACATCCCATTTGCCTCAGAAAAAAGCATATTCGGTGACTATGAACTCATTAGTCAGATAGAAAAAACTGTAGAGAAGGGCATTTTGCTTAATATATGCACCATATAACATATTCATTATACTTTTTACTGTTCTTCAGTGTTTAATGTATGTTTGAATAAATCTATCAAGTTTTTATGACAGCCACCATTTAAATGTTTATATTTCAAAAAAACTAATTGAAGTAGAAATATTAATATGTAACTGTAACTTTATTATTGTAAAAACGTCATTAATTTTAACCTTCAATATTATAGTAATGTAGTACCAACTGACTCTCATGCATATTTTACAGCATTAGTTGAGATTTTTTTTTTCCTTGAGAAAATTTGGCATGTACTGTACCTGATATATATCCAAAATAATCGATATTGAATCGAATCGAATTGGTAATCGAATCGAAAGCTTGTGAATGAGAATCGAATCGAATCGTGAAATTTGTGTCAAAACCCAGCCCTAGTTTTAAATATATAAAGTTTTGCATACGTCTGATCAAATGGAATATATTTTCAGTTGGATGAAAATTAATAAACATTGATCTGTTTTCCTCATTATTTACAATATTAAAATGGTAAAAGTACTAAAAGGAAGGAGACTGGGACAACGACAACAACACACTTTTAAAACATACTTCAATAATCTGTACAATTTAATAATCTAGTTAATGATTTTATATAAAGTAAATAATTTTAGTTTTTCTAGTCTTAAATTGTATATAAGGTATATAAATAATCCACTAGGTGTGCATTAATTTTCATTTTTATTTTTTTTAATGTGTAGGGAAAGAACCACTCCACTTATATCATGGTAACTTGACAGCATGGACAAGTTAAGGTAGTCGTTGATGTTTGCGGCACAAAATTTGACTGGACAGATAAAAATAACTTTTAAAAATAATTTTGTTGTTTTGTTGTATTATATATCCAGACAATCAGAATTTAGCATTTAGACAGGCGATGTATAAATTATTGTAACTGACATTTGAGAACTGTCTTAAAATTGTGTAATTTTTATAATATAATCTCATCATAACATATTAAAAATGATCGTAACATAAATATCAATTCCATAATATTTTTGTTATAGCTTTCACATAAAATGTTTTCATGTTTCATTTGTCGCTATAATCTTATGCAATTGATTTAATCGATTACAATATTTGTTGGCCAAAACAATGTTTTTTGGTGTTTTTTTTGCATTTCAGAATTGTTTTACTGTTTAAATGTTTCTGTATACTCCGTAATAGGCTATTTAATGGTATGTTCCCTATATATTGTGCCAATGTAATGGCGCAAATATTTGAACATTGTTCTTTTTTTTTTAAACCTTAATGGTATGTGCCTATTCTGAAATGGACGTTTTAACATAAACCTAACTGAGAAATATCCACTGGAGTAAAATGTGTGACAACTCGCCCCACTGAAGTAAAAAGAGATGGAGGATTAGAATGGTCAATCTGTAAATTACATGTAATTTGAAACTATTTATAGATAGAATGACTATACAAAAACCCAGAAAAATATTTGTCGGGCACTTGAGAGATCTCTTTGAGAAACGGACCAAAGGAAACTGATTCATTATGTCATACAAGTCCCAGTTTATCAATGTCAGAGCTCGACCCTATGAGTTACGAGATGGATGATGGATATTTAACATGTACGAATGCTTTTCCTGAGGGAAATTTTGTTGTTACCTGCCCAGAGTCTCTCTGTTATAATATCAGTTGATGACATTTAGTAACCTTACATTGGTTTTCATACAGAAAATCTATATTACATTTATTTTTTAACATATGTATATGATTCTACATCACTGTTTTTTTCAAGGCTTTTTCTTTCAAACAAATAAAATAAAATAACAATATTAGTGAAGAAACATCCTTTCGATACCACTGTTACACTGGTTTTGTTTTTTTGTCGGTTTTCAGCAGTATGCTGTGATATTTGAAACAACAATTACTAATATTTGCTCTTGTCCTACATGTTGGACAGTAGAGAGTCGTGTAAAGACAGTGTGTGGCGGTGAAATGGTTTTATTTGTACTGTCTTGAGGGATCATTTAAATGATGGAGCCTCCAGTGAGTTTAAGTAAAACACTGAATCGAGCTCTAGTCTGACATATGGTGAGTCAACAAGGGCAAACTGCTGACTGACCCAAGCAAAACACTTCAATCTCTCTATGCTGTGCTTCACTGCTCCCTAGGGTTTGATTGATTGATTCGCCAGCCAATCAGAACACATCAGTCCCCAACACTAAAGGCATCCATTTATATAACGCCTGTCAAGTAAACTCACAAAGGGAAGGGAGCTGTTGTGTAGCTAGGGCTCCAAAAACATACCTTCTGTAAGAGATGTAAGATATTTTCCTGTTCTTTTATATATGCTGATATTTCTACTAGTGCACTACAGTATTTCTACCTCAAAGGTAAATACATTTTCTTTTGTGAAAAAAAGTGTTAATTTGTATTATTGAATTTGCATTTGTAGTGTACTTGTCATTACAAATGTGTAATTACAAATATGTATGTATTAATATGTATAAATACATAACATACAAGCACACAAGTTTCAATAGAAATTGCATTAATGTATGTTTTAGTTTACCATAAATGCATGTCAGTGCAATCAGCAGTTAACTTTGACCATAATTCAAAGAGTTAGAAGTTATTATGACATTAAATATAACGATGTACTGAAGTCCTACTTAAGTGGGTCAAAAACTCTTAAGTTAAACTAATTGCATTTAATACCAATTTAAACTAAAATACATGTTCATTTAGTTGTCAACATGGTATTTGTCTTGTTTTATGACAGAAATGGAAAATAAACTTTAAATACAATTTATTTAGTGTATAAATCCAAGCATGCAATAAATGTACACTTAAAATGTTTTTTTTTTTCACTAGTTTTGTCTTAATTATGTTATATTATATTATATTATATTATCATAATAATATTTGTGGATTTCTCTGGAAACCAGAGCCAAGAGGGAGCAGGTTAATAAAACTTTGTTTTTCTCTTTCTCTCTCTCTCTCTCTCTCTCTCTCTTTTTTAGGGGGGATATTTGAATCCATCGAAAGTGGCCCATCTGGTGCTGAAGAACTTGCCTTTAAGTTTGCTTTAAACACAATCAACAGGAACAGAACTTTACTGCCAAACACCACACTTACATACGACATCCAAAGGATAAACATCCACGACAGCTTTGAGGCCTCCAGAAAAGGTAAAGCCATCTCCAGCTATCATCTGTCTTCAGCTAGACCCTATACGGTCAGAGACTAATGTGCTGTGAGATATATGAAGAGGGACATGGGCTTTAGATTGAATTCATTTAACCACAGGGGGACATCAGTAGCTGTCTGGTGCATATGCAGAGAGAATTGATTGGTTTTAGGTAATGAGTCAGAAGGGGTGATTCAGTGAACTACTGATACCCCTGAGACAGGTTCGCAGACTGCAATCATCTGTCATTTACACGCTGGGGAAACATCTGAATTTTCTTATAATGATTATACACTCCATTAGCCGCTGCCACTGTAACTGTGCTTTTTTTCCCATGCCAGGTTATTTAAAGATTACAAAGACACAATTAAAACACAGTGGCTTTGCCAAAAAAACTCTGGGGTATAAAAGTAAATGAGTTCGGTGTTACGGTGTTGCAATTTTATTTTGGACACTGTGAGTAACTATGAATTGGGCTCTGGTGTTTCTATTATAATAAAATAAAACAATGAAAATAACCATTTTGTCCTCCAGCTTGTGACCAGCTCTCTCTGGGTGTGGCAGCCATCTTTGGTCCCTCCCACAGTTCTTCGGCCAACGCGGTGCAGTCCATCTGTAACGCTCTGGGGGTGCCGCACATCCAGACCAAGTGGAAGCACCAAGTGTCAGACAACCGCGACTCCTTCTATGTCAGCCTTTACCCAGACTTCTCCTCCCTCAGCAGAGCCATTTTAGATTTGGTTCACTTCTTCAAGTGGAAAACGGTCACTGTGGTTTACGATGACAGCACAGGTGAGAGTTCGACTTTACTGCTCATAGTGTGTTGTGATTATTCTCCAGCCATCCTTAGGCAGACTGACCCTTTGGCCTGGGCTGTGCACCATTCCCTGGTCTCCGTCTGGCCTACAGTATGGCCAAACCCCCCTGGTTGGCAGGCTCTGTTAGAACAGTAGGCAGCAAGTGCTACCACAGTGAGGGGTACATATGCCATATGCCAGAGGTCGCCTCAGGAGCAAACGTGCCAACTAGAGGATTTACTGCCAGATTTCCCAAAGCATTCAGTCAGCCTTATTCACAATACTGCACAGCAACAACACACTATTATTCGGTGACACTGTGTTCATATAAATGTGGCACTGAGGCACATTGCTTAGATTTACTAAATCTTTTTTATATTATTGGAACTTCCACTGTATATTTAGTTAAACGATGATAAATGAATTACCCTATCCAAACAGCATACTATTCATTGATATCAATTATGGTAACACTTTAGAATAGGGAACAATTATTCACTATTAACTACGACTTTTCCCTCAATAAATTCCTAATTTGCTGCTTATTAATAGTTAGTAAGGTAGTTGTTAAGTATAGGTATTGGACAGGATTAGGGATGAAGAATAAGGTTGTAACGTAGTTTGTAAATCGGGAATTCTGGTTCCGGTTCCCAGACACACTGCCGCTCGGCCCTCCACCAGCTGGGTAAGTTCTTCCGCGATGCCTGGCGACAGCACTTGATAGCCCTCAGTGGACGGCACGACACTCCTTCGCCGCCCAGTGGACGGCGACGGCTCCTCCGGCCGGCAGCGAGTTCGTCCGCCCCCGGCAACTCACTCCAGCCCACCACCTTGAGCGTCCACGGCGGCAGACTGCTCCACCATGCTCGATGGCACCGCGGACTCACCCCAGCGGCGAGGGATCTCTGGCAGCGTGCCCCTCCTTCCTGCTGGGTTTTGGCACCAATGTAACGTAGTTTGTAGATTGGGAAGAAGGAGGCGGGAACCGGCGAACACTCAAAGAAAACTTTAATAATAAAATAAACACAAAATAGCGCGGCAGCCCCTCGCGGACGACTGCCGCGCACAAACGAAACCAAAACACAAAATAAAGTCCAGGCCTGGTCCTCTCTCGTCTTTCCCTGTCGTCACTCCTCCTTTGTATCCTTCCGGAGCTCCTCCGTGAGACTCGAGACCGGTGAGTGGTGCAGGTGTCGCTCATTATCAATTACGCCACCGGCCTCGCTCCGTTCCCATGGCTCTCGGCCCCGCCCCTCTCGTCACAAAGGTCATGTAGAATAAGGCATTAATATGTACTTAATTAGTACTAATAAATGGCTAATATTCTAGTAATATGCATGCTAATAAGCAACTAGTTAAGAGACCCTAAAATAAAGTGTTACCTAAATTATTACTTATTATTGAATTACACATATGGCGTATTATAAAACAATCAATAATCCACTTCTCCCCTATTACATTTCATTGAAAAGCTACAAACAAAAGCCATCCTTATTTGACATACAGACTGATATGCTTTAAGAACATTTTGTTAATAAATAAATAGAAAGACAGACAGAGACTTCTATTTGCGTCTAGTTAAATGTGTATATTGTTTTGGTCACATTGTGCTGTTTTAATTTGAATTGATTTCTACCATGCCCAGTGTGAAGTGATGGTTACAATATTGTCTTTTTGAGAGTCACTGAATCACTCACTCAACCGATTTGTTAAAAATGTCGAATCATTCTGGAACAAAACAAGTGAATTTCTTCATGAGTGAGTCGCTAAATAATTCACTGGTTCAAAAACTATTGAAGCCTATTTCCACCACATAAGAGAAAAAAATACAGTAATTCATAACTATGCATAAATATGATCTACAAAATCAAAATTGTGAGTTACTAAGTCAATTATGTAATTAAAAAGTTTAAATTATTAGATAAAAAGACAATTATTACATAAAAGTAGAATTTAAGTTTTAAGTCATACATATGGCTTTATCTAATAATTTTGACTTGTCATAATTTTTTCTTTTTATCTCATAATTGTGACTTAGTATCTCATAATTTAGATTTTTTTTAAATCTCATAATTGTGACTTAGTATCTCATACTTTCTATATTGTTTCTCATAATTTCAACACAGTATCTCATAATTCTGACCTTTTATCTCATAGTTATGACTTAGTATCTCATCATTTTATATATCTCACAAATGTTTTTGTCTCATAATTGTGATTTACCAAAGCCTGTCCCTGATTTTATTTAATTTTTTTAGTGGCACATGCAGGTTTAATAATAATAATAATAATAATAGTAATAATGCAGGAATACAAACTATAGTTTGGTGTTCTGCTGTGTCTTTATTTATAAGTATTTTTGTTAAGTTCTTATTTATTGAGCTGTTGTACAAAAGAAATCTCACACAGTCATGCTGCATCCTTGTTCCAACACGTTTTCAGACAGCTCAAGCCATCAGAGCCATTTATTTAGGCTACTTGTGTTTTTAAATCTCTCATGGACTGCTAGCAACATTTGTATCTACTGAATTATATTTATTTTGACATTAAATGGGCTAGGTAGATCTACAGCTAGAAATAATAACAGTAGAATGGACAGGATAATGGTTAAATGCTTACACACTGATTCCACAATTCTGGACGCTGCCTCAAAATCCCAATTGGAGTCTTTCTCTCCACGCTGTATACAACGACTTCATGAACGAATGCAAACAAGCAAATCAATAGCCGTAATGACATTCCCTAATGGCTCAGCTCTGAAATGGCAGAAGTGGACTGGCAGCCTGCAACACAAAGCTCTGTCAACACTGCTCAGCTGTTAAATTCAATATTGTGTTAGAAATGAAAGGCAGGGAACAGCAGTTTTTTTCACATGACATACAGTCTTAAAAATAAATGTTCCAAAAGGGGTTTTTGCAACGATTCCATATAAGAATGATTTTGGAGTCACAAAGAAACCTTCAGTGATTTAACTTTTAAATAAACTTTTTTCATTGTCCAGCGGAATGGCTCCATGGGTGATAAAGTTCATCATGGAACTAGATGCCAGTAAAGAATCTTTAGACACAGAACATACTGTACAGTGTTAGACAAAGTAATGAAACAGAAGGTTTAACCTAGCTCATATATACAATCGCCACTGCTGCTATGAGTAAAATTAACTCTATTAGCAGGATGTGTCAGCTATGAAAGAGCTCTGATAATTTATACTTTGATATGTGAGTTGTCAAAGCAAATGCGAGCTGTCTAACGTACTGTGTGTCTGCATTGCACAAAACAAATGTTGCTAAATTATTTAATGTGTCAAGGGAATCACATGAATAGGTTATGCATATGCCATTCCTGGACAAACCACATCAACAGAGAGGAATAGTGTTCACAAATCAACATGCATTGGTAAAAGTAACTGATTAAAAACGTGCTAAATGCCCCAAAAGAAAAGCTTCACACATTACTACTGTGACAGTCTTAAAGGAATATTCCAGGTTCAGTAAGTTAAGCTCAGTCGACAGCATTTGTTGCATAATGCTGATTGATTTTGAATCATCCCCACAATTGAAAAATCCACAATCATGTTGGAGTGAGGCACTTATGATGGATGCGAATGGGGCCAATCTGTAAACATTAAAATACTCACTGTTTTAGCTACAAGACATAAGCAATATCCATCATACCATGATTTTAGTGTAAAATCACTTTCTAACCTTTTCTATGTAAAGTTACATCCAATTGTACAATTGTCTTTGCCATGAAGATGTAATGCCTAAAAATGAAATAAAATAAAATAATAATAAAAAAATCACAGCTCAGGTAATACAGAAGGCAATGTAATAACACATTAAAAGAATAATTAAAATGTGTGCTTGAAAAATGACAGACCTTACATTTCAGTAACTATTCCCTACAAAAACTGGTCCAAAACTTTATTTTATTTTATTAGATAAAAATCAAAGCAATAGGACAAATACAGTAAAGTAAAGATGCTAAAGAAATTATAATACTCTATATTTACCAGGAAGGTCTATCTAGTAGTAGTATTCAGGTATAAAAAAAACCTACAAAAATGGAATAATCAAATGCAGAAATAAAACTCTGCATAGTCTTCACTATGAATTAGATACACATTGATCCTTATCCTGTGCTTTATTTTCTCATTAATAGATAGACGTTTCTTTATCACTCCAATGTGTCAACAACATTTAGTAGTGTGCTACGAAGATTTACATACAGCGATATGAACGATATAGCAAATATGTATCGATAGACACTTTATACAACATATACATAATACAATATATATATATATATATATATATATATATATAAAGAGTTCATTTGCAAAAACCGATAACTCCACTTTTGTTTTAATTTTTTTCAGAAATCATGTTTTTTTATTGCGCATTCCAAGTAATATCAATCAAACTGCAGTTGGGTTGTTTTGATTAAGTAATAATAACTTAAACAAATACAGGTAATTTACAAAATTAAAGTTCATTGAAAGTATGTTTTTTTTTTACATATTAAAAGTTTGTTTTATAGCAAAAGCAGATAACTCCAAAAGTCATTTTTTGGCAAAAACGGATAACTCCACATTCCATGTTTTTTATTTAAAAAAAAACACTCGTTTAATCTTTGTAATCTCCTCAGATGACAATGTAGATGCCTGACAAATGTTGTTGTTGTTGTGATCATAAACAGTATGGATGTGATTACACTTTTTTATACAGTCTATGGATTACACGCAATACAAGGAGCTTTTTCCTCACCATTGTAACGCGCTGCTTTTGCAAGGTTCCTTGAAAACGTTTCAGCTTTTATTTTCCTTTTTCGCCCTGAAGAAGATATCACAGGTTCATCAAGTTAATCGAAATGATCCATCCTCGATCACTTTTAGTCAGCTTTGATGAAACTCTTCTCAGTTAACACGTCTTTTCAAAGCAAAAATAGCCTTGTCACCTGACCTGAATACAGTGCGCTTATTCGCTAAAATTTACTTATCGGCTTCTGATCAAAAACATCAAGGGCGCTTATCGGCTTCTGCAGTAAAACGTGAACTCGCGATGCCTTGAAAGTGGACAAAACCAGCATTTTTGACAAAACGTGTTTAGGGTTCAAAATAGCGCTATAAGTGGAGAATATTGCATGGCAATCAGTTCATTTTTTAAAAGTGGCGTTTATCGGTTTTTGCAAATGAACTCTTCATATATATATATATATACCACCTAGTCTTATAAAGCACTCTATTGGACGCCATAAGTCATGTGATGGCTTTGTGTAAGGAACAGACTAAATCAATTCTAATTCTAGACTAACTGAAATTGTAAATCAATAAAAATCTTGACTTTGACTGTAGCTCTCAAATCTTATTCGCACTTGTATTCAGTTAACATGAACAACTGTTATTGTAGGAGCTAAGACGATTTGAAATGTAAACTACTTTTATGGCTTTTTATAAGTATTTTATTATATTTTTTTTTTAATAAAGTGCCTTCTAGAAAAAGAGACCTTTGGGCCAACCTCACATTGGCTATTGGCTATTCAAAACATCAGCACAAGAAAGAAAATTGCATTCATCAAACCATTTCATCCATTTCAATTTATTCTGCCTGAGAGCACAAATCCAGTGGTACTTTTCATAGCCCATCATATGCACTAACAGCGGCCACGAGATTTAGACTTATTCCAAACAGGCATCATTTTTTAGGGCTTTGCTATAATGTCCTAATAACTGTTTTGATAACTGTTGCTTTGAAGCTGCCATTTTTATCACTATGAAATCATTTATAGTTTTAACATAATTTTATTGCAACCATTGTAATCCGAGCCTCTTCACTGCTTATGTGCTAAATTTAAACTAATATTGATATCCATTGCAGAATTGATGTCATACGGCTCGTTCACTGACTCGCTGGCTGTCTCAGTGATCAGCCGTAAAACAGTGATTCTGTCCTAATTCCCTTGCATATCAATGGTGGAGTTCCCTTTAAAATCTTAAATGATTCCCTTTGAGCTAAATTATTAAATTATCACTGTTTACCCTACATGTGTTTTTAAATGAGTGGACAATTATGCCTGGCGTAAAATTATAGTTTAATTTAACCTAAAGATAATTTCATTCCAGCCAAATCCTTTAAATATTTTTTCCCCTTGAAAAGTCATGCTACAAAACTGCCAGTGACTGTTAAAAAAGCCAGCATCTGATGTGAAAATGCATAAGAATACATTGGATATCCACTCACAGATATTGATGTGTGATTTCATTGCTCCATCATCACAGCCAAGTCAGATCTTAACTTAACAGAAGGAGCTTTTATCCTCAAAGGAGGAAGTTCTCAAATGTCTTTCCAGATCTCAGAATGCCTCTGATATTCATGAGAAAAAGGGGGTGTAGATATTTCTTCAAAGTGTAAAACCTTTGCATTTTGTCATGCCTGTGACATGATTTTAATCTTGATCCATTTTCTCTACACATTTAGTCACACATAAATAGTAAAGGCTACATTAACCTTGACCTTCCTGTCTGGAGAGCTCAGAGCTTTGAGTAAGAAGTCAGCTTTCACGTTCCTCTTCAATTAATGCCAAAGGGAAGCAGCATTCATCTCGCGTCACTAGCTCACACCAGCACTCTTCTGGAGGAGGACCAGACAACCACAGAGGATTACAAGTCAGACAGACCATTATTTTAATTTAATTTATTTTATTTTGAACGATGCAGCCTCTCCAATGGATATGTATCACAGGCATTTTGCATGAACTGGGGCTTCCAATGCGGGATTTAATAAACATTTGAGCTGATGAAATATGCTTTGTTAAATATGAATCAACAAATGGTTGGAAGGTATTAGGCACACTCAATAAAGGTCGCCACGTGTAGTTTTTCATTCATGCAAAGGGGTAAAAGAGCAAACCTGCCTCAGATAGTGCCCCGCACAAAGCTGTATTAGTTATCAAAAACATCTGCTTAATGCACACAAATTAAATAATCTATGCTGCAACAGTGTGTGCATTTTAAACGTTGTTCATTTTATGTCGTTATTGTATATAGTATTAAGTGTAATAGCCCATTAGTATTGATTGGTGGGCTAAATTCTCTTAGTTCTTGCATTTTCACATCTGCACAACAATGATAAAAACAGGATGACATTGCTGAAAACCTGCATCAGTGTGGAACTGTTTTATAAGTTAAGGTTCATATTTTCATTACCTGAGGCTTGTCTGCTGGTCAGGCTGAGATATCAGATGGCCAATGTAAGGGAAACAGGTCAATTTAGCTCAAAAGGAATCATTTAAGATTTTAAAGGGAACTCCACCA
>NW_015505216.1:379341-393644 GCF_001515645.1 Sinocyclocheilus grahami | reverse complement strand
AAAAATACATACACAATAAATGATTAAGACCTGATAAGTCACATGTGGGTTACATACATGATATGGAGTTATGCATAGAAATGATTAGTTGCTCATAAGTCCTTTTAGTGTCATTTAGATGCATGGAAAGGCAGTTTCTATAGCCATTCTGTGAATGTATGAAGACCAGAGATTAAGAGGTCTGTAAGGAATCTCTGAAAGTCTGTTCTTTGTCTCCTAGGTGGGGGATGTCAATTCTAAAGTGCTCGTGATTGTAGTTACTATCACATGATGGTCATGCGGTCATCTCTTTGACCATTTAATCTTGATTACTTGCCCTAAAATTGACAATCTCCTTCCTGAGTTGTAATGATCAGTGTGTTCCTCTGGTGTTAATGTTGAAAGCTGTTCTGTGACAGAGTGGTTTAGGCTTGCTTCAGACTGGCTAGGGTCTGATTTATGACATCCTGTGTCTTGGGCCTCTTGTGGAATTTTGGGCTCCTCATGTTTCAACCATGTTTTGACCAAATCTTAGATTGTCTGATTCAGTCTGATATCCTACACCAACCAGTCAAATCAGTAAAACCGCCAGCTTGGTCACAATTTGCATGTAAAAAAAAAAAAAAAGACATTGTAAGGCAGCTAGCTCTCAGCAGAACTTTTGTTCCCTTGCCCTTCAGGGGAAATCCTAGTTTAAGCTTGTCTTAGTTGATTTAAATTGGTCTCCCATCCTTGTCTGATATAGATATTTAGCCTGACCAGCTAAAAAAAAAAACACACATCTGTAAAACCAACCTATAAACAAATAAAGAATAAACAGATTTATTGATTAGACTTATTTATTTGCTTTCTTTGTGTTACAAGCAACCCATGTTCATTGGAAACGAGTAGTGTTAATAAAAGTAAACTTGAGATAAAAACACATTTGCTGACACAACCATGCAATTTTAGCTTGCTTCTAAGTCTTTAAGCTTTTATTGTGACTCATGTTTCACGGGACTCTTACACAAGTGATTTGCATAACAAGTGCAATACTGTACCAGGCAGAGATGGGCACAAATACATCAAAAAGTATTTTGTTACAAATTACAAATACTAGTTCATCAAATGTATTTAATTTGAAATAACATATACTGGTGTGAGAAATGTATTGAATTAAAATGCAAGTAATTTGTCATTTGAAAATACAAAAATACAAACAATATTTACAAGCAATCATTCGAAGTGCAAGAGACAGTGACATTACATTTAGCAATACTGGAGTAAGATACACACAAGTGAAAGAGAAGTGCTTTCCCCTCCTTGAGCAACTTATAAACAACATATTCTTTAACCCTAACACTAGACAAACAATCCAATATATTGATCCATATTTCTTCTAATTTCTTATGTTCGCTTAAGACTGTGTTTATTTGAATACCATCAAGCATGTCTACGCTTTATTTTTTCATGTTTCTTTTTAACGCTCCTTCATCGTGTCTTTATCAGCGTGTCAAAAATTAAGCAGTCCTGCGAAACCTTATTTTCATATCGCCTAGTTCTACTCAAGAGGATGGCTCAAGCTATTTCACTGTCAACAGTAAAGATTAACTCCTAAAAAAGCCGATATTTAGCTGTTACAGGGCTTTATGTACAACTCAGAAAACCTTGTTATTAGTGACACCGGTGGCCATTAAGTGAGCTGTAGCCAGCAACTTATTGCTCATGCTCTTGCACACACTCTATAGTAATGCGAGCGAGTGACAGCCAAAGTGATTCACCAATATCATGTCAACAGATGAGGTTCATGAAAATGACATTGTTATGATAGTTTTCCTTGGATTTTTCCAGAGTAAAAAATTAAAATCACATTAACATTACAGGCTCTCATTTTTAAGGTTTTTTACATGCTGTTCACACATTGGCAAAATGTGATTAATACTTAAATTCTTTCATAAAGCCCCTTTTAAAATGTAATTTTGTCCATAGAAACAAGTAGCTGACTTTTACTAGCAAGCTAACATCACTTGTCAGCTAGCAAGCAAAGTTGTAGAGCAGCACTGCGTTTCATTCTGTCCTGTAATAAGATTCAGTGAGCAGTATCTGATATTTTATTACATACTTAGCCAGTTTGCACTGAGCACCAAACAGCTTCTTTCATTTTGTTTTTCCAGTTGGAAGGTGGAACCATGAACAAATTTAAGGGATAGCTCACCCAAAAATGAAAATTATTTCATTAATTACTCACCCTCATGTCTTTTCACACCCGTAAGACCTTCGTTCCTCTTCCGAACACAAATAAAGATATTTTTGATGAAATCCAAGAGCTTTCTGTCCTTCCATAGGCAGGAAGGACAGAAACACATTCAAAGCCCACAACAGTATAGGAAAGACATTGTTAAAGTACTCCATGTGACTCCATTGGTTTAACCGCAATTGTATTAAATGAAGCGAGTGCTTTGTTTGCACAAAAAAAAAACATAATTTACTACTTTATGAAAATATTGATCTGCACTGTGCATTCATGAGAGCATCACAACGCATTTGTCATGTGTTCATGGGATAGAAGACTCACGTCAACACAACGCTCATGAGTAAGTGTTCACTAGAGTACCACAACACATGTGTTCGGATAATATTTTCGTAAATAAAGTTGTAAATTATATTTTTTGTGCAAACAAAGCACTCACATCTCTTCATAAATTGGATTACTTAATGATGTACTAAATTACCTGGATTACTTGATGATGTCTTTCCTACCATTCTGGACTTTAGAGGGACAAAAAGCTCTCGGATTTCATCAAAAATATCTTCATTTATGTTCTATTTACTACTTTATGAAAATATTGATCTGCACTGTGCATTCATGAGAGCATCACAACGCATTTGTCATGTGTTCATGGGATAGAAGACTCACGTCAACACAACGCTCATGAGTAAGTGTTCACTAGAGTACCACAACACATGTGTTCGGATAATATTTTCGTAAATAAAGTTGTAAATTATATTTTTTGTGCAAACAAAGCACTCACATCTCTTCATAAATTGGATTACTTAATGATGTACTAAATTACCTGGATTACTTGATGATGTCTTTCCTACCATTCTGGACTTTAGAGGGACAAAAAGCTCTCGGATTTCATAAAAAATATCTTCATTTATGTTCCAAAGATGAACAAAGGTCTTACAGGAGAGGAATGACACAAGGGTGAGTAATTAACAACAGAATTTTCATTTTTGGGTGAACTAACCATTTAAGACTCTGCCTATGGATCCAACAGGATGTCATATGATTCACTTGCATCTAGCCAAAAACTGTGATAGGCTATAGTTGGCAGTACTAATAACACGGGTGAAGATATTGTATTATCTGAGAATAAAATGACCTACTTGATTAAGTATTTTAAGTATTTTAAATACAAAATGCTGTCTCTCAAAGAATTTAATTACAAATTACATTTTATTTTTTTTCCAGCAAAATACAAATGACAAAATACTCAAAAGTAATTAAATACATATTTTAAATACATTTAATTAAAATACTGTCCATCTCTGGTATCAGGTGAGCAACTGAGCAAGTTTACTATGCTGAAAAACGTCATATATAGATGGAACTGGTTATCTTAAGCAAATACCAAAATCTATTAGTTTACAAATTATGCACTATGCTAAAAGTGTTTTGAGGTCATAACATAATTTGTAGGAACTGTGGGGGAAAAAACAAAACAAAACAAAACAAAAAACAAACAAACAACAACAACAAAAAAAATATTATATGCCCTTGTAATCATAATTTGTGTGAAAAGCTATAAGATGTTAGTGTTTAACTGCTATTACTGTTCATTTCAGCTGGGGAAATGTAGGTAGAGGCATGTTTTTCCCCTACTGAGCCTATAAATGAGTTGGTTACAAGAAACAGCAAACAAAATAACATCACAGGCTCATTGGAAGAATGTGCCTCTGCTTACATTTGTAGCGCCACTCACTTTTAATTTAATTTCCGAACTGCCAAAATATGTACAACAGCCTACACTGTCAGACTTTTAGTGCCTCTTACTGGATATTACACTTTGAAAATGTCGAAAAATGTGAAAGAAGCATTTTAATAACTTTTTTAATTTTTATTTCGCCAATTATTATTTTTTTTATATTTAAATGGTCTTGTTACAAATCTTCACCAAGTTTTCTTTTGTGCCCATACTTTGGTGACAGAATGCTGTAGAGTCAGCAGCAGTGTGGCTTGGCAAAAGCAGGTGGAAGTAAACACCCTCTTGAATCATAAAATTACAAATGGCACACCTTACAGTCTCATGGCATTTGGGAAAAGAACAATGTTGAAATAGATTAAGGAAGACACTAACTCTGTGGTTCCTTGTTTGGTCCTGGATAGTTGAGAAATATCTCTTTGAGAACGCCTATGCATGACCACGTTCTGAAGCAGGTGTGGAACCAGTCCAATGGAGAAGCGAGATGTCACAAGCGGGGTGATATGAGCATCCAGGAAGCTTAAAAGTGCACCCAGCACAGCGCATGTTAGCTTCTGATGGATGAAGGAAGCACCTACAGGGATGCAGGGAGTATGGCAGAGAGACGCAGCATCTTGTTCCCTTTAGGGAACCATGGATACATACGTAACCTGAGCTGTGTCTAGATGCTTTGGGAACGAGAATGCCCACTGCATCATACTAACAAGTCCCTGTCTGGTGTGTATCAGGTGAGCACATCTAAGACGAGAGGACTTGGAATCCTGGGCTAGAGGACAGGTCCATGTTATAGAACCGAACTAATGTGTGCGGAGAGGACCAGCCTGCCACATCACGAATGCCCTGCAGGGAAACACCCATGAATAAGGCCTTGGAGGCCGCCAAACTCCGGGTCGAGTGGGCTC
Source organism: Sinocyclocheilus grahami (assembly GCF_001515645.1). Taxonomy (NCBI): domain Eukaryota; kingdom Metazoa; phylum Chordata; class Actinopteri; order Cypriniformes; family Cyprinidae; genus Sinocyclocheilus; species Sinocyclocheilus grahami. The sequence continues at coordinate 388,798 of NW_015505216.1, read as the reverse complement.
TGACCCACCAGAGCAATTGGGGGAAAGGCATACAGACAAGCATTGGCCACTTCTGCACCATGGCATCCAGCCTAAGCGGAGCTGGATGCATAAGGGAGAACCAGAGCGGACAGTATGTCGTTTCCTGTGACGTAAATAGATCCACTTCCGACTGGCCGAACTCCCTCCAGAGAAGCTCCATCACCTTAGGGTCGAGCCTCCATTTCCCAGGCCTCAGACCTTGTCTCGACAGGATGTCTGATCCCTGATTCAGGTTCCCAGGGATGTATACTGCTCTGAGTGAGAGGAGTTTTCCCTGAGCCCACAGGAGGATCTGGTGTGCCAAGTATAGTTGTATTGTGGGCGCGAGTGCAGACCCCCCTGGTCGTTGATGTAGGAGACCACCGAAGTGTTGTCTGTGCGGACAAGCACATGATGACCCCTCGGGTCTGGAAAGAAGTGTTTCAATGCATGAAACACGGCCAGCATCTCCAGGCAATTTATGTGCCACGTGAGATGGTGGCCTACCCACAGACCCTGGGTGAGCGACCACTAATGCCGCTCCCCAGCCCGTGAGGGAGACATCTGTCTTTAGCGTTACGCGACGACAAGGAGCAATACTGGGCCTCACCACACCAAGATAAGGGGTTCTCTGAGCTGTTGAAATCACACTCTTCTTGGCATTTAGCCTCAACCCCAGCTCTTTCATATGGGTGAGGATGACATCTCGATGCCAAATCACCTGCTGCTGAGACTGCACTAGTATCAGCCAATCATCTATATAATTTGGTATATGGATGCCCTGGAATTACAGCGGAGCCAGAGCAGCATCCACACACTTGGTGAAAGTGCGGTGTGAGAGTGATAGGCCGAAGGAAGGATGGATACATGAAAGTATGCGTCCTTGAGATCTATCGTGACAAACCAATCATCTGACCTGATCTGAGACTGCATCTGAATCTGCATCTTGAACCGAAAGCATTTGATAATGTGGTTCAGCAGACACAGATCTCTGATCGGACGCAAAACACACCATTCTTCTTCGGAACGATGAAGTATTGGCTGTAGAACCCAGACTCTCTCAAGAGAGGAGGAACACGTTCTATGGCCTCCTTCCTCAAGAGAGTGTTTAATTCTTGTTCCATTACCAGAGCCTGCTCGGGGCCCACTAGTGTGGAAACAACCATGTTGAAACGAGGTGGGCGAGAACCAAACTGGATTCTGAAGCCTCTCTCTACAGTCTGCAGGATCCATTGTGAGACATTTGGCAGAAGTTTCCATGCTGCCAGAAAGTTTACTAAGGGAACCAGCCATTCGGGGCTGGCCTCTGGTATGGCTAGAGGAGTCACTTCGGTGCCCTGAAGAGGATAACCTGGAGGGAACGACCGGAGGATCGGGCACCATATACTGAGAGCTCTCCTCCCCAGGGAGGTCCGCCCTCAAAGCCCTGACACTCATGGCATCAGGACTTCTTGGCCAAGGTCTTCCTTGAGAGAATGACGGTCCACAGATCTGCTTTCTCCTTAGAAGACACCGACCGAGAGCTACACCCCGACCCCTGCTCTTTTTGCTGGGAGGGAACGGGTAGCAACACTCCATTTCTGGGCCTTGTGATATGAGGAGCTAGGGGATGGCTGGGGGCTGCTAGCGCTGGAATACCACCACCTGCTTCCTTGCCTCCTGAAACCTCTCGATAACAGTATTTACGGTGTTGCCAAAGAGGCCAAAAGGCGAGAGTGGAGCATCCAGCAGGAAGAATCTGTCCTTGTCTTGCAGCTCAGACAGATTCAACCACAGATGTCCCTCCTTAGCTACTAGGGCTGCCATTGAAAAGCCGATAGTTCTGGCCATTTCCTTTGTAGCATGGAGAGAGATCCTTGGCCTGACGCAGTTTGCAAACCACATTGGAAGCTACCCTCACTCTCACTCAGGTCCTTAAGCAGGTCAGCCTGGTATGCTTGTAACACCACCATGGTGTGCAGACATGCACTGGCCTGACCTGCCACTATATAAGCTTTCCCCACCAAGGCCTACATTGTTCTGACTGACTTGGTGGGAGGCCTCGGGGCCTTCAGAGACAAGCCACCCTTCGCATGGTCCCATATCCCTGCTCATTCAACCTGACAAAATTAGAATAGTCAGAAACCGTGGGGCTGTGGGGCCGGGATGAATAGGGATTATTCCACAACCTCGACACTTCAGTGTGGAGGTCAGGAAAAAACAGAAGGCCCCAGCATGGAGGTTGTGATCTAACTCGCAGGAAGCGTTCATCTTATTTACTCTTCTGACGAACATCCTGCTTCTCAGCCAGCCAATTGATTTTTAACTTGGCCACAGCTTGAGTGACAACCTCCATGATTTCCTCATGCACGAGGGACTGTGGCGGAGAGTCAACAGTCTCCTCAGCGTCGATGCTCATCACAACAACCTCTTTGGAGTAAGAACGATGAAGCGCCTGGCTCTCTCTGGGGGGGAAGAGACCGCAGAGCATGCATCCAAACCCTGAGTGGGAGCCGTGGATCTAGCGGGTGAGAACCGAAATAAGGACGAGCCCGTCTTGGATGCCTCTGCTTAATCCACTTGCGATCCCCATTACAACAATCTTCGCTGTGCCTCGGTAGCTGCGGGACTGGAACCAGAGGGATCGTGAGACTGGCAGCTCTCATCAAAGAGAGCCAGGCAGGAGCAGTGCACAGGAAGCGGGAGCTGCTCACAATCAGGGCAATCAGCCCCCCTGAGAGCTGACCGTGCATGCTCCACTCCCAAAAATATGACACAAAGATTGTGCTTATCCAGCATGAGGTAACGAGTGGAGGGAGGAACACACAAACTAAACCGTCGTCTTTTCGCCGATTTTGACTTTTTTTTACACTTTGATATTTTTGCTTTCTTACTAATAAAGTGTATCTGACTGACTGCTTGTGCAAACACAACACACAACCACAATGCTCTTACTGAAGAGCAGAAGTTAACATGCACTGTGCCGGGTGCACTTTTAAGATTCTTGGTTGCTCATGTCACCACAATTGTGACGTCTCGCTTCTCCATTGGACTGATGCCACACGTGCTTTAGAACATGGTCATGCAGAGGCGTTCCCAAAGAGTTTGAACTCAGCTCGAGTTCTCTGATGGGGAACTGGATATATAAATTCTCCATTGTGTGAAGTAAATGAGGGCGATGGGATTTTGGGGGCAACCTAGATATCTTTTTTTTCAGCTGATGACCTTTTGAAGTGGGAATGTGATGTTTCATTACATTAGGAGGTGGCATTTCATTGACAGGAGTGTCCAACATTTCACTGAAAAGTAGTTAATAGAGAAGAGAGCAAGAGAGTTAGAAGAGTTAGAAGATAGATAGCGAGGGGCCATGCAGCTTAACAATTTAATTTCCCCACAAATATTATTATTTTAAACATCTATCCTTATGGCTTTCTTATGTTCTTCTAATTAGAAAGATAATAATTAAATGAAATGGAGCTTCTATATAGATGGCTCTGAATGATATTTCAGATGCTCTGTTGTACATTTAAAGGAATGTTTCACCCAAAAATGACAATTATGTCATCCTTTACTAGCTTAATATCATCCAAATTGTTCTTCCATTGAAAACAAAATTAGATTTATTTATTTTTTTCTGATTGTCCAAGCTGCACTCCTTCATAAAATAAAGGTAATAAACAAATCCCATTTGTCTTATTCAGACTCATCACAGCAGTTAATTTTGTGACAATATTTGGTGACAATATAAACAATACTTGTCCATTTGTGTTCCATGAAAGAAAAATGTCTTTGTAAGAACATCAGGGTGAGTAAATGATGACAGAATTTTCATTTTTGGAAACTATTGGTACTATTGGAACATTCCTGTAATTCTGTAATAGCCTTATTTATATTCTGTCTCTCTCTCCCACTTAGGTCTGATTCGATTACAGGAGCTCATCAAGGCTCCATCTCGTTACAACATCCGATTAAAAATCCGGCAGCTACCAGCAGAAACAAAAGATGCCAAGCCCCTTCTTAAAGAAATGAAACGAGGAAAAGAGTTCCATGTGATCTTTGACTGTGGTCATGAAATGGCAGCTGGCATCCTTAAACAGGTGAGTCAATTCCATTATCTAATTTCACACTGAGGATTACAAAGACTGAATTGGAAAGTTAACAGATATAATTATTATTTATTTTGTTTCAGATATTAAATTACAAGAGTAAAGAATCATTTACATTACATTATCTGACTTGAACATAAGTAGAGAATAAGGTCTTCTAAATAATGTAGCAGTCAGTCACAAGTGTACAGAAAATTATTGTACATTCATTTAAAGCTGCAGTCCATAACTTTCTTTGGTTAAAAATGATCCGGAATCAACATTTGAGCAAGTACATAACCAGCCAGTGTTAAAAACTATCACCTTACTTTAGCCCGATTCACAAAGGTTAGCTTATAATAATGTTTTCTAATTTGAGTGGTATGGGTAGGTTTTCGCGGGAAATTTGAGCATGGCGCTGCATCATTACGTCACGTCTGTAAACATAAAAAAGTTGTCCGGGCTACTAGGCTATCGCATGTGAGGATCCTGCAGGTGGCGGCTCATTTATAGCCTTTTCTCAGAGCAGCTAGAATAATTAAATGTATCATTTTGATGGCGGATTGTAATCAAGAAAGGACTATGTGTTTATGAAACACGTCAATTAAATTAAATTATATTCCAGTTTTAAATGTGCTTCTGATTACAGATAGCCTGGGATTACACAAGATTTGTATTTTAAAGACAACCAGTTAGAAGGAAGCATAATTTGCTTTTTGGGTTAAAATAATTTCTTAATATGAAATTTGAATGGTATGACATTTAGAGACTGTACAGAAATGGAAATCTACACACGAATACACACTATATTCACATAGTAAATTAAATAAATTAAATTAAATTAAAGTATAACAATAAAAATAATTTGCACAGTTTGATGTGATATGAGCTAACTGATTTTTAGATTAAATCACCATTGGTAGTGCGATTTATTGTAATGCTTTTTCCCTCAGTTGGTCAGAACAAATGTGGCAGACTTGTTACTTACTTGTTCAGATGACAATATCCGGAGAAAATTCTTATTTGGGTCATATATTCCAAGAAGTAGGCTAGAATCTGTGATTGCGAAGTACAGTAAATATCCAGACCGGTGCGGTGACTGACTGCCACACATTCACCTCAAAACATTAGATTCATCCGCGTTGGAGCCGTGCCGGCGCACAACCCACACAAGGAAGATAATTCCACAGACAGCTGCAATTGCAGGTTTTCAAACAGAGTTGGCGACAAAGAGGCAAAACTTACGGACTGCAGCTTTAAAGATATAAAATTGTGGATACGCGTATAAGGAAGTCATAGACATAGGATTTTTAGATTATTGTAATTATTTTATTGTTTATTGTAGTTTTCCTTCTTACAGAAAACTGGATACACTTTTCCTCCCCCACCCTCTTTTGTCCCCATTCATCTTTTATATGAAGATTGCATTCGGTTGCATCTGTCTTGAATTTTTTTTACCATGCTTTCATTAGTTATTTTGCTGATTCCTAAGCCTTTTATGTATATGTATATATTTTTTTGCCATTACCATTATCCTGTCCCAGACATTCAGTCTTATTAAATGTAAAAGTATGAAAATCCATCTTAAAATGTTTAAGTAAAAAAAAAAAAGTTAGTGTATTTGCTTACCAAGAAGATAAGAGTGTCAGTGAAGAGTATGCTTGATATGAAATCTGATAAATGTGATGTGTGAAGTGTGAAAAAAAAAAATAATTCAACATAGTCATTTCCACCACAGGATTCTACTGAACACAATACATAATATGAAATACTGATAGAATTGTGAGTGGGCAAAATAAATAAAGTAGTAATAGTATGTAATTTTTACCTGCAAAAAGAAAGTTCATCAAGACAACCTTTAAATGTTGGTTTGACAAAACATAGTCTGAAATTGTAAAACACCTTCAAAGTTTGAAGGATAGCAGGCAAACAAACAGACATATTTATACATTTTACACCTGTACCATCAGCTTTCCACTCTGACAAATCTACTTGCATCATTTTATTGAAAACATGGAAGAGTACAAAGGTTGGCTACTACTTTAGTGTGGAACTTAAGTTCTAGTGTAAAATAAAATTATTATTTAAATTTTAATTAATTTAATTAATTAAATTTTCAGGGTTCCAACTAGTGTTAAGCAGAATAACAGAACCTGTCAAGTGAACGTAATAGGTTCCTGAGACCTCTGTAGATGACAATATATTTTAGCAAATTTTTTTCTGAGACCATACATACACATTCAGGGCTTTTGACCATAAAAACTCCCTCTACTTGGTCTATACAAATGACTGACATTAGCTGTTTCCATCACCTTGTTTTTATGCACATATCACATCAGAAACAAGTGATGGAAATGGCAAATTTTGAAAAAAAAACAAATAACCAAAAAAAAACTTAATCCCTTAATTTGAGTTAATGGAAATAATGGAAGATGGAAACACATTTCCCGAATAAATTCCTCCATGCACATAAAAAAAATCAGGTGACTTTGCACGATAGGATGGCATAACTTGACTAACCAGTGGACCAGTCTCGTTGCACAGCATCTGAAATGTTGTTTTGGTCATTTTGCAATGCCTGAGCCAAAGTATGTCGTCAAAGTATTTCTGTATAATTGCCTCCCAGAACTGTCTTACAAGACTGCATTCCCAAACAGCAGGCATTCTCCTCCGAAAGCAATGACCGCATTTATTGTGTTTCGTCTGCTCGCTCTTGAGGTGAAGTAATGTATTATATATGAAAATTATTATATTCAGTGGCTTCTCCTACTTTTCTTAGTGATATTTAATGCCAGTTTATCAGGAAGTGACGATTTTGTTCTCTTTGACTCATTGGATGGAAACAGTGCTTCATTTGCAAATGGTTTATGCGATATTCCAATTTTTGCGCAAAAGTTACATTCGCAACTTTGGATGGAAACATAGTGATTGACTGAATGACTGAATTCAGCACTCTTATCATTTAATTGTCATTTAAATCTGACTCATTTTTCTCAGGAGAACTTTATGGGGATTCAAATCAGAAGATAACTTTCTGTTACAAAACAGGGCATCAATTTTATACATGTCCTCTGTAGAGGACAGCAGAACATGTTTATCAGACATTTTGAAAAGACACAACAAATGAATTGGGAAATATATTGCATAACATTATTCCTATAAAATAGGAGATCTGAAAGTTTGACCAATTTGTTACTCTCATTATAACACTTCTTTTTCATTACATGTTGCCCCGAGAACATATAGGTAAATTATATACAATGTATAGATACAATCAATGTATGGAAAGGGAATACCCAATTATGGCCAAGTTTACAAATATATTGTATAAAGTAAAATAGTATTTCAAATAATTGTGTAGTATATTTAATAGTTGAGAATCATCTTTGTACAAAGTTTCATTAAAACAATCATATACTGTCTTATCTTCTTAATAACTCAATATAAAATATATTTTTCAAATTTTCCCCATTGTTTTTTATGCTCGAAATAATGTAATGACATATAATGAATGAATGAATGAATGAATGAATTAATTAATTTATGTACATAGTCCAAAATTAATATATATGATTTGGATGATACTTACAAAAATGAGAAGCTTTGACAAGTTGCGTTATTTTACATTTATTGAGCGACATGTGAAGAACAGAGCCCTCGTCTTTATGATCCTAAAATGTGGATTATTTGTATGATTACAAGCTCTGCTGATATAAAGGAGAAAAGTACATGCATTGTTTTTGACCCGTTCATTTATTGTCTCTTTTGATCTTGTGTGAGATTGATTTTTACACAATCAGTGAAGTGTACTGGTTTCATTGATTACCCATCAGCCAGTCAAGCTTACATGATCCGTTAGTCAGTATGTTTGCATGCAATTAGTCAATAGGGTAATGCTCCTGATGTGAAGTGCTACAAGAACAATGCTTTTAAGCACTTTTGTTCCTAATATCTACACTGTAAAAAAAAATACGTAAAATTTACGGTAAAGAACCGGCAGCTGTGGTTGCCAGAATTTTACCGTAAAAAATACGGTTGCAACGTTTTAGGTTTTACGGTTTTAACCTAAATTTACAGTTAAATACCGTAATTTCATTCACTGATATAATGTTAATATACCAACCTTATTGAAGTACTGAAATCTGTTTTGTACCTTTGTAATACACTGATAACCACCAAATGCATGCAGGTGGTGATGAGAAAATCACATGATGATCCAAAGCCCATCACAAGCAGCTTTTAAATAATAACATATATAGAAAGTGCACAGTGTCATTCACACAAACACTAAACACCATCATGGTAACACACATGAAACTGAAATAATGCAATAAACATTCATTTAACAACATTAGGTGTAACACACAACCCTAATATACAAAACTGATAAGAAAAAAAACTAAGAAACATAGTTATTTAAACAAAAAAACCCATCAAATTTGAAATGTAACGCATGGAATTCTGGGAATGTCAATTTCACGGTTATTCACTGTAAATTATGAAGTATTTTTCACTTCCAAAAACGATATACTACCGTAAAATTTATGTCCAATACATGTAATGTCCAATACAGTTCCCTTTCAGTCGGTCACTCTCGACGTCAATTGGGTCGAAATTGGGATCTCGCTTAGAGGGACCAATCTACTTAGAGTGTAAACTAAACGAGCCAATGCACATTGGCATGCGATTATTGCATCCAGCTGCTGCTGATCACAGCGTGAGTATAAGTAGGCAGCAGGTGCAGCGCATATTCAGCTTTTTGCCTCGGAGCCGAGCGGTTCTATCGTTCTGCTCCTGACCTCTGCAGTAGTGATAAACTACAGTCAAGCACGCTCTTCGGTGGGCTCTCGTGCTGGTGGACGGCGCTTCAGCGGTGGTGGTTTTCCCGTGTCGAGTGGGTTGCACACAGCAGGTTGCACTACCCCTGTGTGTGTTGCAGACGGCCATCTCCCCTGTGCGCTTCAGCACATTAAAAGAGCAATTTCCATACTAAAAGTGATTCACGGGTGGAACTTCTTTTTAAAGACGCGTCTTTTTAAAGATATCATACCATCCATGCGTTTCTGGGTGCGGTCGTTACCTGACGCCGGGTGATGGTCACGATCGCTGCCTCTCGTGCCTGGGCATGAAGCACGCTGAGGTGGCTTTCGTGGATGACTCATGCCCCCATTTCGTGGATTGACTCATGACCATCTCGGAGTTGCGGACCAGACTCCGTTACCTGCAAGGGGGCGGAGTGCCCGTGCCACTGCCTAGATCTGGGGTTCCCTCTGGCAGCAGCCGGGGGCGTCCTTTTTCTAGCAGTGGGCGGACTGGTCTTACGGTCACGGTGAGGAATTCCCCTCTGGGGATGCCCAAACCCGCCGGCACTTCGAAACCAGCGGAGCTCTCAA
>NW_015505216.1:366124-378817 GCF_001515645.1 Sinocyclocheilus grahami | reverse complement strand
GTGCATGATGAGATCGCTGGGTCATGGACGGCACCTTTTACTGCCAGAAACTGGCCCAGTGGCTCATCCTCCCTCACCACCCTCGATGGGGGTCCAGCGCGGGGGTACACGGGAGTCCCCCAGGTGGAGCGGTCGGTTGCGATGCAATTGTGTCCAAATGCCGCTACCACTTGGCGGGGCAAACTGTTGCTTCCCTCCCGGGCCTATAGGCACTCGTCTGCCTTGATCGACACTGCCTATACGGCCTGTGGAGAAGCTGCGTCCGCCTTACACGCTTCGGCATTATTGCAAGTGCACCAGGCCAAGGCACTGAGGGACTTGCACGAGGGTGGTCACGACCTGGAAGTTCTCAAGGAACTCTGCACCACGACGGACCTTGCGCTACGAGCGACGAAGGTTACGGCGCGGTCTCTGGGTCGTGCCATGTCCACTATGGTGGTCCAGGAGCGCCATCTCTGGCTGTGTTCCCCGGAGGGGGATTCCTCACCGTGACCGTAAGACCAGTCCGCCCACCGCTAGAAGGACGCCCCCGGCTGCCACCAGAGGGAACCCCAGATCTAGGCAGTGGCACGGGCACTCCGCCCTTTGCAGGTAACGGAGTCTGGTCCGCAACTCCGAGATGGTCATACCCCCGCCATGGGAGCATGAGCCATCCACGAAAGCCACCTCAGCGTGCTTCATGCCCAGGCACGAGAGGCAGCGATCGTGACCATCACCCAGCGCCAGGTAACGACCGCATCCAGAATGCCCGGGTGATACGTTGTCTATAGCAAGACCCACATCGTCTTTATAAAGACGTAACGTCAAGTTTGCCAAGCAACGTCGTCTTTAGAAAGACGCACCCGAAAATGCTCTTTTAGGGGAAAAAGCTCTTTTAGCGTGCTGGGCGCACAGGGGAGATGATCATTTGCAACACAATCAGGGGGTAGTGCAGCCTGATGTGTGCAACCCACTCGACACGGGAAACCACCACCGCTGAAGCGCCGTCCTCCAACACGAAGAGCTCTCCAAGAGCGTGCTGAACTCGTTCAGTCTTCTCTCCGTAGAGTAGTCAGGAGCGGAACGATGTGATCGCTCGGCTCCGAAGCGAAAAGCTGAATATGCGCTGCACCTGCTGCCTACTTATACTCACGCTGTGATCAGCAGCAGCTGGATGCAATAATCGCATGCCAATGTGCATTGGCTCGTTTAGTTTACACTCGAAGTAGATTGGTCCCTCTAAGCGAGATCCCAATTTCGTCGGTCCTCCGACGTGACGTCTCCGTTCCCTCCTTCAGGGAACGAGGGTTACATACGTAACCGAGACGTTTTTCACCATATATAGTAAGGGAATTTACCGTTAACCATTTAACAGGTTTTTACTGTAGCATTTTTACAGTCTTTTACCATTAAATTCACGGTCATTTTTTACAGTTTAGGTATATGCTATATTTTGAGAAGGGTCTGGCTGCTAGGGGTGCGAATCACCAGAGGCCTCACAATACGATATTATCACGAAACTTGTGTCACGATACAATATTATTGTGATTTTAAATATATTCTGCAATATATTGCAATGTATTACCTTTTTCCAACTTCAAATTATGTCCCCAAAGGAAAACTTTGACAACATCGGTTTTAACTAAAAAGAAGCATTTCTATCCAATACTGATACCCATGCATTTTATTTTGCAACTGTTTACGTTAACTTAAGACAAAACCAACAGTACTTTCTCAATTTGGTACTCGCAGTACGCGCTTTGGATGTGACTGTGAGCGCACGCGCCTCTGGAGAGCGCGAGTACCGAATGGCTTAAAAAGACGTGAAAATAATAAATTTTTGTGACGATGCAACAATGACCGATTAGGCAATTGACAATTCTGTCAACTGTCTCGAAACGCGAGCTAAAGTCTTCTATCGCAGCGTGCAGCAGCTCTAGATGCATCGATGTGAAGCGAAAGTCAAAGAGAGAAGACGCGGTACAGCTGAATCACCGCTGTTGTCATCTGATGGTTTGTGTGGCGTTTGATAGCGCGGTTCAGAAGACGGAGATCTAAGATCCGACGCAACCCCCCTATCCTTCTTCGGAACGATGAAGTAATGGCTGTAGAACCCGGACGCTCTCTCGAGAGAGGAGGAACACGTTCTATGGCCCCCTTCCTCAAGAGAGTATCTACTTCTTGTTCCATTACCAGAGCCTGCTCGGGGGCCCACTAGTGTGGGGGTGACCCCGTTGAAACGAGGCGGACAAGAACCGAACTGGATTCTGTCACCTTTCTCTACAATCTGCAGGACCCATTTTGAGATATTTGGTAGAAGTTTCCACGCTACCAGAAAATCTACTAAGGGAACCAGCCTCTCGAGGCTGGCGTCTGGTATTATTAGAGGAGCCAGTTCGGTGCCCTGAAGCGGATGACCGGCAGGGAACGACCGACCTGACTGCTGTAGCACCCTCACTTGAGGGGGCGAGCTCTCCCGTGCCGTACCGTTGCCGGGCGGCAGCTGGGAATTTCGCTCATTGGAGCTCACTGAGCCCTGAAGCACCGAGGTGGCAGGGGTATCAGTGAACCTCCATGAGGGCACTGAGGGAACAACCGACCCGACTGCTGTAGCACCCTCAGTTGAGGGGGCGAGCTCTCCCGTGCCGTACCGTTGCTGGGCGGCAGCTGGGAATTCGCTTGTCGGAGCTCACTGAGCCCTGAAGTGCCGAGGTGGGAGGGGTATAAATGAACCTCCATGAGGGCACTGAAGGAACAACCGACCTGACTGCTGTAGCACCCTCACTTGAGGGGGCGAGCTCTCCCGTGCCGTACCGTTGCCAGGCGGCAGCTGGGATTTTCGCTCGTCGGAGCTCACTGAGCCCTGAAGCACCGAGGGTGGCAGGGGTATCAATAAGCCTCCGTGAGGGCACTGAGGAGGATTGGGCACCGTATACTGAGGTGTTATCCTTTCCTCGCCAGGTGGACTGCCCTCAGGGACCTGACAATGGTAGGACCATTTCGCCGAGGTCCTCTTAGACAAATAACGGTCCGCAGATCCGTTTTCGGTCTATAAGACCCCAACTGAGAGCATCGCCCGACCCCCGATCTTTCTGTGGAGGGGTGCGGGTTGCAACGCTCTGTTTTTGAGACTGGCGATATAAGGAGCTTTATGACTTGGGCTGCTGCTCGCTCAGCAGCCCCACCCCTGAGCAGGTCAGCCTGGTATGCTTGTAACACCACCATGGTGTGCAAACATGCGCCAGCCTGACCTACCGCCGTATAAGCTTTCCCAACCAGACTCGATGTAAGCCTAACGGGCCTGGTGGGAAGCTTCGGGGCCTTCAGGGACGATGCTGAGGATGGGGAGAGATAGCTCGAAAGCGTCTGCTCCACCACTGGCATCGCCCCATATACCTTATCATTCAGCCCCACGATGTTCTTTGAATAATTCGAGACTGTGGGGCTGTAATACGGGATGAGTACGGTTTCTCCCACGATCTTGGCACTCAGCATGGAGATCGGGAAAAACGGAAGGCCCCCGTCGTGAAGGCTGTGATCTGGATTCAGAACATGCTCGTCTAATTATTTTTAGGACGAGCGTCCTGTTTCTAGGCTGGCCAAACAATACGCGAGAGAGAGAGCCGCGGATCTAGCGGGTGAGGACCGAGAAAAGGACGAGCCCGTCTCGGATCCCTACGCTAAATCCACCCGCGGTCCCCACGACAACAGTCTGCGCTGTGCCTGATCGCGAGCCTGGCCGCTGTCATCAAACGCAGCCAGGCGAGAGCGGAGCGGGTGCAGTGAGAGCTCGCAGTGATGACAATCAGCTGCTCGAAAGCTGACCGTGCATGCTCTGCTCCTAAATAAACGACACACAAATCGTGTGTATTCCCTGCCGCCAGATATCGTGGGCAGGGAGAAACACAGCGTTTGTAATGCCGTTCACTCGCCATAGACTTCTCATTGTTTTATATATATATGAGTGCTTGTGCGGACAGACAACAGTAAATAGACAGATACATACACATAGCGCTACTGAAGAGCAGAAGCTGGTTTGCGCCCGGCCGGATGTGCCTTTATGCTTTCTGGTGCTTACGTCACCCTGCTCGTGACGTCTCACTGCTCCATTGGACGGATTTGACACGTGCTTCAGAACGCGGTCACGCAAGGGCGTTCCCCAAAGCGTCTCGACGCAGCTCGAGTTCCTGAAGGGGAACTGTATTCTCATTAACTAACATTAAGAAAGATTAATAAATACTGTAATAAATGTATTGTTCATTGTTCGTTCATGATAGTTAATACATTAACCAACATTAACTAATGTAACCTAATTGAAATGTGTTACCCTAATATTAAATATCAATATATTATTTTTATTCACTTCTATGTAACAGAATCAGATATAAGTTGTTTTTTTGACTAATTATCCAAATAATGTATAGTCAATTGATGTCACTTGCAAAATTTATTTTTTTAATTTATTTTTATTCCCTCAACATTTTACAAAAGTAGACAGACAAGAAAAAAGAAGCAAAATTGCTGTCACTTGCAATCGCCACTTGCACTCTCTGCTACCTGCAACATCACTTGCAATCAACACAAATGGTGCGTGTTGCCAATGGAGACAAGGCACTGTCGTGGTTAAATTATTAAAACTACTTTAGTACCATAACGTACAGGGTCCTGCAAGTCACCTATAGGAGCAAAATACAAGACCCGCAAATCTGTGGCCACAGAACAGCAATTGCATATTTTACTTTGAAAATACTTTTTTGAAGTTGTATATAGTCTCTCTGCTTAAATTTACATTTAATGCAGTGTTACTTGCCATTTTGTTAATTATTTGTGAAATGTACTAATAATTTTTCAGTGAAAATTGTTTCAAAATAATTTCTTCACCATTTTTTTTCAGTGTCGAATGTAATGCAGTCTGATCTTAATAGGAAAGACTGATTAAATAAAGTTGGCCAAACAATGGATAAGGATATGCACTCCTAGATTTCTTTGAATAGTCTCACATTAGAGAAACCCAAAGAGCAAACTGATATTTCAGTCTGTGACTTAATTCCAAGTATTTTTGCCCAATTACAGAAATAATCAAATATTAAAGTGGGTATTATTCAGCCAGAAATTGACTCACAGACCTCCTTAATCAGTTTCAGACCACTGAAGTGATAATGAAGATACTCATTATTAGTGGCAGTGGATATATGCTTCTATAATGGGCTGCTCTCAGAGGGTTTGTGTGATATCCACATTTGAAACTTTTGGCTTTGTTAAGTCGTCCACACTTTTGAACTTTGCAAAATCTACTCAGGCTACAACGCCATTATTTCCTGACCATATGTTTCACACAAGACTGAATTTAATAATTAATTTCACTTTTGGGCTGAAGATGGCAATGTTAACTGGGTCTAGAAATTATGTAAGTTTTTGGGTATTTGAACCTATCAGATTACTTATTATTATTATTATTATTCAGTTCAGTTCAGTTCAGTGGAATAAAATAATGTGTTCTAAAATAAGGTCATAGTTTGTGTCATTTTATTTGTTTTACAAAAAAATTAACAATCAAAAAAATATATTTTTAATCTAGGTTTATTATGTACCAAAAACAATTATACTACATTAATAATAGAAGTAAATATTACTGCTGTGCATTTAAGACTTGTATATAAATGCATTTTTCACATTAAATGAGAACATCCCATTGGCCCACGTAGCCCGTGACGTCACAGGAGGTGCCCAGAAGTATAAGAGGGCACCTGCCGAACGCATCACCAACTTTGTTGTCTGAAGGAGACATAAAAACAGGCAAGCCCTTGGCATGGTGAGGGGACGCAGCGTCTCGTTCCCTCTCGGGGGACCATGGTTACATGCATAACCCAAGACATTCCTTTTCTAAGGAACTTGCACTGCGTCCTCTAGCAGACACTATGGGGAATGGAATTCCCACACAGTCATGCCACGGCGCATGCCTGTTCACCTGGTGAGAGAGCACCAGTGGAAGCAACAGACATACACTGAACCTTCCCTCAGAAAGGGGGCAAGCCAATGATGCCTGGGACCACTTACATAACTTGGAAAAATGGGGAACCCAGCCAATCAGGTGGGACACTCAATTAACCAATCTAAGAACACAGCTACACTGCTTTTTTTGGGGGTGCATTTTACCCCCAAACCGCCAAAAGAGCAAAGGGAAATCGCAAGAGCAACAGGAGATTTGAAGCTTATTACAGACGCGCCCAAGAGATGATTCGCCTTGTGATTGGCGGAATGTTAGTTCACTCAAATATAAATAAAGAAATCAGAGAACACAGGCTGAAATATCGGTGATGGGTCAAACAAAGTGTGGGGGACAGAATCACCTTTTTCTAAAAGTGGCTACGCCCCTGATCCTCAGATCGAGATGGACCAGCCCCGTCAGAGGTTTAGAGGAAGACTTAGGAATGAACTTCCTGAAAGGCAACAGACTGCATCTTCGCCTCCCTGAACTTCTCGACCACCACCTCAGCAGAGGTGCCGAAAAACCGGGAAGGTGACAGTGGAGCATCAAGAACATTAGCATAATCTGCATGCTGAAAAAGATGCAACCGAGCCGAATAACCCAAGAGAAAGAGCGTCTGGTTCCCACCGAGTGCTTGAACTTGCAGCAGAAGCTTTCAAAAGGTCCATACCCTTTTAAAACTTTTCTGCAAGCTCGACCTGCGAACCCCACCTCGGCAGCACTGGGACCCCAACCACGAGATGCAGATACTTGTCCCTCATCTCTCGAGAAGAGGGACAAACGTGAACAGAGCATTCTCATTGGAAATTCTCACAACAAGCGCATTCAGAGCCCTCAAGCACTGAATGCGCTAGCTCCTCACCAAGACACATAACGCATAGCTCAAGCGTGTCCTCGGGTGTCAGAAAGCTCGGACACGGAGACACACATACTTTATATAATGCTCACTTGCTTTGGTTTCTCCATAACGCCTTCACACGCACTGTCAAACAAACGGCTCCTGAAGACAACAAAAGTTGGTGACGTGTTCAGCAGGTGCCCTCGTATACTTCTGGGCATCTGCCTGTGATGTCACGGGCTATGTGATCCAATGGGATTGGAGTTGTTTCACATGTGCTTCAGACACCAGTCCTGCTGGCGGCAGTCCCCAAAATGTCCACTAGGGGATGCAGCGTGAGTTCTCTAGAAGGGGAAACATCATTATTTCACTGACTGTGGGTTTGCAGTTGCATTCAATATAATTTTAACTGTATACAATATACAGAAAATACAAACATTAAAATGCAACTAACTTTTTAATTGGTCATAATGAGAAAGCAAAAAAAATAGAAATGTCACATTTTTCAGCACATGGAACAAAGTCCATCCTGCAAATGTTTTGAGCGCAAGGATCAAAGACGTCCATCCAGCATGTGTTTACATAGAAAACCAATGTAAAAGTGGCGCAGTGGAACGCAAAACCACATTCTGTCAACGGCCCTGAGACAGACAGTTCCAGACGGTCTGTCTGTGTGTATTTTAGTGGTGGGGATTTCTTATGGCGCTTTTCCACTGCATGGTACGGCACGGTACGACTCGGTATGGTTCACTTTTGGGGGGTTTTCCACTGGGTACAGTACCTGGTACCTGGTACTTTTTTTAGTACCACCTCGGTTGGGGTTCCAAGCATACCGTACCGTTACCAAAACGTGACGTGTTACCTCTGCTGATCACGGATTGGCTGGAGAGAATCGTCACTACCTGCGTCACTGAACTTGCGACACAAACACAAAAGAACCGCTAGATTTAAATCAGCACAGCCAGCGAAGGATCGAACGCAACTGTTTTGAATGAGCGCACCTTTTTTAACAACCAAAAAGTGGCTGTTCCCCCTGTTGAGGAAGTACCGACGTTCCTCTCGTTGATAGCAGAGGAGCGGAACCAGCGAGAGCTTGATGGGGTGACGTGGAATGAAATCGTTTTTTAGGAGTCGCGGCAGTAGAGGCGGCGTAACTATAACGACATGTGAATAATCCCGCCCATTCTAAAGCGATACTAAACTGCAGGGGAAACGCAAACCGAGCCGAACCGAGCCGTGCCGTAACGTACTGAGCCGTACCGAGCCGAGTCGTACCACGCAGTGGAAAAGCGCCATTAGTGACACTTTCTGCTGGTTAGACGTAACACCAGTAGGTGGCGGCAAGTGAGTCTCTGAGGCTTTCATTCAACCTCATTCAAAAATGCTGATTCATTCATCAACCAAACAGAAATGCTAGCTCTACGTGAAATTTTCCAATTAGTAACAGAAGACATGAAAAAACTTTTTAAATAGTTTTTCCTTGAAAGAGTGTGATATTGCTATGGCAAGCGGTATTGGTAACACTTTAGAATAGGAAACACTTATTCACTATTAACCACGACTTTTCCCTCAATACATTTCTAATTTGCTGATTATTAACCCTCTAAGCACCAAAGTCGCAAAATTGCTATCGTGTCATTGACGTGGAAGCAGTTCTGTTCAGAGCGTCTGAGTAAATTGTGAGATTTGTGAGAGAAAATCGCCAAATGGCTAATAAAAAATTATCATCGGTCGTCTAATGATCGCGCTTCTCCCGGTACATCTTTGCAGCGCAATGGTGCTGCCGTGCAAGGCGCGAGTGTTCACAAAGCACAAACAAGCGATCATTTCGACACTTTGCCTAACGTGGATGGGGGTGGCAGGGGTGGACATGGTTGTAGTGTCCATAGGAGAGCTGTTGCTAGAGGTAGAGGCAGCAGGGGTAGGAGAAATAGGGCTGGAAGTAGCACTAGCTCTTTGGATCCAGTGACCCAAAGAGGTGGGATTGGCCGCGGTAGACGCGGCCACTCCCAAGAGCGACCGCGTGGTAGAGGCAGCAGGGGTGATGTGGCTCTAAATAGGGCTGGAAATAGCGATGACAAGGGTTGCTGGGTTTTTTTAGAAATGAAGAAGTGTATCAGGACTGGATCAAACGCTTTGATGAGCCTGTTGGTTATCTAGGAGAGAAAGATTTGACCAGTGCTGCATCCTTACAAAGTACAGGTGCAGTCAGTGTGGGGTAGGTCTGTGCGCTGTGCCATGCAATGAGAGGTACCATACTCTCAAGAACTATACACTTTGTCACCTAGATACCTGATTGGGCAGATAGCTGGTCAACTGATCAAAAAAATAGGCATATGCATTTTACTATGGCACAGTAATATAGTAATAATTTACTATAGTTACTAATAGTTTTACTGTTGATTTGCTCTTTTCTTGATCATTTGGAATGAGGATAAATAGACAAAAATACAAACAAACATGTAAATAGGTTCAAACATCCACTCCATATATATTTTTTCCTGAATATTACTGATGAACTGATCAAAAAGTAGGCTACTGTTCACATGCGTTTTACTACTATATAGTATAGTAATATAGTAATAAATTAGTACTTTCTACTGTTTTATTGTTGGTTTCAAATTTTTCTGATCATTTGGAATGAGGATAAAAAGACAAAAAAAAAACATGCCAATAAGTTCAAACATCAATTCAATATCTACTATTTCCTGAATATTATGAAATTCAAGATGGCCGCCCCTGATGACGTCATAATATGCTAATTAGATTAGTATATTTGCACCCCACATAAACTTTCGGTCATACCCAACATTTTTCTAATTTACAGTAGATCTCTATCTTTAAGCCCTTTCAAGCCACAAGCTTTTGAAATCTTAATGTCAAAATGCAGCATTTTTTTTCCAAAAAACCCTGGCGCCTGAAGGGTTAATAGTTAGTAAGGTAGTTGTTAAGTTTAGGTATTGGGTAGGACTAGGGATGTAGAATAAGGTCATGTAAAATAAGTTGTTAATATGTGCTTAATTAGTACTAATAAATGGCTAATATTCTAGTAATATGCATACTAATAAGCAACTAGTTAAGAGACCCTAACATGAAGTATTACCACAATATTTGTCAGCATTGTGAGGAGTTAGCACGCACAATTGAAAGCATGTTGAAGTCGAGGTAATCCAAATTAGCAACAGTCTTTATTAACCAAACAGAGATAGCAAGAGATTAACAATAATAGACTTAAACACTGCACGTACCAATGAGAACAGACAAACACAACTCAAAACAAAGGGCTATATATCTATACAAGGTCCAACACAGGCAACTAAATAAGGCCTAGGACACACTAGACGATTTTCAAATCTTAACTGATTTTAAAACCAGTGGAGACCACAGACATGAAGACAATTTCAACTGATTTTTAGCCTTATAATCCTCTGAACGTGCACACTAGATGATTCGACCAGACCGCGAGACCACACACTAGTTTATTGTAGGAACGAATTCACAGTGACACACGATCTCACGGTGACTCATGAGATCAAATGTGACTAATGTGAAAATGTGTAGGACAATGTGTAGGACAATTGACATTGTCAGCTGTCATTCTGTTGTACAATAAAAAACGACCAGGTCTCGACCAGGAGCAGTTAAATAATTGTAATGCCACCACACAAAAGTTGATTTTTTTGGACAAAAGATTAAAGGAAGCACAGAAGCCATCAACACAGGAAAAAAAGAAAATAAACATAATCCTGACAATATTTCATCACCCTTGTAAAAAGAAGTGCACTTAAATGTATTGAAAGCTCACTTGTAGTGTACCCCAGATCTTAAATGTATATTACATAAATAAATAAATAAATACATAAATACATAAAACTGTACTTGCAGATAATATAATATTAAGTTACGAAAAAAGTAACTTAAGTGTGCTTAAAGTAAGTACACTTCCATGACTGCAGTCAACTGCAACTACAGTGTTATTCAATATTTAATTTAAAGTTAATATATTTTAAATGTCTTAAACTGTAATTTCTTCATTATAAATGTGCAATTATAAATATATTTAAATACCAGGCATACAAGTTTCAAAAGTAATGACATTAGTATATTGTCTAGTATATTTTAGTTAACCATAAATGCTTGTCAGTTCATTCAGCAGTACACTTTAACCATATTTCAAAGACAATAGAAGTAATTAAGAAATTGCATATGAAGATGTACTTAAGTCCTAATTAAGTGGATCGTAGAGCATGCATACATTTAACTAATTGCATTTTATATAAATTTAAACTATAATACATTTTCATTTAGTTTTAAATAATATGCAGTTAAAGGGTTAGTTCACCCAAAAATGAAAATTAGGCTGTGTTTTACTCATCCCCGAGGCATCCTAGGTGTATATGACTTTCTTCTTTCAGACGAATCCAGTCAGAGTTATATAAAAAATTGTCCTGGCTATTCTAAGCTCTATCATTGCAGTCAACGGGTGTTGCAGCGCTTCAGTCCAAAATAAGTTAAATAAAAAGCGCCCATCCATAAACAAAAGTGTCTCACACGGCTCCGGGAGGTGAACAAAGACCCCCTGAAGCGAATCGATGCGTTTCTGTAAGAAAAATATCCATATTCAAAACATAATAATTACTTTAATCTAACTTGCACCAACAGTTGTACATGGAAGCAGTTCCGTATGAGTATGAGGATGACGTATGAGGTCAGCGTTGCGCATGTGCCGGTGAGTCTCGTGAAAACCAACGTTTGTTAACAGGAGCAAAGGAAGCAAAGTTTCCTTTAGCAAAGGAAAACCAGTCTCCTCTTGGCTTATATCGAAATCCTCTGACATTCTTCTTTACAAATCCTCATTTTGTACTTTTAATTAGCGACCGTTGTTTTGTTTTGATCTCTCCCCTGCGCTTCCATGTTCGTCTTTTCTGAGCTGCGCATTCGCAACGCTGACCTCATACGTCATCCGGCTTCTGTTTACAACGTGTTATGATAGATCACTAGTTAATATAACCCCACCGATACCATGTTTGGTCTCTTTGAATTTGTCTTCTGATGATCTAAATGAGCGTTTATATTATATGCGTGTTCATAGGCAATATATTAGTGTCCTAAGAATCTTTAGTAATTTTGATTCAAGTTCCATATGCAAATTACCATGCTCTCACACAAAGGGTCATAAAACTCCCCAGTATTTCCAACCTCCCGCTTGGAATTTCAGCCTTTCTCATAGGTTGTTTGCAATCACGTGATTCTGATGATGCGCGACCTGCAGCTAGAGGGCAGGAAGTGATTTTTCTCCATAGAAATCACTAGCAGAAACTCAAAATGCCAGTGTTTTGTTTATGGATGCTCAAATCGGACAAACCGAGAAACCACAAGGAGATTTTATCGTGTACAAAAATGTGTTGCTCATAAGGGGGGAAAATTCAAGAATTTGAAAGAAAAACGCTGGAAAAAGTGGCTTGTAAACCTGTGTCTGCGGTCGGGAGGAGTGAAGCCGGATAATGCTCGTGTGTGCAAATGGTTAATATAAGATAATAATATATTAAAATATGAATAAAGAAATATATAAATATATACAGGGTGACACTGTCAGAATTCACTGAATGCTAAACGCCACACATAGACACGATGTAAATACGATATTGTTTGCAGTTCACAGAATCGTGAGATTGCGATAAATTGAAGTGAGTGACAGCTTTTTAGTGATTAACGTTAGATGAAAGCGCAATTTGCTCGCTTTCTAGGCAGGCTATAATCGATTCAGAATTTAAATAAAAGTTGTTTTACGTGCTGCTAACAGGACCAACAGCCACATACCCTGTACATGAAGGAAAGTCTCAGGAGTTACATATATCCCGCATCCCTCATATAAATACGGGATTCA
>NW_015505216.1:349186-358199 GCF_001515645.1 Sinocyclocheilus grahami | reverse complement strand
TGCGATAAATTGAAGTGAGTGACAGCTTTTTAGTGATTAACGTTAGATGAAAGCGCAATTTGCTCGCTTTCTAGGCAGGCTATAATCGATTCAGAATTTAAATAAAAGTTGTTTTACGTGCTGCTAACAGGACCAACAGCCACATACCCTGTACATGAAGGAAAGTCTCAGGAGTTACATATATCCCGCATCCCTCATATAAATACGGGATTCACTTTCGAAATAGCTTGTCTACAATCAGGGTTAGTTGCTTAGCCTATATCCATCGCCTTAATGGCAGGCAAGTATTTCAAAAATCGGTCCTCTTTATAACATAAGGATCACATCCAACATGTTGTGATTATCAATACCTTTCTCTTGTAATAGCGTGGTGGTTGAAGAGAGATCCCCTCATACGATTGTAAGGCGCTTTGGGTGTGCAGCAATTCAATGAAAGCGCTATATATATATATATATATAAATGCCTAAAACAGTAACCTACATTACCGACTTTCCTGTATCTCATCCTTTCTTTTTCAGTCACTCCTGAACCTTTGCTGCATGTACAAGGTTTGTGGCTGTTGGTCCTGTTAGCAGCACGTAAAACAAAACTTTTATTCAAATTCTGAATTGATTATAGCCTGCCTAGAAAGCGAGCAAATAGCGCTTCCATATAATCACTAAAAAGCTGTCACTCACTTCAATTGATCACCATCTCATGATGTTTCTTTATAATCAGTGAAGCTCTCTGAACTGCAAATATCTTATTTACGTGTCTACGTGTGGCATTTAGCACTGAGTGAATTCTGACTGTCACAATGCGTGCGTGAGGTGGCAGCCCAATCTATTTATATCTTTATAAATATCTTAATATATTATTATATCCTATAATAACCATTTACGCGCACAAGCGTTATCACACAAGCTTTGCTCCTCCCGACCGCAGACACAGGTTTACAAGTCACTTTTTCCTGCGTTTTTCAATCAATCTCTTGACTTTTCCCCACTTATGAACAACACATTTTCGTACACGATAAAATCTCCTTGTGGTTTCTTGGTCTTGCCAATTTAAGCATCCATAAACAACGCAAAACACAGGCATTTTGAGTTTCTGCTAGTGATTCCTATGGAGAGAAAAATCCCTTCCTGCCCTCCAGCTGCATTTCGCACGTCATCAGTGATGTCATGTGCAAACAACCTATTGGACAAGCCTATCCTGAGAGGCATGAATCTTCTCAGACCTTAAAAGGCTCACACACAGTTCTGCCCAGTTCTTGTTGTTCTTCTTCTGCTAAGAAGCGTGTTGGAGCCTGAGCCGGTATGGGCGTGCCCGGTGGGCTCCAACACATAACCAGTCAGTCTGCGGTTCGGTTAGATTCTGAGAAGATGAGGATGTGAGCTAGAATGCTTCTAAGGACACCCTAAGTTCGTGCCAGGCCTCATGCCTAGTCTTTCCATTCATCAAGATCCTCTGACTCAAAATGGTTCTTTATCATCACCTAACTTCAGCCAACCTACTGGAGCCCCAAAGAGCATCAGGACTCTCTTTCAAACAGGCGAGACGTGCAAGTATCAAACTTAGTCTTATTAATTGATACATTAAGTATCATTTGCACCTTTTACAAAGGTGTGTTTGAACTAAGAAGCTGATGTCTCCTTCAGGCTGTAGATCTGCTGAATATCCAATGATACCATAGCTTCATGTTTTTATTTCTCTTCTCTTTACTGCTTAAGCTTTAACCTTTTTTCCTATGCCAACTGTATGCGTGTGTCTGTGTGTGTGTGTGTATGTTAGACTAGTTTAAGTGTGTATGCAGTTAATAAAGTCTTACTTGTACCACACTTGAGGTTGTTAATTGTTTGCTCATAACTGGAGTCCCTAATCATGCAGATTTTTGCTACATGCTCTGAGTAGTATTGTACAGTAAGAAAGTTATTTTCCTTAACCAGGAAATTAACGTTCTTAGAATTGACAAACAGTTGACTCTGAGAGGTCAAGTAAATACTTACAGCACATCTAAATATTTATAATCAATTATAACTAGTTATAATTAATTATTCATATTTCCCCTTTGAGCTGATTTGCTACATATGCTAAAGTGTATTACTTTTTCACATGAGAAAGCTTGAGTTTAATTATATTTTTATGTACTTGTATGATAAGCATTTTAGAGCTGTGTTGGGTTGACACAGCCAGGAACTTCAGACTGGACTACCTCCATATTTTACCCTTAGTGAATCAGTTATATGCTAATTAGAATCATAGTGTATTTGTCTTCTGGTATTTAGTTTAAATAGTATTATCCGTCAAAATAACTCCATATTACTTCTCAGTGCTTAAGATTTTCATGAGAGCACTGTAAGGAATAAGTTCAAAGCTATAATGATCTAAACTGTGTCTGTTTTAATTCATGCTCTGCCGTTTCTGACAGTTTTACTCACTAATGGTGCGAGTGCTGCTGGCTCATTGAAGTAAATATGAGTTTCCACTGGCAGTCTGTAGATTTCTCCTGGAGGTTTTCCAGTCCACCTGGACACAATACCACCTGTTATTAACAGAGCTAGACCACACAACAACAAATGTAATTACTGACCTGACCTCTACCTATTCTAATCACCCTCGCCAGGCTGACAGCAGTAATAATGTGTGATTTATAATTGTTCTAGCAGTCTGAGTGTGTATCACACACACACCTGTGTCGCACAGCAGCTCCTGGTAATACAGCTGAAGATATCACAGGGTGAGCAATGTTAAAGATGTCTATTTCCATCCAGCACACAGCGCAGGGCGCAATTAGCTCACGTGCTAATACAGGATCTCTTCTGTGATGTAGCAGCTGTTCCCAGGCACACTTGCACGGAGCCACCCCATGTATGTTTCACATTGCCCTGAAGTGCACACTAAATAGAGCGAATGCAACATGCTGACACTTGGGTTTAGATGGTTGTTGTTCCAACGTTTAGCAACACAACAGCTTGGCCCGTAAATTAATTATTGTTATGGATTGAGTTGTCTGTCAGTCTGCGAGAGATGCTATGTGAATGCGTGGTTGGATTGGCGTGGGAACCCGAGAGCTCATTACAGCTATGGAGACAAACAAGCAATGAGCAAAATAAAATCCCATCTGTTTTTCTTTTAAATACTTCGCCTTCTCCAAGAGATCAAAGCTGAGCTTTGTGCTTTAAAACATTGGTTCACACCTGACTGAGATCTTCAGCTCATTAGGAGAGAGATCCATGAATTGAACGTAGTGTGTCAGATAGTTCTCAATCTCAATCAGGTGTTAAAAAAGGGAGACATGCAAAATGTGCAGAGCAGAGACTGGAATTGGGAACCACTGCTTTAAAACACTCCTGATGCATGTCTGCTTTTTAATGAACTTGTTAGTATCATAATGATTATTTTATTAAATTATTGCTACACTAATACGGATATTTTGGACCAATTAAAAAAAATTATTATAGCTGAATTCATAAATTTTTCTTCTTTTTTTTCTGAAATTATAATTATGGTTTGGTTCAAACGTCAATTTTTTTCGTTTAATATATATATATATCAAACTAAATTTTTTTGGCTTTTTACAAAAACAAACCCAAGTCTCTTTCCGTAAGAATTAAATAGGTTTTTATGTATGTATGTATGTATTTATGTAATCTTTTCCCACTTAAATTTCCATAGGCTTCATTGGATAAGGCCAATATAAAAATGCACAAAATAAATGACGTTCCCTTTCAGTCGGTCACTCTCAACGTCACATTGGTGACCGACAAATTGGGATCTCGCTTAGAGAGACCAAGCCACTTCGAGTGTAAACTAAACGAGCCAATGCACATTGGCATGCGATGATTGCATCCAGCTGCTGAGCATAAAAAGGCAGTCGGTGCAACGCATACCAATATCTTCATTTGTGACGACGAGTTCAACGTGCTCTAGGGAGCTTTTGTGTTGGCGGACGGCGCTTCAGTGGTGGTCGTTCCTGTGTCGAGTGGGTTGCGCACTTCATTTCCCCTGTGTGTCTCAGCACCTAAAAGAGCATTTTCCTGAAAGTGGAATATTTCTCTAAAAGAGCTTACATGGGTGCGTCTTTGTAAAGACGATGGATCATCTTTTTAGAGATGCCATTTCACCTGTGCGTTTCTGGATGCGGTCGTTACCTGGCGCCGGGTGATGGTCACGATCGCTGCCTCACGTGCCTGGGCATTACACACACTGAGGTGGCATTCGTGGATGAGTCATGTTCCCATTGCGGGAAGATGACCATCTAGGAGCTGCGGGCCAAGCTCTGTTACCTCGAGGGGGGCGGAGTTCCGTTGCCTCTGCTGCGATCTAGTGTTCGTCCTGGCGGTAGCCAGGCGAGGGCTACTTCGGGCAGTAGCACAGGTGGTCTGAGGGTTACAGTGGTGACAAAATACTCAGGGAACCAACCCTTTGGGGACCATCACTCCTCTAGCGCTTCGCAACCAGTCAAGCCACCAAAGGAATGCACTGGGCCCTCTTCAAAGACCGTACCAGCGGTATCCTTCGGTGCTCCTCCTGACGACCGGATGTCGATCACTGCATCGGAGGGAGAGCTCTCTGGAGAGGAAGATTCGGCTGCGTTGCCGCCCTCCGGGATGGTGGCAATGCCTGATTCGGATCCGGAGATGACGGCTATGCTTTCCCGGGTCGCCTCCACCGCATCCCGAGCCCTCGAGGTTGGATGATTGGTTTCTCGGGGTGGCTCGTGCTGGTTCTCAGCGCCCTGCCCCGGTGCTTTTCTTCCCAGAGGTGCATGAGAAGCTCACCAGGTCATGGATGGCACCTTTTACTACCAGAAACCCACCTGCTGGTTCCTCCTCCCTCACCACCCTCGACGGGGGTGCAGCTAGTGGGTATACGGCGATCCTGGATGATTGGTTTCTCGGGGTGGCTCGTGCTGGTTCTCAGCGCCCTGCCCCGGTGCTTTTCTTCCCAGAGGTGCATGAGAAGCTCACCAGGTCATGGATGGCACCTTTTACTACCAGAAACCCACCTGCTGGTTCCTCCTCCCTCACCACCCTCGACGGGGGTGCAGCTAGTGGGTATACGGCGATCCTCCCGGTGGAGCGGTCGGTAGCGATGCAGTTGTGTCCTAAGACCACCTCCTCCTGGCGGGGAAACCCGTCGCTCCCCTCCGGGGCCTGAAGGCATTCGTCTGGTCTGACTGGCGGTGCTTATACGGCTTGTGGAGAAGCTGCCCCATCTGTATCAGTACAAGGTCCTGCCCTTTGGGCTGTCCCTGTCTCCCCATGTCTTCACGAAAGTTGCGGAGGGGGCTCTTGTTCCCCTCGGTGAGAAGGATGTTCGCATCCTCAATTATATCGACGATTGGCTTATATTAGCGCAGTCTCGGGATCAGTTGTGTGAGCACAGGGACCTGGTGCTCCTGCACCTGAGCCAGTTGGGTCTTCGGGTCAACTGGGAAAAGAGCAATCTCTCCCCGATGCAGAGGCTCTCTTTTCTCGGTATGGAGTTGGATTCGGTCGAACAGACAGCACACCTCACAGAGGAATGTGCGCGGTCGGTACTGAACTGCTTGAATTCATTCAAGGTCAGGACAGCAGTCCCAATAAAACAATTTCAGAGGCCCCTGGGGCAAATGGCAGCTGCAGCGGCAGTTACACCGCTGGGGCTGCTTCATATGAGGTGGTCTGCGCTCCTGTCGCAACTCGCCCGCTACCTCCTCCTTTGGAGTCGTAAGATTCTGAGGTCACTTTGTGCCATTCACATTCCAGGTCTGATCAACCGTACGGCCGACGAGCTGTCACGAGCTACGCTCGCAGGAGAATGGAGACTCCATCCCCAGACATTCCAGCTGATTTGGATACGTTTTGGAACCACTCAGGTAGACCTGTTTGCCTCTCCAGAAACCTCTCACTGCCAGTTGTTCTACTCCCTGACTGAGGGAACACTCGGCATGGATGCACTGGCACACAGCTGGCCGCGGGGCCTGTGCAAGTATGCGTTTCCCCCAGTAAGCCTTCTCGCACAGACGCTGTGCAAGGTCAGGGAGGACGAGGAGCAGGTCCTGCTTGTGGCGCCATATTGGCCCACTCGGACCTGGTTCCCGGAACTAATGCTCCTTGTGACATGCCCCTCCATGGCAGATTCCTCTGAGGAAGGATCTACTGACAGAAGGGGCACCCTGTGGCACCCACGTCCAGACCTCTGGAAACTTCATGTCTGGTCCCTGGACGGGACGCGGAGGTTCTAGGTGACCTACCCCAGCAGGTAGTTGACACCATCACTTCGGCGAGAGCACTGTCTACAAGACACACTTACACCTTGAAGTGGAACCTGTTTGTCGAGTGGTGTTCTTCTCACCGGAAATGCCCGATCGGGGTCGTGCTTTCCTTTTTGCAGCAAGGGTTGGTACTAAGGCTGTCTCCCTCCACCCTTAAATTCTGACTCCCAGGTAATCCTGAGGCCCCTGCCCGGCTATGTGCCCAAGGTTCCTACAACCCCCTTCAGGGATCAGGTAGTGAACCTGCAAGCGCTGCCCCTGGAGGAAGTAAACCCAGCCCTAGCTTTTGGCAGAAGGGGAAGCCGTCTCTAAGCAGAGGATGGCCCACTGGATTGTAGATTGCAAGCTCACTCTTCTAGAAGTGTTGCATCCTCCTGGGCGCTGGCTCGTGCCGCCTCACTGACAGATATTTGTAGAGCTGCGAGCTGGGTGACCCCCAACACGTTTGCTAGATTCTATAGCCTTCATGTGGAGCCGGTATCCTCCTGTGTTCTCAGCTCAAACAAGTAGAGGCACTGAGAGGTCCCGGTTTAGTGTCGGCTTGCTAAAACTGCTCCAGAGTGTCCATAATGTAGGGCCTGTCGAGCTCCTCTGTCCCCTCGGCAGCCAGACGTGGCGGAACATCTGGCGCCAGGCCCTCACTCGATGAATCCTTGAGAACCGGTAGAGGGCTGGGTTCCATATGTAGAGACCTAAGTGGATCCCATATGTGTAAAGTCCACGGTATAGCCTCAGAGCCCGTGTTTTCCTGGCAGACTTCTGCCATTCCCAAGAGGGTTATAATCACCTCTTATCTTCCATATGCACCTAAACAGTTGTTCATACGTGTAATTGCTTCCGAAACCTCCTTCGGGAAGGATGGGGCTTCCGCAACGTTCCTGTTCAAAGTGGTACAGGTACGTTTTCCCTTTGTTATCCAATCTCACTGAGTGAGTAGTGCTACGACAACAGTGATTGATCTTCTTGATGCGAGCCCCAGCCTACACCAAAAAGGGGCGCAGGAGGCTTGCACAGGACCCTGGAAGCGGCAGCATCCATGGAGCTTTGGTAGGGATCCCAATTCATCGGTCACCGGCATGACATCGAGAGTGACCGACTGAAAAGGACCGTCTCGGTTTCGTATGTAACCCTCGTTCCCTGAAGGAGGGAACGGAGACATCACGTCCCGTCGCCACTGCTACTGTACCACCGCTGAGCGGCTGGGTCACCAGCTCGGCTCCTCAGCGAAAATCTGGTATCCATTGCACTGGCTGCCTTTTTATGCTCACACTGTGATCAGCGGTAGCTGGATGCAATCATCGCATGCCAATGTGCATTGGCTCGTTTAGTTTACACTCTAAGTGGATTGGTCTCTCTAAATGAGATCCCAATTCGTCGGTCACCGACATGTCGTCTCTGTTCCCTCCTTCAGGGAACGAGGATTACATACGTTACCGAGACGTTTATTTATTTATTTTTCCAATGTGTAATCCCCCACAATGACCACCCCAAATCCACTCTGAACTCTATACTGTATAGATTTCATATCAAATAATTTTGTTAACACTTTAGATTAGGCAACACTATTCACTATTAACTAGTTACTTATTAGTGTGCATATTGCTAATATATTTGCTGTTTATTAGCAGTTATTAAAGCACATATTAATGCATGACCATATTTTAGATCCCTTTACCCTACCCCATACCTACACATAACTACTACAACAACGATCTTGCTTACTGTCAAAATAATGTGTTTTTTCTACCATCTTAATCAAGGTTTTTGTGAATTGTGCCGTCAGCACAGCCTCAGCAGCTACTACAGGCAACGCATCTCACCAAACCACACTTACGAAGAGCAGACAACACAGAATGAGCTAAGGGTCCAGCTAAAGGACACATTCTTGCGGTCAAAGAAAGCTGGACTGAGCACAACTGAATATATAGGTTTTGAGACGTGTTTTTTCAAGGTTGAGCTATGCATCACCGATGGTACCAAGCAAGAGATCCAGTGACCAATGATATCCAGCTGTATATAGGTGTACAAAAATCCACATTAAAATGCAAGAACATGTTTTGTGTGTACAGCTTTTTAAAATCAGATTGGTTTATTTAGAGGTAGAGCACAGACATTGCATAGATGTCATTCTGTATTGTATTTATGAGCAATGAAGAGAGCTCAGGGTGTTTCAGATCAGATGAGATTAGAATAGAAAGATAAGATTGAAATCTTCAAATGATCCTTCAGCATATAAAATTATTACAAGCCGTAGAATATCATATAAACAAGAAACGCCATTATTTTCGCCCGCCTATCCTTCGATTCGGTGATAAATTGCACATTTTCAGAGAAAGCATTACTGTTCCCTTGTCTCAAAATGGTTTTGTTCATGGTCTTCAATATTTTTTTCAGGCACTCGCCATGGGAATGATGACCGAGTATTACCACTACATTTTTACTACTCTGGTAAGTTATGTATGAATCTTTATACTGTAATTCACATTCAAAACCACAGTGATATTCATAAAATCATTTGGATTTCAGGCTATTATATGCCCTAAGTAGGAATATTGAAACTTTTTTTTTCCAGTGCCGTTTCCTTTTTTTTTCTTCACTGATGTATTTTACTCTGACTAAGGCCAAGGAAAAAAAATATTATTATTAAATAATTTTTTCCCCTATTGCTTGATATCCCATTTATAGGCCTAAGTTTTATATATATATATATATATATATATATATATATATATATATATATATATATATATATATATATATATATATATATA
>NW_015505216.1:343338-349007 GCF_001515645.1 Sinocyclocheilus grahami | reverse complement strand
TAGGTATGTTTTATATATATATATATATATATATATATATATATATATATATATATATATATATATGTATATATATGTATATATACAATTTTATTTTATTTTTTTCAATACTTGTGGGTCACTAATTGTGACATTTTTACTTGTTTCATGGCTGGTAACGTTTCTGTTTTTGCTAATTACATCAAGGAAGCTCCCTGTATTTTAGACTAAAGCTTATATGTAACACACATTCCTATTGTGGTTTAGGTTTTTCCTCACATTTCAGTCAATTTATAAACTTTTCACATATTTTCAGGATCTCTTCGCGTTGGATGTGGAGCCCTACCGCTACAGCGGGGTCAACATGACAGGATTCCGTATCCTAAACACAGAGAACAGCCAGGTGTCCTCCATCATTGAAAAGTGGTCCATGGAGCGTCTGCAGGCACCTCCTAAACCAGACTCTGGCCTGCTGGATGGTTTCATGACAGTAAGCCGCTTTTACACATGCCATCATGTGGCAACCATACACTGTTTTAAAACTGGGTAACACTTTATTTTGATAGTTCACTGTAGACATTCTCCTAACTATAAGTAACATGTCAACTACCGTACCAGTCACTAGATTATTAGTAGACTCTCAGCTTAATATCTGCTAACACTTTATTTTGATGGACCCCCAACAGTAATTCTACTGACTATAAGTGACTTTGCAAGTACATGTCAAATTATTCTGTTAACCCTAACCCTAACCTACCAGTCTATTCCTAACTCTAAACCTAACCTAACAGTTTGCTAATACTCTAACCAGAGTGTAGTTGCAAAATAAAGAGGGTAAGTTGACATGTTGTTGCAAAGTTACTTATAGTCAGTAGAATGTCTAAAGTGGACTATCGAAAATCAAGTTGCTTCTCATACAAAGTAACAAAAAGGAACTAAAGAGTAACATTATTTTAATACATATATAATAATTTAACATAGCATATGGTCAGCACACACTATATGTATCCTTGTTGCTACTGAACTTGTATTTAATGTTGTTTGTGTTGTTAAAGAAGTTTTAGTTAATGGTTTTCAAGGATGAGGTCATGTCCCGCAGCCTATGTCTATGTCGATGTCTATGTTGGTATCTGTTTGACTTGGCTTTACCATGTGAAAGATGAATTTGTGATTGGACAACAGCATTAGACTTCAGCAATCAAAGCCACTGCTAACTATGCATGATTGCATGGTAAGTTGGATTTTAGTATTTAGCCTTTTTTTTCAGTGACTATCAGAACAGAGCTCAGACAGATTTTTCTGGTCATTATTTTAAGACTTTTGCCTGTTATTTACAGTTGGTAAGTCATCAAACAGCATGATCTGAAAATACAGTCAAGGTGATAATAGTAGAGTTTGTTTTTAATTGATGCTGGTATGCGCTGCAAGAAGTTGTTTGCTCTGTCTGTGTATAGCACTATTCCCCAGAGAACTTGAACCCACAACCTGCAGGGTATGCTGCGATCTGAAGCATGTGACAAGCAGGGACTCTGGTGTAGTGATCTAAAAACTGTCTAATATCAGCATACTGGCAGTATCTCCGTTCTTCCTCAACAGTGGCTCTCCTATCCGGGAAAAGGGCCAAGATATGAACTCACTAGAGACCGGGTGAGACGGAAACAGAGGAAAGATGAGAACTCACATGCCAAAAAGATCCAGCCTGCCAAAATAACTCTCATGGGACACAACACAATGCCACTTCATTGGACTCGTTCCTTTATGTCCTGTTTAGAGAGAAATTTACCCAACTATGATAAGTGAAGTCATGATTTACTCATGCTCATGTCATTCCCAACCTGTCTGACTGTCTTTGTTCTGTGGAACTCAATAGGAGATATTTAGCAGAATGCAGGGAGACCGTGGGTGCTTAAAGTCATGCCTTATAATCTAGGGTGACCATACGTGCCATTTTCCCAGGACACGTCCTGGCCAGGATTTCTATATTGCCATTGGTTTTGGCATTGTTTGCGTGACATCAAAATATCTCAAGAGCATTTTGAAAGCATAAGGAACCGTCTGTATGGTATTTTGATGTCATACACTGATCGGTCTGCACACGCAAACAAAGCCAAAACCTAGATATTTTAGGCAATATAGAAATCTTGGCCAGGACGCATCCTGGGAAAATGGCATGTATGGTCACCCTATTATAATCACTTTTCAAAATTTAAGGTAATTAAAATGGCTCTTAAACACTTTAAATAAGAACATTGATTGGGCTCATCATGGAGTGGTTTTGGAACAAGAGGAAACACAATGGTCTGACTTTTCAAAACACCTGGTCCTTGCTCCAGGCAAAATTACACAAGTCTGCTGCCTGCTTGACTTCCCAGTCATCTGGGATATTGGGTTTCCAATATTATGTCGGTTTGTTCTGGTATGGTTATACAGTAATAATTTTATTTGTTCCAGTCTTTAAAAGGTCTTAAAGGGATAGTTAATTGTAAGGTCTGTTTTGGGTTATGTTTCTTGTTTTCATGTATTTTATTTTGTAATTTCATTCATGATGTTAGTGTCATGCGTCCCTTGCCCTCATGCATTTCTGCCCTGTGTATGTGTCATATTGTGATTGGTTGTTCAAATCATGAGTCTTGTTCCTCATTGGTTTCTGTTCACGGTCAAGTCTGTTCATGCCAAGTCCGTTCATGCCATGTCAAGTCAAGTCTTTGTTCATTGTTTGGATTTTAGATTTCACATTGTAAATAAACTGCAGTTGGGTTCATCATCACAACTCGACTTCAGTGGACAGATCATTACAGAATACGCGACCAACAATGAACCCAAGTTTAGTTTATTTACAATGTGAAATCCAAATAATAAACAAAGACTTGACTTGACTTGACTTGAAACAAACTTGATTTGACATGGCATGAACAGACTTGACCGTGAACAGAAACACAACTCACCAACAGCAGGTTACAACATCAATACATGACGAGAGACAATGGCAACAAGAGGGCTACTTATAGCAAACACTAAGGGTCACATGACAAGAATCAACCAATGAGCAAACAGAACTGAGAACCACAAGACAGGACAATAACCAGTGAGGAACAAGACACATGACTTGAACAACCAATCACAACATGACACATACACAGGGCAGAAATACATGAGGGCAAGGGAAGCATGACACTAGGTGCGTTTGACTTCATGCAGCACTGTGCAGATCGATCGCAATCTGACTTGAAGCAGTGCATGCCAGTTAGTCATTTTGTCCGACTTGAGACGTCGCTGATGCCACGTCACTCTCATGTGTGGCATCAAAGCACCGCGAGAGCGTTTCGAGAGCAGTCAGCTGACTCAGCCTGCACAGTTTCTCCAGAGCGGCTGCAGGAGCATTGATGACGACACCGCATGACAACTATCATGTGTGTTTCGGGTTTGTTCTAACCTTTTCAATTCCAATAATAGCCACAAATCTGTGTTTTTAGAACAGTAAAAGCTTTTTTACTAAAAAAGCTTTTTTTCTGTAGACGCAATGTTATATTGAGTCACGTTTATCATAAAACACTAATGAAAGCATACATTCCCCCACTTTATTAGTATTTAAATAGTATACATTTACGTTGAACTTTATTCTTAAACAGATGTCGATGTATTAAGCAGTATATAATCAGTATATATCTGTTGCTCATGAAAACGTTTCTGAAACGTCTGTATATTTGACAAATAATTGCATTTAACTTTGTGATAGAGTATGCAAACACCGCACGAGCGTCACTAACGGGAGCAGAAAGTGTCCGGCTTGACGGCTCTGTTTTCAACTCCGCCCCCGACTGCAAGCGGCTACTCTCGTTGACTGCCGTCTGTAGCCGTGCTTCAAGTCGAATGCACCTCCTGACATCATGAATGAAATTACAAAATAAAAGTCATGAGAACAAGAAACAGAACCCAAAACAGACCTTACATTAATCCAAAAAAGAAAAGAAAACTCTCTTATCATTTACTCACCCTCAAATCATTACAAACCCATAAGACTTTGAAGATACATGACAATATTTTCAATATTCTCTTATCATTTTTGTCCATTCATTAGATGTCCAAGCAAACAAAGTTTCATGCATCAAAAAGTACAACAAGAGAGCATAAAAGTAATCCATATGAATGGAACAATCTATTTCAAGTTTTCTGAAGAGACACAATTGCTTTCTATGATGAACAGATTTAATTCATATATAAACATTCATTGACACACACATATATAGAGCACGTCAAATATGGTGAATGGAAGCTGAACCATTTTCTCTTGATGTGCTAGAACCAGTGAGGTTTGTTTTTACATGTCAGGCAAAGATGGTGTGCAATTATTTGAACTTATTTTCCCACACTAAGCTATTATTTCGATATCATCGATTTTAGGTTAAGCTGCCCATAAATGTCACACTCTGGGTGATTTTAGTTTTTTTTGTGGGTCTTGAAAGGGTCTTAAACACTTTAATTTGCCCTTCTACAAATTAAGGTCTTAAAAAGGTCTTAAATCAGAGCAAAAAGTCTTAGATTCTTAAAATCATAACTTTGAATGTTGCATGTACTGAAAAAAAATATATAATATTTCCCATTAATATTTTAAGTTTATGCTTAAAACAAGAAAATAATTTTTCAATGAGTTGTAAAGGGAAAGTGTTTCCTTTGAACTAAGTTTTTTTCTGAGCCCATTAGCAGATATTTGTCCTTACTTTAATCATAAAATAAATTCATTTTGATTAATTTCTCAGAAAAACTTCTTATCTTATGGTATTTTGCTTCTCAATAAATGCATCTTGATTTAAGAGTCTTGGAAAACAAGGTAATAATAGCGAGGAAGAACATCCATTTTTCAAATGTTCAATTTAATTCAATTCAATTATTTTATTTTATTTTATTTCATTTATTTATTTGTCGTTGTTGTTGTTTTTATTATATATATATATATATATATATATATATATTTCCAGTTTTATCAGAAGGTACAGTAAAAGTGATTTACATAATCTTATGGTTGGAGTCTGAGTTTTGTTGTAAAATTAATTAATAATTAATGGAGATCTGTTGGAAATATTTTCAAATTTGAAGTGCTGCTAGTACAACTTGTATGCTCCCCTAGGAAGTAACATTTGGAGAACATGTAGATGTACTGTGTTCCCTTCAATTTATTCCTTAAATTGTCTTTACTTGGTCTTATAGCGCTCTTAAAAATGTCTTAAAGGGGTCATATGATGCTGCTAAAAAGAACATTATTTTGTGTATTTGGTGTAATGAAATGTGTTTATGCGGTTTAAAGTTCAAAAAACACATTATTTTCCACATACTGTACATTATTGTTTCTCCTCTATGCCCCGCCTTTTTGAAACGCGTCGATTTTTACAAAGCTCATCGGTCTGAAAAAGCGAGGTGTGCTGTGACTGGCCAGCTATCCAATGTGTTGTGATTGGCCGAATACCTCAAGCGTGAGAGGGAAATGTTACGCCCCTCACATACTGTTGATGCCGTGTCCGGCCGGAGCGACGAGACATAAACATTAATACCCATTACAAACGAGGCATTTGTTGCATCCAGTGGGGACATAATTACTGATTATAATGACTTATAATGACTGTGTTTTTACGCTGTGTCTGCATTTGTGATCGGAGAAATGATAAACAACAAGTGCTACTCTACTGCCCAAAACT
>NW_015505216.1:318227-342884 GCF_001515645.1 Sinocyclocheilus grahami | reverse complement strand
TTGAGGTATACCTATGATGAAAATTACAGGCCTCTCTCATATTTTTAAGTGGGAGAACTTGCACAATTGGTGGCTGACTAAATACTTTTTTGCCCCACTGTATATATATATATATATATATATATATATATATATTTCCAGTTTTATCAGAAGGTACAGTAAAAGTGATTTACATAATCTTATGGTTGGAGTCTGAGTTTTGTTGTAAAATTAATTAATAATTAATGGAGATCTGTTGGAAATATTTTCAAATTTGAAGTGCTGCTAGTACAACTTGTATGCTCCCCTAGGAAGTAACATTTGGAGAACATGTAGATGTACTGTGTTCCCTTCAATTTATTCCTTAAATTGTCTTTACTTGGTCTTATAGCGCTCTTAAAAATGTCTTAAAGGGGTCATATGATGCTGCTAAAAAGAACATTATTTTGTGTATTTGGTGTAATGAAATGTGTTTATGCGGTTTAAAGTTCAAAAAACACATTATTTTCCACATACTGTACATTATTGTTTCTCCTCTATGCCCCGCCTTTTTGAAACGCGTCGATTTTTACAAAGCTCATCGGTCTGAAAAAGCGAGGTGTGCTGTGACTGGCCAGCTATCCAATGTGTTGTGATTGGCCGAATACCTCAAGCGTGAGAGGGAAATGTTACGCCCCTCACATACTGTTGATGCCGTGTCCGGCCGGAGCGACGAGACATAAACATTAATACCCATTACAAACGAGGCATTTGTTGCATCCAGTGGGGACATAATTACTGATTATAATGACTTATAATGACTGTGTTTTTACGCTGTGTCTGCATTTGTGATCGGAGAAATGATAAACAACAAGTGCTACTCTACTGCCCAAAACTCGCGTTTGAATAATCAGTGGCAACGAGAAACACAGCGGCCTAGCGTGAGGGGAAGCCCCGGTTTAGTGTGTGCTGATGCCGGGATAGAGTGAGCTGAGGCGGGCTGGACTCCGCTTTGTTCACGGTGAAAGTTGATGTATTCCCTCAGCGACCAGCACAGATCAGCTCTAGGCATGACGAAGCGGATATCGTCCTCTTTTGGAAGACCAAACAAAGTAGTTTCACTTTCACAATGAAGCACACAGCGTCTTGAGGACATGGCTGCAGCGTCAACAATACTACAGCGAGAATAAAAGTTACGCCTTCTTTCTTTGCATGAACATTTGGGAGGCGATGCAAATCTTCCCACATAGTGAGGTAGATATGTGGGGGCATGTTAGAACGAGCCGTTTTAGGGAGGTGTGGTTAACTCTTAACTTTTATAAAGAATATCTCTTTGGTTTTGAGACTTTAGTGTTTGCAACTTTACAGATCTTTTTTATTTCTTGGAGAGAAGGGAGGGTTGTACCAATGATTCGCTCAGCAGTCCGGACTACCCTCTGAAGTCTTCTGAGGTCAGATTTGGTAGCTGAGCTGAACCAGACAGTTATTGAAGTGCAGAGGACAGATTCAATAATGGCGGAGTAGAACTGTTTCAGCAGCTCTTGAGGCAGTTTGAACTTCCTCAGCTGGCGAAGGAAGTACAACCTCTGCTGGGCCTTTTTCACAATGGAGTCAATGTGAGTGTCCCACTTCAGGTCCTGAGAGATTGTGGTGCCTAGGAACCTGAATGACTCCACTGCAGTCACAGTGCTGTCCATGATGGTGAGTGGGGGGAGTGCAGAGGGGTTTCTCCTGAAGTCCACTGTCATCTCCACAGTTTTTAGCGTGTTGAGCGCCAGGGTGTTGAGACTTCACCAGACAGCCAGCTGCTCGACCTCCTGTCTGTAAGCAGACTCGTCACCGTCCTGAATGAGGCCGATGAGTGTGGTGTCGTCTGCAAACTTCAGGAGCTTGACAGAGGGGTCTTTAGATGTGCAGTCGTTGGTGTACAGGGAGAAGAGCAGTGGAGAGAGAACACAACCCTGAGGAGCTCCAGTGCTGATCGTACGGGTGCTGGATGTGTATTTTCCCAGTCTCACTAGCTGCTGCCTGTCTGTCAGGAAGCTGTTGATCCACTGACAGACGGAGGTGGGCACGGAGAGCTGAGTTCGTTTAGGTAGGAGGAGGTTTGGGATGATAGTGTTAAAGGCCGAGCTGAAGTCAACGAACAGGATCCTCACATAAGTGCCTGGTCTGTCTAGATGTTGCAGAACATAATGCAGTCCCATGTTTACTGCATCGTCCACAGACCTGTTTGCTCTGTAGGCAAACTGAAGAGGATCCAGCAAGGGTCCAGTGATGTCCTTCAGGTGGGCCAGCACCAGTTTTTCAAAAGACTTCATGACCACAGATGTTAGAGCCACAGGTCTGCAGTCATTAAGTCCAGTAATTTTGGGTTTCTTTGGGACGGGGATGATGGTGGAGCGTTTGAAGCATGAAGGGACTTCGCACAGCTCCAGTGATCTGTTGAAGATCTGTGTGAAGATGGGGGCTAGCTGGTCAGCACAGGATTTCAGACAGACTGGTGTAACACAGTCTGGGCCTGGTGCTTTTCTACTTTTCTGCTTCCGGAAGACCTGGCGCACCTCGTCTTCACTGATCTGAATTGCAGGTGTGGGGGAGAGGGGGGTTGCTGGAGGTGTGAATGGTTGTGTGGAGAGGTGTTCAGGGAGGGTGTGGGGTGTCTTTTCAAACCTGCAGAAGAACTCGTTCAGATCATCTGCCAGTTGTTGATTCACCGCAGTGCTGGGGGATGGTGACTTGTAATTGGTGATTTCTTTTAGACTTTTCCACACTGATGCGGAGTCAGTGGAAGAGAATTTAATCCTTATTTTTTCTGAATAATTCCTCTTTGCCACTCTGATTTCTGATCACTTTGCGTCTCCTTCCATGTCTTCTGAGGTGGCCATTGACGTAAAACCTGACGTGACCTGTCTTGAGTTGTCGAGTTTGAATGTGCACTAAGATGCATGAGATTTAGCAGATTTGATGTGACATAGTTGACTTAAATTTGTTCTTCACACAAATCCATTGTATGGCCATAGAAGAACGATTTGGAATACAGTTCACAAGTTGTGTGGATCACTATTTTAACTTTTATATTGCATTTTTGGAGCTTGACAGTGTGGATTTTCAAAAATAATACAGCTTTGGAACAGTATGAGGGTGAGTAATCCTTGAATAATTTGAAGAAAGATTCTAGTAGATAGTGAACTATATAGAACCACACACACACACACACACATATAGACAGCTGAAGGGAGGCCAGCTGGAAGGTAAATGTCCCCTTTCTAACAGAGTCGATTAAAAGACTCAAAGCCTTTAATTAGCTGACTCAGCCTGTCTTACAGTACAGCTCACAGTAACTCATCAGTCAATCTTCACTCATCAGCTCAGAAAAAGGACAAACTGTCGCCATTCAAGGCTGTCAATCCACATGTCAATCCCTTTTAGTTGTAACATGATTATTTAGAAACCATAATGGTCCAGGTTTCCCTGAGAGCTGCATTTTAAGGCGTTACTTAATCAGCCAAATGGCAATCACTCAGAGGCTAATGCATATTGACACTGGGAAAAGTTTCCGTAAATGTTTGATTAGCAGTTTCACTGGTTCGCTATATTTATGGTTCTGTCAAAGCTTTATATTGAACGACTGTAACATATTGAGTTGAGATTGAACTACTTTGAAAAAAATTCAAATTGTTTCTTTTTACACTTTCATTTTAGCTTTAGCAAATTTTAAAATGTTATCTTTAGATTTAGTTGCATATTGATGTGTATTGCATACAATACTAGCAAGCGCTTGAGAAAATTGCAAGCTCCACTGCAACACAACTTCCAAGACTCAAGATGTCAGGTTGATATTAAGAGTGCTTGTGAAGAAGAACAAGAAGTTTCTGTATTTTAAAACTTAGTTTCATCAAATAAAACAGATAAGTTTTGGTTTGAGGCATTTAGTAGCATATAAACAAACTGTTAATTGAAGGAAAGAAGTTTACAAAGTTTCCATTAAAATATTGTCTGCTTTCTGTACAACAGTTTTTGGAGACTGCTGCACCATAATCTGAGCACTTTTTTTCCCAAGAGGAATTTTTTTGTTGATGTTGTTTCACATCTATTATTGCGGTATTGTGGATTTCATGTTGCTGGTAATTTTTTGTCAAACTTTGTGCAGAAAATTAAGTGCCTGGCTGACCTGAATCAACTGTTTAACAAAGCAGTGCTTTCTTGGAAAGTTTTTTTTTTTCATTTAATGATTTTTAAGTCTCTTGATGACCAACAATTCTGTAAGCTTTATTTATTTCTTTATATTTTTAAATGAAAATACTAACAACACTGTTGTATTATTATTTCTTGATAGGGCCAGTGTTTGTGAGATTCAATTATGGGTATTGGGATATCAAATTCTACATATTTTCTCTTTGGAC
This sequence comes from Sinocyclocheilus grahami, assembly GCF_001515645.1. Taxonomy (NCBI): domain Eukaryota; kingdom Metazoa; phylum Chordata; class Actinopteri; order Cypriniformes; family Cyprinidae; genus Sinocyclocheilus; species Sinocyclocheilus grahami. The sequence goes on along the minus strand of NW_015505216.1, from coordinate 338,520 downwards.
AATAATTAATCTTCATTCGGTAAAAGGCTGCCCTGAGTCATGGTTTAACATGGATAATGAAAATGACCTAACAAGGTCCTCAGACTTATTAGCATAATTTCCTTCGGTGCTAATTGCTTTAACTTCTGTCTGATTTAACTTCTGGAGGGAGCTCATCTACAGGACAACTCATCATTGAGCAGAAAAAAACGCCCATTCATGGCTGCAGCGCCAGTGTCCATGGGGGTTTATTTAAGGAGACAGAGCAGAAAAAGTGTCCAGATGAAAGGGTCTTTACTGGGACACCAACAGGGATGGGAACGGCACTTTAGAAATGTTACCAGTAAAATGGCACTTTTTTATTCTATATTATAATGAGACAATCATGGTGACATCAGACATGAAATGCTCAGAAGCCTTGGGAAGCTTCTTCACTGTAAAACATGTTATGTGATATCTACTTAAAAAAAAAAAGTAACAATATTACACGTAATAGTAGTTTTTAAGGCTTGATTTCTTTAATAGAATCTACCTGAATAATCTACCTGAATAAAACGTAAAATCTCCTAAATTATTAAATCTATGACACAATGAATTTAATATTAGTGAAATGTGCTCCTTTATTTTAAGTTGATTCCCAAAAGTCTGTGATTTTGAGTAAGGCCTGTTTGTATTTCATTTTGAGTTATTTGGTACAATTTAAAGACTGTATACAGCTAAACAGCTCAAGTAGGAAAAAACTTATTACTGCACTAGCATTAGCAAAGCTACTGCTCATTTGAACAGAGCATCATGCCTCATTGTGGTAGTAATCAAGCGTAGCGTTAGTTCTGGCAGGTCACGTTAGTCAAGCTCGCCTAAGTATTCATATATAAGGTCCCGCAGTAGTATCAGCAGTTTTCGCATTGCTCAATAGCTAATTACCCTCCTCCATCCCCAGCTCCTCCTCCTCCTCAGGATTCAGCCTTCTGATTATCCTTTGAATCAGACTAATTCTAAAATGTGTACATAACATTATTGAACTTTAACGATATCTGCAATACATTTATGTTGGTTCTGTTCTGTTTACCCTGGGGGGTTATCGCTGCACTGCGCTAGGCTGCATGGATGCGCAGGGAGTTCTTGCCCAGAACGGAACCATACCGCCAATCCAAACTGTATGCTAATTGTCAATCATCTTTGACGATAGTGGTCCTGACAGAACTGTACATGCAATTCTCCACAACCTAACCATAAGCTCTACTCTTCTGCACAATGGAAATGACAAAAACTTCAATATAACAGAAATACTTTCAAATGTCAAACATAGCTGAACATTAAAAATTAACAGATGTTTACCTTCACTCAAAAACACATAAAATAGCACTTAATTTCAATATTCACTCTCCTTATCCAGCCATATGCAAAGTATGCTGGGAACTAACAATCACCGCCAAAATAAAACTGCATAATTGAGCTAATTCTCTTAAAATAAATAGGTAGCCTTCTTTCCTTAATTTTATCAGCTTAATCAGTTCCTCAACTCAAGCCTCAAAACTGCTTGTTTCATTAAAAAAAAATCACTAATATGGTTTTATTAGTGAAATGTTCTCAATATTTTCTATACACACTGAACCAATGAAAATATACACAATATTTTTAATTATCAACTTAATTTTTAAATGAAAATTACAAGACCCATGATTCATTTTTACAGTGTTGAAAAAAAGTTACCCACAAGATATCAGATCATTTCCAAAGAAAGTGATGAATGGAGCTGAGTAGTGCCGTCAAAAGTACTGGTACAGAATCTATTTTAGTGTTCGTGCTTTGAAAAGTTTCTATTCACAGTATGTTTTACTGGTATTGATACTGACTACACCAACTACTGTTCGGTAAAAGTTTGTATCTTGACATGATTAGAATTGTAAGCAACCCAGTCAAAATTTAAAAAATTCGTCATGGAACAAGAGGTGGCAAAAATAAAAGTAAATAAATAAATAAATACATACATACATAAATAAATAAATAAAAGAAAAAAAAGAATTAATTGAATGAATGAATGAATGAATAGTGTAGTTGCACAAAAATTACACACGTAACCATTTAAGTAGTTTCTTTGGCATGTGTAAATTCTGTCTGTCTGTATTAGGGGTGTGGGATATTTATTGTCTATGATAAAATCTTAATTGTTGTTTTAACAATATGCAAACTGACATTATCGAGTATGTCACTCACTTTGCAAAAAACAAACAAAAAACATCTTGAGAGTCTAAAAGCATTCACTACGTGATAAAACCTATTAGAATGCAGTTATGCCCCATTAATTCAAGGTATGAAAACAAAATAAATATCTCAGTATGTTGTTTTTTTATGTTTATAAGATAAAAGATAAGTTAAATAATAGATCATATAAAATATAAGCTAAATAATAACCCAGCAAGAGTGTCATTTTTCTGAATATTAGCGCATGAGCGTGATTGAAAATGTGGTATTAACATTATACAGCAGTTAAAAAAAAAACATGACGTTAATATTGAGTGAGTTACATTTTAGACACACTATTGTCTGTTTTTTCTTCTTTCTGTTTTGCTGTTGAAAATTGTCCCAAACAAAGTTGTAGCAGAACATTTGTGTGTCTCAGAGCAACACTGTGGTGTTTCGTTATTTCAGTCGTGGCCTAATGGTTAGAGAGTCGGACTTGTAACCCGAAGGTTGTGGGTTTAAGTCTCAGGTCCGGCAGGAATTGTCGTGGGGGGAGTGAATATACAGCGCTCTCTTCCACCTTCAATACCACGACTGAGGTGAGACCCTTGAGCAAGACACCAAACCCCCAACTGCTCCCCGGGCGCCACAGCAATATGGCTGCCCATTGCTCCGGGTGTGTGTTCACAGTGTGTGTGTGCACTTGGATGGGTTAAATGCAGAGCACAAATTCCAAGTATGGGTCACCATACTTGGTCACGTCACTTCACTTTAACTTTCACAAAGACAGCCACTTGCTTAGTTTCTAAATGAATCAGCTGTTTTGAATGAATTGTTTGAATGAATGATTCAATTAATCATTAATCACTCATTAAGGGACTTTCCGCCACCTACTGGCGGTTTTAGTGTCATATGTATTCATCCAAGACAGACCTAAACCAACATTAAGCAAAATATTGTTTAATTATCATAATAATAATAATTATATATATATATATATATTGAGATATACGTTTTTTGCAGATATCACATACCCCTAGTTTGTATCTGAAGGGTCTGTCTGTTGTCAGTCTGATTGCCAGCTCTCGTTAGTGAGTAAACGCGTGATCGAAGTGGACAGGTGATCCTTAGGCCCACCAGCACGACTCTATTCAAAACCTAACATTCCGCAAATAGCCCATAAAGCATGAGTATCAACCTCCGTATCTTTCATTACACCCATTAAACTTTCCTCAAGTCCTTTTTGCTTAACAAATGGACTCATTGAGGAGCTGCCAGCTTTCTCTGATCCCATTAGCCCCCTCCATTCCAAGGTCATCACAGTATTGCCTAGAAAGAATCCCTGTTTAATGGCAATCCCTATACCCACAGGGCTTTAACACATTTAGGTTTTCTGGAATAATCCAAGAGCCCCGGAGAGAAATGACTGAGCTCTCTAGCCAGAAATGATTGAAATGACTCCATAATGTGTGGGTGCATGTGACGACGAGCATGTGACGTTGCATTTGGCAGAGACATTTCTTCACTGCGCCTTGGCTGCATCTTCATTGCTGCAAGATGAGGATGTCTCTGTAAAGCTCTGGTATTTGAGAAAAACCCCACTCTAGCTATCCCCTTAAAGCCATGGCCGACTGCCTCCTCCACGGATAAGGGTGGTTGGTTGGTTTTGGTTTGGATCGAGGCGCTGAGATTTGGCTCAGACCTGGACCACATGCTGTTGGAGGTATTTGCACTGCGGTTAGGTTGACATGAGGAGGATCTAACACAAGCATTTTAGCTCAACCCGAAATACTGAGCCAGCTTTTGTGCACCTGAACCATGCAGTAATTTACAATCTTTCTGTCTTTGAAGGTTTTTCGTAAAGCAAGTGGCTTTTTTGTCCAATTCTTGCAAATGGATGTATTCTAAAATTGCAGCGGTTTATTGCTCTGTTCCAAATCAGTGAGCTGCTTTACTGTCTACTGTTTACATGGGCAGCTGTCTTCCTAACCAAAATGGAACCTCATAAATGATTGATTTGAATTAGGCAGCAAATGAGACTTGACTTACAATTGATTCCCATTGAGTTTTATATTATCATGTTGCTAAGCTAAAGCCATGATACACTAATGCATAAATAGTATTACACGTATTTATATTACATTATAATGTTGGGTGAAATAATTCATTTTACTTAGTTTAACTGTGATTTTTCCCCCCAAAGTGAAGTAAGGAATAATGAATGGGCCAAAATAATGAACACCTGATGTAGTAATGTACCTCGTTTGTGCATTATTTTTTTAATATTTCTGCTTGTACCGCAGCTAACCCCTCAAGACATCGTTCAGATATTTAATTTCAAGACATTTGTCAGGTGTTTGTCCTTAAAACGCTCTTTTGTTTAGGGCTAATTTCTTACGCCTCCGCTGCTAATTCCAAAATGCCATTTAGAGCTAGTAATGGAGGCTTGAGCCATTGATATGAGCCAATGTCATTTAGCTTTTTAGTTGTGAACTAATATTACTGAAAAAGGATGGTTGAAATGTCTATTGGGCAGACATTTCACATCTGTGCAAAAACATTATACCAGTTGTATTGTTATATCAGACCTGTGCAGGTTACATCATGCAATAACTTTTACATTTAAACTGCTATTTCTGTTTGATTGAACACTTAAAAACTACTTTAGTTAACGTTACTTACGTTTTCTTAACCTGGACCACATGCTGTTGGAGGTATTTGCACTGCGGTTAGGTTGACATGAGGAGGATCTAACACAAGCATTTTAGCTCAACCCGAAATACTGAGCCAGCTTTTGTGCACCTGAACCATGCAGTAATTTACAATCTTTCTGTCTTTGAAGGTTTTTCGTAAAGCAAGTGGCTTTTTTGTCCAATTCTTGCAAATGGATGTATTCTAAAATTGCAGCGGTTTATTGCTCTGTTCCAAATCAGTGAGCTGCTTTACTGTCTACTGTTTACATGGGCAGCTGTCTTCCTAACCAAAATGGAACCTCATAAATGATTGATTTGAATTAGGCAGCAAATGAGACTTGACTTACAATTGAGTTTTATATTATCATGTTGCTAAGCTAAAGCCATGATACACTAATGCATAAATAGTATTACACGTATTTATATTACATTATAATGTTGGGTGAAACAATTCATTTTACTTAGTTTAACTGTGAATTTTTTGTGAAGTGAAGTAAGGAATAATTAATGGGCCATTGAAACATTGAAAAATAATGAACACCTGATGTAGTAATGTACCTCGTTTGTGCATTATTTTTTAAATATTTCTGCTTGTACCGCAGCTAACCCCTCAAGACATCGTTCAGATATTTAATTTCAAGACATTTGTCAGGTGTTTGTCCTTAAAACGCTCTTTTGTTTAGGGCTAATTTCTTACGCCTCCGCTGCTAATTCCAAAATGCCATTTAGAGCTAGTAATGGAGGCTTGAGCCATTGATATGAGCCAATGTCATTTAGCTTTTTAGTTGTGAACTAATATTACTGAAAAAGGATGGTTGAAATGTCTATTGGGCAGACATTTCACATCTGTGCAAAAACATTATACCAGTTGTATTGTTATATCAGACCTGTGCAGGTTACATCATGCAATAACTTTTACATTTAAACTGCTATTTCTGTTTGATTGAACACTTAAAAACTACTTTAGTTAACGTTACTTACGTTTTCTTAAAAAAATGTAAAGTGATATTAAATCATGAAAATTAGCAAAAGAAGCACATTTTAAGTTATCTACACAGTGCTGTTAACTGTACCATTTATTGCCAAGACATTTTCTTAAAAATGCCATTCTGATTACTTCAGTTCTTCATTAAGCTCATAATATAAAATATAACATAATAATAGAATAGAATAGAATATATAATGTGAAATGTGAAAAAAATGAAACTACACAGATCTACATATCCCAAACATTGCAATTTTTTTCTAATTTAATATAATACAATTAAATGGCTTTCCCCACTCATTTTGCATCTTTTATCATAGCATTTTATTTATTTATTTATTTATTTTTCTGGGTGGGCGCAACATCAGAAGTGTACAGCTTAGAGGGAATAGTACCCAACACTTTATGAAATGTGCACAGCAGGGATGCATCTAATGAAGACGAAGCAGCTCCAGTCGGAATGGGAGTTTGCATTTAGTTTGAGTGTGTGTTTTTGTGAGCACCAATCCGCTACTGCAATGTGTTAATTGTAATTATTTTGGCAAGCAGTTGTTGCTGATATTATTAGTGTCTATCCCGCACACAGCTCACACGCTCCACTTTTGTTTAGAATCGCAATTTTCCATGGCTCATGTCACTATTGCCATTGCCTGTGATGCCTTAAAATGCTGTCTAAGTAGGCAGCTTACTTGTTTTTGGAACAGTGCTTATGTTTGTGCTAGCGGTTTTACATTTAACCCACTCACAATTTCATTGAAACTGTTCATTTTTGAGTTGCAGAACACAGCGAGAACAACAAAAACAACTTGAAAAATGTGCATTCCAGGTTCCGCCGGATTGCAATTATGTGTTGTTTTTTTTTGATTGTGGTGTTGTGCTGTGGAGTAGAAAGTGCTGTCACATGGAGGCTGATCCGACACATGAGGCTAGATTAATGACTCCGAGCCCTGCAGTGTAACCATCAGGTATCCAGTAAGACAAGTGTCTCTGGAGGCAGGTATCACCACAGACAGGAGCCATCAAGTTGATTTTGGGAAGCCGAAACAGTGCCATTCCGTTCCTCCCCTCTTTACTCCCTTCTTTCCCTGAGGAATTCTTGCGGTTGCATCCTCTTCCTCCTGGGAGACACAATGTGTTGCTTCTCATTTCCACAAAACATATCTCTTCTCTAAGCACCACAAAAAAACCCATCCATTTGTCCTTCTCTGAAGTGGAGAGCATTGGGTATGTCTCTCTTTCACATTTTTTTTTTCATTTTGTTCTGTTAGGGTGTTATAACAAAATAGCACAGGGCATTCGAATGCTCCTAGGAGTTTGGGAATATCAGCGTGTTATATGTAGAATGATGAAGCTTCCCAGTTACTGAGAGAAGGGTTGTGCTGTCGATAGTGCACTGGTTTGGGCTTTGCGTCAGTCAGCACCTAAAGCCATCGTTAGATCGCTGTCACATGGAGGCTGATCCGACACATGAGGCTAGATTAATGACTCCGAGCCCTGCAGTGTAACCATCAGGTATCCAGTAAGACAAGTGTCTCTGGAGGCAGGTATCACCACAGACGGGAGCCATCAAGTTGATTTTGGGAAGCCGAAACAGTGCCATTCCGTTCCTCCCCTCTTTACTCCCTTCTCTCCCTGAGGAATTCTTGCGGTTGCATCCTCTTCCTCCTGGGAGACACAATGTGTTGCTTCTCATTTCCACAAAACATATCTCTTCTCTAAGCACCACAAAAAAACCCATCCCTTTGTCCTTCTCTGAAGTGGAGAGCATTGGGTATGTCTCTTTCACATTTTTTTTTCATTTAGTTCTGTTAGGGTGTTATAACAAAATAGCACAGGGCATTCGAATGCTCCTAGGAGTTTGGGAATATCAGCGTGTTATAAGTAGAATGATGAAGCTTCCCAGTTACTGAGAGAAGGGTTGTGCTGTCGATAGTGCACTGGTTTGGGCTTTGCGTAAGTCAGCACCTAAAGCCATCGTTAGATTTGTGGCTCTGACTTCTGGTGGACTCACTCCACTCGTTCTCTGCATGTTTAACTGTCATTGTCATGATCTATTCCAGCTCAGCAGCTGATGCTACAGGGCACTTCTGGGTCTGAGTTCATGAACAGACCAGCAGATGGGAACGCAGTATTAGCACTGATCTAGAACCTCCCTCTGGGACTAACATCTTTATAAACACATTCTAGAACAGAACCCTTTGAGTAGAACTCTTGAAACAGTTTTGAAAAGCCATCTGGCAATTTGAAAGAGCATTTGAATTTGAAAAACTCATTTGCATTTCAAATAAGGCAAGCATCACTATTAATATCAACCCAGGCTCATTGGAAAAATGTGCCTGTGGCGACATTTCTGCAAAATTATTTCACTGTACGTTGCTTCTTGCACATTTCGCGACATATTCAAAGTGAAATGTCCTGTAAGCGATGATAAAAGTGCATTCAGTTTTGTCTGAACTGATATTGTGGATGTGGCAACATTTTATTATGTTGGTTTTCGTACATTGCAAGGCAGTTCAGAAATTAAATGTCTAGTGCACCTGGAGAGCTACCGTCCTGCAGATTTCAGCTCCAACCCCAGTCAGACACACCTGAACTAGCTAATCAAGGTGTTCAGGGCTACCTGATAATTACAGAAAGGTGTATTGGAGCAGGACGGTTACTCTCAGGGGTTGGAGATCCCTGGTCTAGTGAGTCGTGCTAAAAGATTAATGCTCTATTGCGTTTGAAAATAGCATACCCTAAACTAAACTGATAGTGTTCACAAAAGCAAATGTGAGACAAAAATGGATTTGCTGAAGGAACCATGGCATTTTTAGGAACCATGGCAAGTCTTTGAGCTGTTTTCATGTCTCGTGTTTTACGGAACTCGTACCCAAGCACTCCGCATCACAAGTGTAATTCTGTACCAGGTGAGCAACCGAGCAAGTTTACAATGCCAAAAAAAAAACATTGATATGAAGCTGGTTATGTGATACAAGCATGAAAATGTACTGTATTGGCTCGAATATAAGACGACCCTGATTATAAGATGACCCCCCTTTTCCCAGATGTACCTTTTGGTACAAAACCAAATCTTGTTTTTTCTCAGTAAAACACATTTTGTTTTCAATTATTTTCATATTGCATATTTTTCCTATTTTAATTTTTGGTTTGAAAGTACGGTTAAAAACTGGTAAAATGTACCAACAATCACATTTAAAAAATATACACTTTTCGAAAAAAAACAGGTAGCCCATCTGAATTAGGACATTTAGGCTATCCATCTAATAGTAGCCTACCAAAATCTTATTAACAGTAGAAGTTAAATCTTACTGTAGTCTTCAGATCTGGGTACTGTCTTACGTTTTAAAATCACAAAGGGAGTTTGGTCCCATCAGGCTAACGTGACAGTCACGACTCATGCAGCTGTAAGATTTTCTGCTTCTTTTGTTTTTACTCACGATCTTTACAACATGCATTACATTACGTATTTCATGGCACACTCGTTTTATGCGTATTTGGCGCCACCTATTGTTGTGGGTGTATTATTGACATGTCAAAGTCTAGACCCTGAATATAAGACGACCATGTTTTTTCAGATGTATTTCCAAGAAAAAAACATCGTCTTATATTCGGGTCAATACGGTAATATTTTGAATGGTTTCTACTCTGCAACGTCGGGACTGACAGCTCAGGTGCTGATTGTGATTTGTATGAAGGTTTAATTTGAGTTAGAAAATAATTTAGTGTGACTTTAACAGCCATAATGTAAGTGACAATCAGTTCTTGAAAATAACTAACAGGAAACAAGAACGTTCAAATTCGGAACTTTACTTGAACAAACTGATGTATTCCATGACAACGATTGTAGCAGTCACTGGTATTTTGGAAAAAAGTTTAATTTTTATTATTTGATTATAGAAACACTCAACTTGCAGTGCCCTAGCAACTACTCAAATCACCTTAGCAACCACCTAACCCCGTCCTAGCAACCACCCAGATAACCCTAGCAACCACGGCTTTTTAATTGACTGTGTGTATTAGCCTGCCTACTATGTCTTCTGTTATTTTAGACTCCATTTATAAGACCCCACGGTAGACCATTTAAAAGCATGTCCATTTATATGACTCACAAAGGAGCTCTGTTTAATTGGCGAGGCCATTCTTTGAGTCTTGGAAACTCATTCATGACTCCCAGAAGAGGAGTCTGGCCATGCATGCATTAGTTCAGGGTCACTTAGATATGGCTCTGACCTGTCATATCTTTGCAAAGAAGGGAAAAAGATTTAAAACACATAGTTGAATAAAGGACAAAAAGCTTCTATTTACAGAAAACTACCATTAATTATATGCCTTAGAGGTGGGCGATGTGATCTTATGTCACAAAAAGATTGATTTTATTTCACAATAACAATATACAGTATATCATAATATAGTTATTTTAGTTGCAATCTTTACTGTATAAATGAAATATATGTAGATTCTTATTAAAGCAACAAAAGTTATTAAGTCAAGAGCAGTGGGTGATTTTCTCTTTTTCTATTGTTGCTTGAGTAACATTGAGGACTGTAGCAGGTTTATTAGGCTTCTCTTACTTCATAACCTTCAAGACGCAAAAATGCCAATTTCCAATTTGCGAACTTTCAAATATAACATGATGCTTTTAAAGTTTGTGCTCCAAATTGATTGTTATTAATTGCCACATATTTCTAGCTCTGCTGTAGAGCACAGAAACGAACATTTTAAAAATGCAAAATGGTGAGAACTATATATATATATATATATATATCCAACAGGGGTAAAAAGAAGTTGAGACAATAACTTATGGGTTTGTTTCTTTGTTTGATGATGGAAACTTAGAAAAAAATCAATAACAGTCTTGGCATGCGTTCACACTTGGCATGTTTGGTTCGATTAAAATGAACCCTGGGGCGAATGCTCTGTTATAGTGCGGTTCATTTGAGCATGTGTGAACGCTGCCATCCGAACCCTGGTGCTCACCAAACAAGCGGACCGAGACCGCTGAAAAGATGGGTCTCGGTCCACTTCCAAACGAACTCTGGTGCGGTTCGAATGATATATGAACGCAACACGGACCAAATACTTCTAAACGAACCAAAAATAGGAAGTAATGACAAGATGTGACGCAATGCGACATGATTTGACGACGCGGTGTAACCAAAACTAAATGAGCAGAGAGCAAACGTGGAGCAACGATGAGGTAAAGTGCCTTTTATGAGCTCCTTGTGAGTTTGCAGGTGGTGAAAATAAAATTATATGTACACGTAAGAATGAGCACGCTTAGTCCAGCAGACGGCATTAGGTGTGTTTGACGCTTTAAGTCAAGGCACCTTTTGTTTGGGGTGTTCGGTGAGTTCCGTCACGATACGTCATTCAAGCTGACCAATCAGGTTGTGAATGTATCACTATGCCTTTAGGTTTGGTGTCTTTAGGTTCGCTGTCAAAAATGCCAGTGAACGCTAAGTGGACCAGGACCAAATGTATCATTTTTCTTTTTGGTCCGGACCAAATGAACCAAACGAACCGAACTACAAGTGTGAACACACCCTTAGTAACTACCCATAACACGCTAGCAACTGCCTGGCAATCACCTACAGCACTCTAACATTGTGGTAGCAACTTGTGGGCAAAGTGGACTCATAAGGCTATAAGATTAAGATTAATGAATATTGTGGTAAATGTGTAAATTGTGGAATGTAATGATACTACCATCCAATGGTCGCTGTTGTGTGTTGACTATCATTGTAAGTAGAATTCAATTCCTCAGATTAACCGTTTATAACACTTGCAGGAGTAATGGCAGCATGCACAGGCTGCAGTTTTCCATTGGAAAGCTGTGAATTGCTATAAAAACAAAAGATAATTATTGGATTGCATCTAACTCTAAAATGCACTGCGAATATGCATAAATACAAACACTCTCATAAATATGAAACCTTATTTTCTGAGAAGTTTATTTTAAAGTGAAGTGCAATACAAAAACTTGTTTAAACTTCTGTGAAATAATTTGAAAAGAGTCTTCAGGGGATGGAGGGGATGTCTCCTGCTATAGATCTGCTGGATTATATATTTAGAGTTGTTGATGTCTTTTTCTTTACTTGTATTAGTAGTTTTGTATATTTAAATCAAAATGGTTGTTTAGATAGTAATACAATCATCTTTAAGCAATACAATTGTCCAAGCAAACTGTTAAAAATCATGAAATATCCAATTGATTTCTTTGGGGTCAAAATAAATAAATAAATTAACAAAAACACAATAACATATACAATGTTACATTTTTTAATTTAGTGCAAAATAAAATTTGCTTGGCCTTAACAGCCATAATGAAAGCAACAATTGATCATTTACCACAGATCTAGAAAATAACTTATAGGAAACAAGAACGCTTAAAATGTGAACTCTATGTGAACAAACAAGTGTATTCCATGATAAAAATCGGTCACTGAGTGTTTATTTTGAATAATGTTCAAATTAATTTAAGTAATTCTCCTTTTTGTTGTGTGACAGACAGCACTTGCGTATAAATTGTAGCTAAAAAAAGCATTATAAAATTGTAACATCCTAACAACATAGCAAGGTGATTTTGTAGCATTGTAACATTCTAATACTGTAATGTTGTAACATCATAAAGCTATAAAATTGAAAAACGGTTATATCATGTAACAACAATGTAACAAGGTAAGCATTGTAACATCAAAACTGTAACATTGTGTGACATCGTAACACTGTAAAAATGTAAAACTGTAATATCCTAACAACGTCACTTTGTAGCATTGTGACATTGTAAAATTGTAAAAGTGTAACAGCCTAAAAATGCAACAAAGTAGCTTAGTAGCATTGTAATATCGTAATGCAGTCCAGCTTTTACAGGATCAAAATATTTTTTTTAAATGTTTCAGTCCAAAATGTCAGATTAGTTTTGAAGCAAATTTTTCCTCTTTCAGAACGTGATGTGACTGTAACATCATACACAAAGCACAGTAGTGTCTACAGCATATGTTTGAATGTAATTACAGTGATGTCTCCATCTGTTCTTTTCAGAATGATTCTTGTGGGCCTCTTGGCTTTAAGCTGCCACTTATATAATCAATATAGATACAACCTATATTAATCTGGACAGTCAATACTAAAGATGGTAAATGAAAAACAAAATCAGCTAGGAATCAACTATGGGTGTACATGTATGCACATTTCTTACTCTGATGTTAGATGTTAATCATATTTCATTAGATGTTGATGGTATTGCATTAGATGTTACCTTTAAGCCTTGGAGACATATTCATATATTCATACATTAACTTCCTTTTTCTTTAGAGAGAATCATATTTCTATTAATGTTCTACTAAATTTGCAGCTATTGGTAGCCAGTGCAAATTGATAAACAGAGGTATGACGTGCATTCATTTTGGCTCATTAAAAATTAATCTTGCTGCCGCGTTCTGGATTAATTGTAAAGGTTTGATAGAACTGGCTGGAAGACCTGCCAAGAGAGCACTGCAATAGTCCAGCCTGGACAGAACAAGAGCTTGAACAAGGAGTTGTGAAGCATGTTCCGAAAGAAAGGGCCTGATCTTCTTGATGTTGAATAAAGCAAATCTGCAGGACCGGACAGTTTTAGCAATGTGGTCTGAGAAAGTAAGCTGGTCATCAATCATAACGCCAAGGTTTCTGGCTGTATTTGAAGGAGTTATGGTTGATGTGCCTAACTGGATCGTGAAATTGTGATGAAATTATGGGTTTGCTGGAACCACAATCAGTTCTGTCTTGGCAAGGTTGAGTTGAAGGTGATGGTCCTTCATCCAGCAAGAAATGTCTGTTAGACAAGCTAAGAGGCGAGCAGCTATCGTCGGATCATCAGGATAGAATGAGAGGTAGAGTTGAGTGTCATCGGCCTAGCAGTGGTATGAAAAGCCATGTTTCTGAATGACAGAACCTAATGATGCCATGTAGGCAGAGAAGAGAAGTGGTCCAAGAACTGAGCCCTGAGGCACCCCAGTAGTTAGATGATGCGACTTGGACACCTCACCTCTCCAAGATACTCTGATAGGTAAGACTCAAACCACTGGAGTGCGGTTTCTGAGATGCCCTTTGCCAATAGGGTTGACAGGAGGATCTGGTGGTTAACCGTGCCAAAAGCAGCGGACAGATCCAGTAAGATAAGTATTGAAGATGCGGATTGGAATCCGCTCTTGCCAGTCTTGGGCATCAACAACTGAGAGCAAGGCAGTCTCGATTGAATGTCCACTTCTGAATCTTGACTGGATGCTGTCAAGGAGGTTGTTCTGTGTGTGAAATGCAGAGACTTGGTTGAACACAGCTCGTTCATGTGTTTTTGCAATGAAAGGAAGAAGGGAAACCGGTCTATAGTTCTCTAAAAGAGATGGGTTAAGGGTGGGTTTCTTAAGTAGTGGGGTTATACGAGCCTGTCTAAATGCTGAGGGGAAAACACCAGTGTGAATGGAAATGTTAATGATGTAAGTGAGTGCATGTACAACTACAGGAGAAATGGCTTGAAGGAGATGAGATGGAATAGGATCAAGCGAACAAGTAGTAGGATGATTAGAAAGGATGAGTTTGGAGACTTCTGCCTCAGAGAGTGAAGAGAAGGATGTGAATGTGTGCATGTTTGCTGGTAAGATGTGCTTGACAGATTGTGGTGTGGAAAATTTTTAAATTATTAAAAAGTTACAAAGTCAATTATACATCATTCATATTATGTGATCATATCGCGCCTAGATATGATTTTTATCAGTACTATTGTTGTTTATTTTATATTTTTTTATAATGATTGTTTCTTAAGAAAATGTTATATTATTGTAAATGATGTATTGAAACGATATTGTTAATGTTGCCATTGCTGCTGATATTGTGTTAAAACATAAATAAATAAATCATATCACGCCTAGATGACAAACTTTCACGTCTCTGTATAACTCAAGCTTAGAACCTTAAAATTAAACATTAAATTAAAATTAAGCTAACAAATTATGACAGTATATGGTTTACTTTTTTTCCCCATGCATGCAGAAATGTGAAATATACGATTTCAGCAAATATTATACATTTAGTCAATGACTAAGCATTTTGAATTAATATTCAGATTTAGTATTATAGCATCTGCAAGGGATTTTTCTAGTATTAAACTGCAATTAATGCAGCCTGATCATTTTGCTTTAAATTAGTTTTTGTTATATTTGCATTTTGAATTCTGACTGTTTCTTAAATAAGTAAATACATATATAAAACCTCAGCACCCGAAATACCCTCAGCAGCAATTTTGATGTTTCTTCTGAATGCCTGTGGGCGAGTTAGAGACATTACTTCAACTGTTGACTCGTTGAAGAGAAAATTAACTGCTGTGAACTGATCGACCCTCGACAGCATTTAGCTGTGTGTTTAAAGAGAGTAGGTTTACATCTTAAAATAGTCTAATATGTGTGATTATTGCCTTATTAAGCCCAATTGAAACATTTATACCATCACTGAACATCATCAGAGCTATAGGTCTGTCTAGAAAAGTTTATATGTTATCATTAAGAATTACTGTCGAGTAGAAAATGTATGGGACTTTGATAGCTTTCTGTTGCGCTCTACTGGCAAAGCATCTCAGATGAAGCTTCACATAGCTCTGTTAAGGCATGACTGAAGGGAAATGTGCTTTTCACTGCTCGCCTTGTTTATGATTGCAATAAAAATAAAAAATAGGAACATTGGTAAAGCAATATATTTTGTGAGAAAATAAATCATGTATCATCAATCATGAATCATCATCAAACTGTATATGTACACTCGAAGTAAAAGGATCATGATCATATGGCAAAAGGTATCGTATCTATACAAATACTTTAGCTGAATTATACTGTATATTATGTTTTAGATTAGATTCAATGACAATGAAATGCAGATTTGCATAATATTTAAGTTAATACTTAATCAGAAAATAGTACAAACTGATCAAGTATTTGATCATGTTGATACATAAAATAATATATATTTGTTCAGTAAACATAGTGTCTTAAAAATATGCTCATTATTAAAACATTTTTTTATTTTAATAATGTTTTTCATTATTCACCCGTAATACTTTTATATGAATTTGCAGGAAAAATAAATATGATATTTTTTTAAATTCTATGAATAATACATTTAATTCAGCTTAGTAAATAATATTGACTGTGTCAACAAAAGGAACATTCCAGCTATTTATTATCATGACGATTATTGTATATAATACTTTTACATATTCTTTAGTTATTGAAAAACTTACCTTATATAAATCTTAAAATCATTAACAAGACATTTTCTCAAAATATATTCGCTACCTTTATCTATTCTTATTTGCTGCATAAATGAACATTTTAAAACTCATTAAATATTAGAACAAATTAGTGAAGAATCAATTTTGCGTCGCTGCCCACAAACGCTTCAAGGATCAGCAACATTTTCACGTTCTGAGGTGAGTTTTGCGCGATCTTTTGGATTGGAGGAGGATAAAATCAAATGCATCAAATACCCTATTTCTGTAGAATCCAGTGTAATGTTAACTTAAAAAAAAACACCAAACATTTAATTGCAGAATTCAAGACCACCCACAATCTTCACAACAATCAAAGTATACAGGGAAGGCTGACATCTAGGCAATACTGGTTTACATGCAGAATTGCTTTTCGTCGAGATAAACCTATGAGTGAATATTCTGAAGCAGGAGAACCAGCTTTCCTTGGAAATCTGTAATGGAGTTGCTCCTGCTGGGAGTAGGTGCTTGTCTCCATTGTTGTGTCAGGAAGCACAGACATACATTACAAACGCAATGGTCTATTGTAAGCACACAGTGCCGAAATGCTCACGGTAGATTAGATAACCCAGGGCTCACTCACAACAACACTCGGGCCATGAGGGGGGGCAATGACATTACGGCTGTGGCAGAAATACAGATGATTTCCCATTTAACACTCCATTGAGCTCCAGGTTATTCCAAGTCCTGACTGGAGCCGAGATGCTGGAAGTACTTTTCAGCAGTTTTTTCATCACATTCCCCCCGCCTCCCCCTCATGGGACGCTGAATCCATTTGCTCACAATAAAGAGCAGGAGGTTATTTTGTTGGGTCTCTATAGGACAATACCAATGTGTGTGTAAAGTAAAGTGTGTTTGGGAGGTTGAGAGTAAGTGAGCGAGCAGAAGGAGACAGAGAAAGATAAAAAGAGGGGATGAGAGAGAAGCCAGAGATGATACAAGCCCAGGAAAGTTGGTACAACAGGACACAGTAGCAGTGTGAGCTGCTGCTCTCTGGCCTTTTTGCCAAACAAAGAGCCTGCAAACTCAATTAAAGGGCAGATTTCCCTCTGGATGAAGGGCGATGTGAAATTATCCCTGCCTGTTAAACCTGTCACTTCATTTCACTCTAATTATTACCTCTGATCCCCAGGAACATTTAGCTAATTGTTTTTCTCTCTTCTCCTTCATAATGCTTAATGTGACATCAAGAAGCTGCTTTATGGCTTAAGCCCTGGAGTCCTTTCCATAGCGAGAGAAAGATAGATGTTCTGTGTCTCTAAACTGATATTAGTGTGACAATGTCGTTCTGTTTATTTCTTTATTTAGTTTAGTCATTATATGTGATTTTGCGTTTTGCTGGAACTGATGTTCTGGTGTTGAAATGCCAAAAGTTGTGTCCATCTCACGTGTTTGAATATTACATTTTGTGTTATGTATTCATTTAACCCATGATGCTGCATTTAATTTGAAATGTTTTAACATGAATGGCTCTGGCATCTGTAGTAAAAGATTAATAAAGGAATAGTTCACCCAAAAAGGAACATTTTCTGAAGACTCACTCACCCTCTGGCTAGCCAAAATGTAGATGAGTTTGTTTGTTCATCAGAACACATTTGGAGAAATGTAGCATTCCATCACTTGTTCACCAATGGATCCTCTGTAGTGAATGGGTGCCGTCAGAATGAGAGTCCAAACAGCTGATAAAAAAAACATTAATCACAATAATCCACACCAATCCAGTGCATCACTTAACATCTTTTGAAGTGAAAAGCTGTGTATTCTGACGGCACCCATTCAATGTAGACGAGGACGCGTTGGTGAGCAAGTGATGTAATGCTACATTTCGATAAATAAACTAATTAATCTACATCTTAGGTGGCCTGAGGGTGAGTACATTTCAGCATTTTTTATTTATTTATTTATTTTTAATTTTTGTGTGTTGATTTAACTAAAGGCAGGTTTTGAGGACATTTTAATGTTGGCTTATCTGAGAGTTTAAAGGCTATGATGGCTTCATGTATGCTAAATATATTTACTACTCTTAAAAAAATTAAAAGGATGGAATTTATATGACTATTTTCTTGTGTCCTTCAAAAAATGATGTATTTCATCAGCTATTCTATGATGAAATAAAAGGCTTTTGAATGGCCGTCAATGGAGAAATATGCTTTTTGCCTCCGTATAACTAGTTATATCAACTTGTGTCAGAAAAGGCTGAAAGCCAGTGCAGAGTTTGGTGGATGAAGTTAGAGTCAGCCAAGTTCATCCAATAAGTTGGGATTTGTCAAACCAATACACACAAACTGGTCTCAAGATGCAGCCAGCTTTGTTTTGTTAGCAAAATCCACCTCCCTTACTAATTTGAAGTATTCTGTGACACTTTGACGGAAGCAGATAAATTGAAATCAAACTATGAATGAATTAAAGGTTAGGGAAGAACTTGAAACTGGAGGTGCAATTAGTTGTTGATTTGCAGACTGTGATTACAAAGTGAAGAGAGAATGAGCGGTGCTGATGCTGAAGACTGTAGATGCTATGTCTCCTGTAGACAGAAGGGATGAGACTTTCGGTATTTATATGGATTTCCATGTTTTCTGACCTGAGAAGCATTACCCATGTGAATTGCATAATTTTGAGAAAAGAAGTTGACTGTATGAAGATTAAAACTGTGAAATTGCCTTAAGCGATTACTAACATTTATTTGAAAACACTCTCAAAGCACTTAATGTGAATAAAAATCAGCACTGGTGAGAACATTAAATGGTGTTACTTGCCAGTTTTTATGAATTCTAACAATGCATGATCATGAGAATGTGATAGAATGTGATTTGGCTTAGTGTGATTGTCAAAATGCAAAGTCTGCATTTTAATTACTTGCATGTACACTACTGATTAAAAGTTTGGAATCATCATGATTTTCTAATGTTTTTGAACATTGCTCACCAAGGCTGTATTTGTTTGATCCCTCCCAAAAAAACACACACTCATATTGTGAAATATTATTACATTTTAAAATAACTGATTTATATTTGATTATATTTTAAAATGCAATGTATTCCCGTGATGCAATGCTGAATTTTCTGCATCATTACTCCAGTCTTCAGTGTGACATGATCCTTGAGAGATCATTGTAATATTCTGATTTGGTACTCAGTTATTGATAACGACTCTTACTATTATCAGTGTTGAAACATTTCAAATCAAAAGAGCAGCATTTATTTGAAACAGAAATATTTCTTTTTAACATTATAAATGCCTTTACGGTCACTTGCTGAGATTTATTTCATTTTTCATTTTTTTTCTTTTTAAATAACTTTGATCTATTATCTCTGTCACACAATCCCTTAGAAATGATTCTAATATGTGGCATTTCAGTTTGCATGCTGTCCTCACATAGTTGTGAAGAATATCTCAATGTGTTCCTTCCTTATCTCATCATTCAAAAGTGATATGATCAGAACACAACCCAGGCTTTATGCAATCCTCCAAACACAAGGTTAAAACATTCCCAGAGCAACATTTTGGTTGTGTGTGGATTAGTATTTCTATAGCAGCGCTACTGCGACATATCCCTTGTGACACTGGCCTGTATCTGTAAATCAATGTTGAAACATGATTCTCTTGAAGTGCTTCATTTTTTAAAGTGCAGTTTGTAATTCTGTCTTAATTTCCTAAAGATGATCCGGACTGTATCTTTTATTATTCTTACATATTTACATGTGTAATCAGCTGGGCTTTAAGTTGATTTGCAGTGCGCTGTTCCCGTCTGTGAATGAGGTCATTAACATGCGGACGGAGGGAGGTGATATGTGACCCTGTGCTGGTGTGTTGAGAGGTGAGTGTTGAACATGTGTCTGGGTCCGTCAGGCTAAGTGTGCGTGTTTGAGAGAGCGGTGGGCAGATCAACACCACCATGGCAAAGTGAGCTTAAGTGGATCTCTGCTCTTATTTCCCCTGAGGCTCAGCGGGTCGAGATCTGTGCGCTAGAGCATGTGTGTGTTTGTCTGTCAAAGCACTGTCCAACAAAATCACAAGAGTAATGTGTTTTAGCATGATCATATCTATCTGTCTGTCTGTCTGTCTGTCTGTCTGTCTGTCTGTCTGTCTGTCTGTCTGTCTATCTATCTATCTATCTATCTATCTATCTATCTATCTATCTATCTATCTATCTAT
>NW_015505216.1:290986-316799 GCF_001515645.1 Sinocyclocheilus grahami | reverse complement strand
TCTATCTATCTATCTATCTATCTATCTATCTATCTATCTATCTATCTATCTATCTATCTATCTATCTATCTGTCTATCTGTCTGTCTGTCTGTCTGTCTGTCTGTCTGTCTATCTATCATTCTATCGTTCTTCCTATCGTCTGTCCGTCCGTCCATCCATCCAGTTCTTTGAATCAAACGTTAAGAAATTATAAGAATTTATACTGAAGTTGATTAGTCCAACTGGGGGTGTTTATGGCTGTCAAGCATCCATTAATATGGCATTTAACTGACATGTGGTCACAGATGTTTTTGTAGCTATTTTACAACTGCTTTAAATGCAGCTCATCCAGTCAGATTTCCGAGCCAGAACTATCCATTTTCCCGTTTATTTTCCCGGTCTTTTGTTTAGCTCTCTTAGTAATTCAATCGTCAATTCTCAGCTCTCACTCACAGCCCACTCTGTACAGGAGCTTCTCGTTTCTGTACGATACACTCATGCTTGGTTCCCATTATTCCGACACTCCATCACTCATGTGCAGCAGTCATCTTCAGGGGTCATTTCCCTACATCGTTTCCAGTCAAGAGATGAGATACACAGAAAGCATATTGTCATTACAAGCAAAAAGCCGACCGTAATAATGATACATTTTACAGTCAATTTCCCTCCCCATCGAGCCTGTTCTCATGACAACATTTTAAGATCTTAATGGCGAGGTGCGGCCCATCTCTCCCATATATTCATGCTCGTAATGCCCTCGGTGCGGTTCTACGTTTGAAAAACTCCAAATAACTCTGGATCGAAGACAGACTGTAATGCTTGCAGAGGCTGGGTGGAGTCGGAATGGCTGCGGAGGCAGGAGAGCCGAGGGAGAAATTACGTGGACACATTGATAGCAGTGAAAGAAACAAACATAAAGCCCCATCTGGAATATTGCCCCAGGCAGGATCACAAAAACAAACAACAGCCTGGAGGCAGGCCTCTCTGATTCCATGTGCACAAGCACTCACCCGTCCATATTGTTTCAGATTATTTTTCAACTTTAGACGCATGCTTTCAGGTTATCTAACTCAATAGCATGAAAAAATACAATTAAAGCCATTAAACAGAAGAACTGTACAGAACTGTATTGTTGGATTGGCTATTGAACGAGAATAAAATGTTGTGAAGGACTTGGATGGATTGGATGGATTTTTTTCTATGCCAGTACAATTTATAAATAGGTTTAAATAATAGTTTTGATTTCATACCGACTTTAAGGGTTTAGTTTGTGGCCTGGATGATAATCAGGGTTGGTGAGAAACTAACTAGAAGCAGTAATGCTACTAACTTTTTTATTCAGTTTTTTTTATTTTTTTACTTAGCTTAAAATCTCAGTACAATTAATCAAAACCATATTAATTTAAAAGTTCCAGTTCAACATTGTTTTCTAGTGTCCTTTATTGGCATTCGTTGTATATTGAGTAATACAAACAGTGTTGTTACATTTTATATATTTATATTAAAAGCATTTATTTTGCTTCAGTATACACTGTAAAACATAGTAACCTGCAATTGGTACCTTAAAGAACCTTTTTTTTTTTATCTTCGTTAACTTTTTTTTCAGTGTAGCAAATTTTGCTTCTACTTTAGTTTAGGGACCAGTTCTCACTATTAACCAATTGCTTATTATCATGCATATTACTATCATATTTGGCACATATTAATGCTTTATTCTGCATGACCATATTCTAGATCCCTTAATCCAACCCCATACCTAAATTTAAAAACGACCTTACTATTAATAAGATAATAGGAGTTTATTGAGGCAAAAGTCATTATTAATAGTTAGTTAAGTTTTTATTAGTAGCTTGTTTTGTAGCTAACCCCTGTTATTTCACTACTTTGAAACTACAGCTTTTCAAAACACAAGCTACTCATAAAGTAGGTTTCTCAACACTGACCATAATGCCATTACTCCAAATGTCCCAAGCAAATAAATTTTATGCAAGTTTCCAGCCCCAGATTTCTCTGAAATCCCATAATCCATTGAGGCCCTCCATACACATCTGGATGATTGACAGGTGGGTGAGACTTGTTTAGTTAGGGGCAGGAGCTGCATAACACACTCGATAGCAGCCCACCCCTCCTCAAGCAATTTTATGATTCATTTAGCTCAATGATGGCTGTTTATTACAGTTTATTTATCAATAATGGAGTCTCTATAATTTGGTCTTGTGGCTCAGAGCAGAGTGGATTCAAGAGATTTTTCGAATAGATAGAGAAACTGAGGCCCGAAATAAAGTCTGCAAATACTTTTACACAAGCTGGATTTCATGCGTCCTTATGTTCTGAAATGTGTCAGAATGCATTTGGTAATATGCAAATGTGTGTTAGCATTGTCACATGGGGTGCCACAGAGGATGTAAAATCTTCCACGGTCAAGTTTTTTTCTTACTACAGTATTGTCTTGGCGGAACAGCGTTTTGCAGAATCATTTCTTCTACACCTTTTTAGTAAATACAACACACACTCCTTAACCTTTGACACGCTAGCTCCCTGAATAATAGCACATCTGATCGAAAACACATTAATGCTACTCAGGTTCAAGTTCCAATTCCGTTTCCAATTGAAAATAACTGTAGAGGCAGTAATCCTTTCCACACACAGTAAGATTTACAGTTTCAATTAAGAAATCCTAATTTCGCACAGTTCATTGCACAATATTGTGTTAGGACTTCAAAACAAGTTTACATGCTGCAACATATGAAAACTGATACTTTTGAATGTTAGCATTACATATACTGTACAGCTTCACATGGTTTCTTCGGTAGCTCACGCGATACTGCGTTGCACTTGTGAGGTGAAGAGCTCCTGTACGAATCAATGCATGGTTTGACTTAACAGCTCAAACCCAAGAAAAGGGAAGCTAAAATAGTATGGTTGCATCAGCGATTGCGTTTTTGTATCATTTTTGCATTTGTTAACACTATCGGGTAGGTTTAGGGTTGGGTTTGGTGTAGGGGGTCTGTTATTTTCCAACAAGATAGAGCATTAACTTTTGGCGACACTCACCAGAAATTTGAATTCTGAACCATCGCAATACGTACCTGAAACAACTCAGCAATATGTACCTGTACCAACATAATAAAAAACGTGTCACGGTCACATATTGAATGGGCATTTTAGCACCACTCACTGGACATTTCTCTTTGAAACTGTAGCGAAACGTACAGTAAGGAACGTAATATCAGTGCTGCAGAAATGTCACCTCAAGCATGTATTTCTAATGAGCATGCACTCTTAAAAATAAAGGTGCTTCAAAAGGTTCTTCAAGCGATGCCATAGAAGAACCATTTTTGGTTCCACAAAGAAACATTCAGTCAAAGGTTCTTTAAAGAACCATCTCTTTCTTACCTTTTTATAATCTGAAGAACCTTCTTTCGCCACAAATAACCTTTTGTGAAACAGAAAGGTTCTTCAGATGTTAAAGGTTCTTTATGGAACCATTTAGACAAAAAGGTTCTTCTATGGCATCGTGAAGCACCTTTATTTTTAAGAGTGTGGGTTGCATTAAAGCCAACGTGGTTTGCTGTTTACAACTCTTTTTATTTCTGTAATACAGTACATTTTTGTGTATTTCGGAATGAAACTGGATATTTACTGAGAAAAAGTAAGGCTTTAATATTTGATTGGCTCATTGAAATGAGAATGTCAGTCATTGCATACTAACATGGAGACAGATCTAAATATGCAAAAGCAAGTCTCGAATAGCTGTTATAGTGACTATATAAAATTAACAAAAAATTACATCAGCAGAAAATGAAAAGCATTTCAGAATAGAGTAAGTTGTAATGTTTTGATGAAACAATTTTTCCTGTGAACTAATGCGCACCAATGAATTGTTCACCATAAGACCATGAAGGTGTATTAGGAAAGTAAATGGTCTGCGTACTTGTGCAGAGTATGTTTCTGAAGTATTTCAGACAAAATTGGAGAAATCTGCTCTGGTCAAGCCCAGGCAATTTACATGTATTAAGAACATATTTTTGCCAATGACTGATTACTACTTGGGCAAGAGTGACTGCTGGACTGCGATGAAGAATAGCTAGATCTGATTGGGCGTGCTTATGCACTATTAAATCAACACTCAGGAATAGGTTAGCATATCTTTCCAGGTATTACATCAGACAATGGAATGGAGTTAGTTGAGATGGAGAGAATAAGCAAGCTTGTGTGTGGGGGGTTGTTTGGGGAATATGTCAGGATGGTTTACTTGACAAGAACTTAAAGAGTCTGC
Source organism: Sinocyclocheilus grahami (assembly GCF_001515645.1). NCBI lineage: Eukaryota > Metazoa > Chordata > Actinopteri > Cypriniformes > Cyprinidae > Sinocyclocheilus > Sinocyclocheilus grahami. The sequence continues at coordinate 312,540 of NW_015505216.1, read as the reverse complement.
AATTTGGCCCCAATACAACAATAGCCAACCGTGAGGGGAAAGGGCTTCAGGGGCCAACATCACATCATTGTTTCACATACACAAACACACAAAAAGCCTGGAAGACATGATAACCCTGCTGACACGTCATCATGTGCTGTCTTAACGTGACTCTACTCAACTTAGTAATGAATTTAATTCAGGGCATAAGTGACGCATCCCATGGAGCCTGAAGTTAGTTTATTTGATTGATTGATTTATTACTCTGTTTTACTTGATCTATTTGCTTTGTGTGTTTTAGTTTGATTATTTGAAAAGCATTTTAAAATACTTTCAGCAAGAAATTCGACATAAAATTTAAAAAAATTTAAGATTTATATATACATTTTGACTGTGGAAATTGCTTTCCAGTGATTGTTCTGTCAAAGCATATTTTTTTTTCCAACCATATATTACAAAAAAGAGATAATTTATGTAAAATGCTTCAATATAATCTATTACTTTTACAATTACAGTTAACTCTCAATCTAAACAATTAGAGCTGTAATCCAGAAAATCAAATCAAGTAGAAACATGGCTTTTATGTAATGCTCAAGATATAATGCACAGAGTCACAATACATTTTACATATTTAAATTAATTAAACTATTAAATAAATATACAACTCTTATGAACAACACATTACAAACACCTTTACAGTACCTGTGATTTCTGACAGCTTGTCTGCCTGCAAAGGCAGTAAACCCATTAATACCCATTGCACAATATCATGAAATATATCAAATGTTATAACAGATAAAATTACTATTCAACACATTATTCCCACATTTTAAATACCTTGGGCATTTTTGTCACATTCAGTGGCATTTTTGATCAGCGCCCTGGTTAATTTGGACCCTGATTAATGCTGAGAATTACAAACACACCAAGGTTATTATCAGAAAAAGTTTAGTTTCCAATGCTGGAAGGTCTGATTTAATTAATCTCCAAAGCTGTCAGCATATTCTTTCAGAAAACAACTCAAAACTTCAAGGGCACACTGTAAAATGTATAGACCAGATTTTGCATGTGATATTTCAATGACGAGTGAACTTATCAATGACAACACCATAACAAAATGCAGCAAAGTGCTTACTTCAAATAATGGTTGAGCCGAACACAGAACTGATGTAAGAAATTACAATCAAGCATAGTTGATTGAGTATATTTGAATATACTTTAAATATTTCATGCCATGAACTCAAACATTTTCAAATCAGTAGTCATTGTTCTCTGTGAAAGCTAAAACTTGAATGGATCCAGTTCATTCTGCTGAATCATAAACTCCAAGAGTGATGCTTCTTACTGTATAGTTTACTGCTAAATGCAATGGCATTTTACTGCTGTCACATTTCACTGACAGCAGGATCTACAGTGTGCTCTGGCTCTGACCAATAAAACGTTTTGCTATGGAGAAATCTTAATGGATTATGGGATTTCTGAGAACTTTTAATGGGTAATGTTAGTGTTATTTTAAGAACGATGCAGTGGGTACACTTTTTTAAGAAGTGTAGTTTGTGTCGTCATATGCAGATGGAACGATTTGGGGTGTTATGTTATATACGATGAGGCTGTTTAGCTTGAGCACAGTGACTGACAACGCCATTGATGCAGTATGTGCAGGACCCCCCATTTGAGAAGACCTTTCATTGTGTAGCACTCATTCTGTAGGAGAGGGGGATCAATGCATTTATCTAGCGCAAACATTAGTGTAAAGAAAATGGAAGGGAATTTCCAACAAAGGGAGCATTTACACTACACCATTATTAACCAAAAACTGAAAACTTTGTATGCATTTTGGCTGTTCATTTACATGACAACAGTGTTGTGGGGCCGTTTGTTTTGGGGGTGTTTTGAAAATGCAAACTTTTTCAAACGGGTTTCAAGGTGCTGGTTTTTGAAAATGGCACCGTTATCATCAGTGTTGGGGGTAATGCATTAAAGTAACTCGAGTTACGTAATCAGATTACTTTTTTTTAAGTAACAAGTAAAGTAACACATTACTTTTTTAATTTACAAGAAAATAGCTGAGTTACTTTTTCAAAAAAAAGTAACGCCAGTTACTTTGTTTTCCCATTTATTGACTGATAAGTCTCCTGTCCCCATATTGGGAGAAATCGGGAGTGCAGAGGAGTTGTGTGCGCTGCGTGAACATGATGTTACTGTAGTTCTAGACTAAATGTGAATGTGCAGTAATTCATCCCACTCACAAAAAAACTGATTTAGTATTCATCAAAATGAATTAAAACAGTGAAATGCAAACTCAGAATATGACGCAAACCTGCAATAATTAAATATGTTAAATAACACGAATGTATCTAATCCCATTTTACTAAGCAATGTCTTTGCTGCTGACCTTTGATGATCCAGTTCAACCGTACTAATAAGCAAAAAATGACTTTAGATAAACTAACAATTGTGTTTTTTATTGCTGAAGAGTGTTTCTTCTCCTGCGTTCTACTGTACAGATGTGAATTTACTTTTCCTTCAGCCTGAGGTTTATTCATTACACATTTTGGTGTGAAAGGGCTTTTACATTTGCTATAAATAGAACTTCTTATATTAAAAACAATCAAGCCCTGCTCATATTTAAAAAGTAACGCAAAAGTAATGTAATGCATTACTTTCCATAAAAAGTAACTAAGTAACATCCTTTTTTAGGGAGTAACGCAATATTGTAATGCATTACTTTTAAAAGTAACTTTCCCCAACACTGGTTATCATTTCCTTGTCAACAACAAAAAGACAAAATTTGCAAAATCGGCAGCTACTGGCCTGGCACACATAATACAGCATTTTAAGTCGTTTTTGTGGATCCATGTGAACGTGATCATTTTGACAATGTTGTCATCTGTACGTGAAAAAAACACACAGGAAAAATTGTTTTTGTGTAAACGTTGTTGTGTAAACATATACACATATTAGAGGAAATACATTTTCTCAAGACCCCATTAAATGAAAATGAATTGCCGTTTATGTTGGGTAGCTTTAGAGCTATTTGACTATAAAGAAGAATGATTAAGACAACTATATATATATATATATATAAATAGATTAACGCCCTGCTTAAGAACAGTTGCTGGAATATATGACCAGAGGGTCACGTTTTTATCCAGAGCCCCGATCAGTGATGTATGGAAATGTCCCTGCCAGTCCTCCACATTTTAACAATTCATAAAAGTGTTGAAAGCAATCTGAGCCGAGAAGATTAAATCTTTCAGCACAAGGCAGGGGAAGACGTGCGAACGAGGTGCAAAAAGAAAATACATTTGAGGTAATGCTCACATCGGCTTACACAGGGGAAAAGCAGCTCTTAAAGTGTTTAGCTTTGATTTCATTCAGGAGTGACATAATTGATTTTAATGAGATGTTTATAGAGTGAAGTGGTTGTATTGCTCAATCATTTGCCTGTCTGCCTGTCGGGCTCAGCTACAGAGATGTACTGCATTCTCTAACAATTCTCTGCCTCAGTCTTTCTCTTTCTTGGTGTTTTTTTTCCCTCTCTGTGTTCCTAAATGTTAGTAAAATGCAACATAATGTATGGTTTAAGAATGGTAGTGTAATGTATGCAACTTGTCAACAACAAAAAGACAAAATTTGCAAAATCGGCAGCTACTGGCCTGGCACACATAATACAGCATTTTAAGTCGTTTTTGTGGATCCATGTGAACGTGATCATTTTGACAATGTTGTCATCTGTACGTGAAAAAAACACACAGGAAAAATTGTTTTTGTGTAAACGTTGTTGTGTAAACATATACACATATTAGAGGAAATACATTTTCTCAAGACCCCATTAAATGAAAATGAATTGCCGTTTATGTTGGGTAGCTTTAGAGCTATTTACACTAACATTCAAAAGTTTGAGGTCAGTGCAATATTTTTGCAACACACTTTATGTTAAGGTCCATTTCTCACTGTTAACTAATTATGAACTACGACTTTTGCCTCGGTAAACTCCATATTTGCTGCTTATTAATAGTTAGTAAGGTAGTTAGTAAGGGATCTAAAACATGCTCATGCAGAACATTAATATGTGCTCTATAAGTACTAGTAAACAGCCAATATGCTAGTAATATGTATGCTAGTTAATAGTGAGAATTAGTCCTTAAAATAAAGTGTTACCTATTTTTGTGAAATAAATTAATACTTTTGGTCAGCAAGGATGCGTTAAATGTAGCCAAACTGACTGTAGACATTTTAAAAGTCTTTAAAAGTTAATGTAAAACTTAAAACAGCAAAAAGTAAATGTTGTTATTTTCTCTCTGTGTTCCTAAATGTTAGTAAAATGCAACATAATGTATGGTTTAAGAATGGTAGTGTAATGTATGCAACTCTAATCAGACAAAAAATTGCTTTTTAAATATTACTTTTTTTTTTGTTCAAGTTTATGTAGAATGCTCTTTTCTCCATTCTCCATATATGTGGAATATTTATTGCATCAATTCTGGAAAAATTCCATCTAATTGGCACTGAAAATATTTGGTGTAGAATTTTCTTTGAAACAATTTTCACTCAGAAATTGATCGAGGTAGAAAGGCTGAAATTGTATTTTCTTATAAAATGTACTCCAGTAATCTTTGTTTTATTTGCAATTTCATTTCATTTAAATGGTTAAACATATCTGCAGGCTAGAGCTTCACAATAAATACATAAATGAAATAGAAAATACAAATAAAATAATAATAATTAAAAAAAAAACTAATCAACGTGAGAATTAGTCCTTAAAATAAAGTGTTACCTATTTTTGTGAAATAAATTAATACTTTTGGTCAGCAAGGATGCGTTAAATGTAGCCAAACTGACTGTAGACATTTTAAAAGTCTTTAAAAGTTAATGTAAAACTTAAAACAGCAAAAAGTAAATGTTGTTATTTTAAACTTTCCATGAATCAAAGCATTCTGCAGGGAAAGAAAAAAAAAGGATGATTTCATAATCATTTCAAAAATGATTTCAGAAGGATCATGTGACACTGAAGACTGGAGAAATGATTCAGCTTTGCATCAGAGGAATAAATTGCATTTTAAAATATATTCAAAAAAGAAAACAGCTATTTTAAATTGTATTAAAATATTTCACAATATTACTGGTTTTACTATATATTTTATTAAATAAATCCAGGCTTGGTGAGCATAAGAGAGGTTCATTCAAAACCTTTCACCAGAGGAATAAATTGCATTTTAAAATATATTCAAAAAAGAAAACAGTTATTTTAAATTGTATTAAAATATTTCACAATATTACTGGTTTTACTATATATTTTATTAAATAAATCCAGGCTTGGTGAGCATAAGAGAGGTTCATTCAAAACCTTTCACCAAAAAAAAAAACTTGCCAACCCCTAACTTTTGGAGGGTAGTGTAGGTGTACTTCTAATTCTGACAAAATAAACCTTTGAAGTATTTACATTTCACATTTGAGTTATCCTTGTTATGCACATTTTCTAGTTGCCTTTTTTCAATTTTAGCTTTGTAAATTCTTTCAAATATAAACAGTGCCAATGACATGAGGACTTTAGAAGAGCACATATGTACACCATATAAATAACTTCCTGTCTCTGTCCCCCTAACATGATCTGTAGGGATGTGTTCATGGCTCTCACAGCTCATGTTTATCTCATATCTTGATGAAATGCACCAGGTTAATCCCAGGTGCTGCATGTCATATTTCTGCCAAGCGTAGACGGGTCACCTGAGAAGTGCTTCATGTGTCAATACTAAGTGTTTTGACATAATAGCATGATCTCTCAAAGCATTCAGCATGACATAACTATGTTAGCTTCATGAACAGCTTTGAGAGATCAATATGCCTCACATATTGTTCATTCAGTGTTCAAAGTCATGTTCTAAAAATGGTATATTATTCACCTTTTTACCATAAGAGACATTCAAAACCTTTCAAAAACATTTAAAAAAAAATCTTACCAGTCTTATAGTGTACGTTTGTGTGCTTCTGATATCTGACAAAATAAACCTTTGAAATATTCACATTTCAAATTTCAAAAGTTATTTCTGTTATGCAACATCATTTGAACTCCTTGAACCTTTAGCAAGAAATGCCTACTATTTTCTTTCACTTTCTTTTGGAATTTATCTATATATATTCATAAATGCATGTCGTGATCAGCTTGTTCCAAAACCGACAAGAACATATGATACTTGTTCATGTTCATACATGTCAATACTTTTCTGAAATCTAAATTATGCAAAGTTTTGCATAAATTATATAGATAAAAGCTTTTTTATGGTTAAACTGTCAAATTGGCATATTGAGTAAAATAGAAACGAAAGTATTAGTATTATATAGCTTCACAATAAATACATAAATGAAATAGAAAATACAAATAAAATAATAATAATTAAAAAAAAAAACTAATCAACTAATCAATTAATCAGATTTATCTGGAAATACAATTCAGTTCTCATCTTACATGAAAGTTCAAATTGCTGTCTACATAATGTGTGCCATACATTGTGAACAAAACTATAATTGATTCAATATTATGTGAAGTTAGAAATCTAACAGTGTAATGTACAGTAAGTGATGTTCAAGCAAAAACCTCTCAACCACAATGAAAAGCACAAATGGTCTCCACCATACTTTCTTATATATATATATATATATATATATATATATAGTATATATTACCACTACAACATAGTCAAAGGTTCTCCTTACACAGAGTAATTGGAAATTCATTGTCAAGACTTTTCATCATTGATTTATGGTTTAGTTCCAGCCTAAATACAGATATCTTACTCTACAGTCATTAAGATGGAAGCCATCATGTTTTACAAGTTTCTCATCTTTAGTGTACATTTATGGGCTGGCTGCTGAGCTTTGGTATAGAGTAAGCCAGACCGACAGATCCATAAAGCTTTGATGGAAATCTGAAGAAAACAAAGCATGCCTCCCAGGAGAGATCGCAAGCACCCAGGGCTTTGATTTTTCTCCCCTGCTTCATCACACAAAGCTGCGCTAATACACACAAACACACACACACACAGGCGGGTAATAGGAGTGTTCATTCAGTATTCAGGTGGAGGCCCTGTCTTCTGTTTGTCTGATGTTATTACTTATTTATTATTCACAATGCATAAGCCAGTCTCATTGACGTACGGTGCCTCGCTGGTGGGCCTGGTGACTAAGGATAATGTGTATTCTCCTCAGATAGGCAGCAGGGCCCCAGCTTCGGCTGTCCCCTTTTAATGGCCCAGCCAGATGCCAAAAAGAGGGGGATGGGGGCGATCGGACATGTGAATTCATGGCACGTCCGTTCCTGACAACGCCTCATCCCGTGTCTCATCTCCCTCCAAGACCAGTGGTTGCCACTTTGTGCTCCCTTCGCATCCTGATTGATTGACAGGCGTGGAATGGTGGGACAAGTGATTATGAAGCCGATCTGTGTGTTAGTGTAGGACGAGGTAGGAGGGTGATTGACAGTTTTGTGGTGGTGTGAAACAGCCAATAGTCAAACTTTACATACACACACACACACACACACACACACAGAGGTTTGTTTTTGTGAAAAGTGGGGACATCCCATAGGCGTAATGGTTTTTATACTGTACAGACCGTATATTCTATTGCCCTACACCAACCCTACCCCTAAACCTACCCCTCACAGGAAACTTTGTGCTATTTCAGATTTTCAATACACTCCATTCTGTGTGATTTATAAGCGTTTTGAAAAGTGGGGACATGGGGTAATGTCCTGAAAAGTCACCTTCTCCTTGTAATACCCATGTCATACCTTTGTCATTATACAAATTTATGTCCTCATTTGTCACAAAAACGCACACACACACACACACCACTCCACACTCTGAATAAGTGCTACACTTGTATTTGTAACACATGTATTTAAAGGGATAGTTCACCCCAAAATGAAAATTCTGTCATGTATTCACCTTTATGTCATTTCAAAACCTGTAAGACGTTCATATATATTCACTTTTATTATACACATATGAACAAATACATAAATAGTTTGCTAGTTGACTGGACACATTAATTACTGTACTCATTTTTACCTCATGCACACACGAGAGGACTCCCCTGACACAGAAGCTTAAATTGCAATAAAAAAAATTAAAAAAAATTTGGTGGCAAACAATTAATTGTCACCAGTGGACAGAGTAACACAATATTATTTCAATGGTAGACCTTGTTTTACCAACCACATGTTATTTTCTTGATCAGGTTATCTTCAAATTTGAATATATATTTGAATTTAAATCATTATAATATTGCACACCATAACAACGTACCCAACATAGGTTATTGTAGATATTAAAATACTGAAAAATGAGGAGACACTTAAAATAATGTTTTAAAAAAGTCTACCACAGAACAAAATGATATGATGCTGATTGCATGGTGTTGTGATATTATTTTTTTTGGTTTGTTTAATTTAAAGAAAAAAAAAATTACTCTCTTTTTGACACACCTTATTTTTCTGAAGTATTCAGACTTTAGAAATGAATGGGTCACACTTTATTTAAGGTCCAATTCTTGCTATTAACTACGACTTTTGCCTCAATAAACTCCTAATTACTGCTTATAAATAGTTAGTAAGGTAGTTGTTAAGTTTAGGTATTGGGTAGGATTAAGGATGTAGAATATGGTCATGCAGAATATGTGCTTTGTATGTACTAATAAACAGCCAATACGCTAGTAATATGCATGCTAATAAGCAACTAGTTAATAGTGAGAATTGGTCCCTAAGCTAAAGTGTTGCTGTCACGTTTGCCTAGGGTGAGGAGCGAGGAATGATGAATGAGGAGAACGCAGGAGAATCACAATCAACAGTCCATTATGAATCCAAACAGGGGTTACACAGGGCAAGCAGGAACAAACGAGTAGCACAACGTTGGACGTTAGACACCGGACAAAGGAACCAAGGAACTGAACATTCTTTTAAATACATGACTAAACAAGGTACAGTGCCTTGCGAAAGTATTCATACCCCATTCCTTTTTTGTTCACATTTTGTTATGTTGCTGCCTTATGTTAAACTGCTTTAAATTACTTTTTTTCCACATCAATCTACACTCCATACACCATAATGGCAAAGCAAAAAACTGGTTTTTAACATCTTTGCAAATTTATTAAAAATAAAAAACTTAAATGATTCCATTGCATAAGAATTCATGCAATCTGGGACAGTTGAAATTTAGCTCAGGAGCATTCAAAGTGCTTGTAGATGTTACTACACTTCGAGTGAAGTTAACCTGTGGCAAATTCAATTGAATGGGTATGATTTGGAAAGGCACACACATCTTAATAAAAGGTCTAACAGCTGATAATGCATATCAGAGCAAAAACCAAGCCCTGAGGTCAAAAGAGAACTGCCTGTAGAGCTCAGAAACAGGTTTGTGTCAAGCCACACATCTGGGGAAGATTTCAGAAAAAGAAATCTGCTTCATTGAAGGGTCACAGAAGCATGTAGTCTCTGTTACCCTTAATGGAAGAAGTTTGAAACAACCAGGACTCTTCCTAGAGCTGGCCTCCTGGCCAAACTGAGCAATTGATGGCAAAGTGTCTTGGTTAGAGTGGTGACCAAGACCATGATGGTCACTCTAGTTGAGCTCCATCATATATGCAGATGGGAGAAATCTAGAGAAGGACAAATATCACTGCAACGCTCCACCGATCTGGCCTTTATGTCGGAGTGGCCAGACTCAATCTTCTCCTCAGTGAAGACACATGAAAACACACATGGATTTTGCATAAAAACACACAAAGGACTCTCAGACTCTGAGAAACAAGAGTCTCTGGTCTGGTCTGATGTTTGAAGGAAACCGGGCACTGCTCATCACCTGAAGAGTACCACCCCAAATGTAAAGTGTGCTGGTAGCAGCCTCATGCTGTGGGGCTGTTTTTCAGTGGCAGGGACCGAGGGACTCGTCAGAGTAGAAGATAAGCTCAATGCACCAAAATATTGAGTTTGCCTTAATGAAAACCCAGTCCAGAGCATTCAGAACCTCAGACTGGGCAGAAGGTTCACCTTTCAACAGGACAATGAACCTAAGCACACAGCAAGAGTGGCTTATAGACAACTCTGTTAATGTCCTTGAGTGTGAATGTCCCCAGCCAGAGTATGAGCTTGAACCCAATCAAATAATTGGAGAAACTTGAAAATGTGTATTTGCTCCCATCCAACCTGACAGAGCTTGAGAGGTGAAGAGGTGAGGAGTAGAATGGCAGATAATTGCCAAATGATGATGATCAAAGCTTGTCGCATTAAACAAAAAAAGTCTTGAGACTGTAAAGGTGCTTCAGCTATATATTTAGTTAAGGGTATGAATACTTATGCAATGTACTTATTTCAGTTTTTTTTATTTTTAATAAATTTACAAAGTTGTAACAATTCTGTTTTTGCTTTACCATTATGGTGTATGGAGTGTAGATTGATGTGGGGAAAAAAGTAATTTAAAGCAGTTTAGCATAAGGCAGCAACTTAACAAAATGTGAAAAAAATGAAGGGGTATGAATATTTTTGCAAGGCACTGTAATTAACGAGACACACCTGAAAACACACTGGGAGCAGGAACAGGAAGAACCAAATATGGGCACAATCAGACACTGGAGAAACTGGCCCACGGGGAGAACATGGGTAGGAAAACAAACACACTGACAGTCCATGGGCGTGACATTTGCCAATAAATGTAATTATAGATCATCTTGGCTTTGACATTATTATTTTATTTTATTTTATTTTGAACTAAAGACCCATTCACTTCAAAAACAGACACTGCAAAAACTGTAATTTAAGGGACATCAGTGCAATTTCAAGCTAACTGAAAAATAAGGATTTAAAGAAAATATTTATGAGATTATAATATACTTTCCCTTAATGGAAAGGGAAGACAATTATTAGATAATGAATTAACGCCAGTGGACATGAAATGTCTATTTTGATAGGCATTGTGTAGTAATTAGGGCAGTCAATAGATTTAATGAATTAGTAACATTTAATAACATCATATATCCATAAATCCTGTCAGAAATACATGGTGGCCCACTTTAAAAGTTAACATGACAGACTGGTTCTGTTCCAAACCCTTCCTCTCTGTCTGATGCCTACATAGCTGCTGTTTACTCTGAGACCATATCATTACTGACTCAGAATGCTGCAGGCAGAACATCAGTGTGTGATACAAATAGCACTCCATACACAAATCACACAGGCGACTCTGTTGATTCCAGCAGAATTTGATGTTAGCATGTTGTTAACAACACAATATTTTCCCCCTTCATTTTGAAAGATACATGTGACAATGCCTGAGAGTTTGGCATAAAGAAGATGGACCCTAAACGCTATTTACTTTGTAAAGCAGATGTCACATTAATACAGAAACTTATGATTTGTAATGTACTGTACAATTTGTTGTCTGTTTCTAAAGAACATTTGCCTTCTTGTAGACCAGTGGTCACCAAGTTTCAGTTATACCTAGTAAGACCTTGATCATGGTTCAGGTGTGTTTGATTAGGACTGGAGCTAAACTCAAAAAGCAGGACCCTGGCCTTCCAGGACCGAGTTTGGTGACCCCTGTTGTAGACATTTGGCACTGCAATTTTGATAACTGTAATGAGCACAAAAGCAGATAACAGGTTGAGATAGATACATGATACTATAAAGAATTAAAACAACTGATATATACTGTTATACACCATATTTCTAAAATATAATACCAAGCACTGAACGATAATGGATAAAGACGTTTTATGACATTTAATTGATTATTTTGCACACAAATCAAGAGAATGTAAACACAGGGTTTACTATAACTTGTCTAGTTTCCTGATTTTTTTTTACACACTCTCAACTTTATGGAAACTGGTAAAAAAAACGTAAGAAGCTTCCTCAAAATTCCTAATATTAATTCCAAGTCATGTTAACATTTTTCTATATTCATATATATATATATATATATATATATATATATATATATATATATATACACACACAAAAAACTTTGTATTGTATAGTGTCAACGAAATCTAAGATGAAAATGTTCATCAATGTGTTTTTTAATAATAAGGTCATTAAGCCATAACTGAGACTATATTAACATGCAATAGTGTTGACAAAAAAAGACTATAATGTAGTTTAAAAGAACAAAAACTTTATCAATTTTTATTTTTATTGTTGAAAAAAGTGGAGCCAAAACATTTCAGACTGCTGTAAAAGACTCTATTATGCGAGCGTTCATGTTTGCGGTTGCCAGATACCAAGAGTTCAAATCCCCCAATCAGAGCTTTTCTGTTAAATGGATACGTACTCTGCCGGGTCTGCCCAGCTTTTTGCTTTATGCAATCTGGGAACCATTTACACGTACTCTCTCTGCGGAGGCATCATTATCTGAAAACACCAGCATATAGTACTGTACAAGTAAGCTGGAGTTCAGCAATCTCCATTTGAGTTATTTGAGTTATAGTAACTGTATTGTTTGCGATAGTGGTTGCTGTTTGTAACGTTACTTACGCAACCTCTGTGCGGCAATAAGTCTTTTTGCCGTTGTTTTAAAAGTGAAACATTAATGCAATTTGGAATTATTGGAATTACTATTAGGAATTTCTCTGATATAATATTTGAGAGTAGGTTTTTGTTACACCAGTTTTCATAACGTAGACAGGGTGAGTGTATATCTAAAGTATTATTTAGATTCTAATTGATATCCTGTTATAAATCTGTACACTAGATGACGTCACATAAACGATGCATGAGTCAATATTCTATTAATTTGTGCTTAGTGGTGAAAGAGAAACGTCTGATGAAATGTAAAAATAAATTTCCCAAACAACAACATTCATTGCAATTAAAATTGCAATATATAATTTTTTATAATTTTAACCATTATACAGTAAGACAAAAAAATGACGGAAATGTGTAAGTTTCCACTGACTAAAACTAGACTAAAATGCTAAGATATTTAGTCGACTTAAACCTGACTAAACTAAACTAAAACAGGACCAAATAAGATAAAAACCAAAAGTTACATTTGACACAAGACTAAGATTAAGACTAAATTAAAAATAGCTGCCAAAATTAACAGTAGTATTGAAGCACTTTGGCTGTTTCAATCGCAAACAATATAGTCAGGATTCATGTTTGAATTCATTACAGTACGTCACTGAGAAGGTTTGCTCAAAGCAAATAGCACATGTAGCAATGTAATGAAGGAACACTGGCTGTATTCCACTTTCATTAGAGCTGAATATCGCAGTGGAGATTGCTCTTTTTTTTGGTGGAGCAGAGAGAGCACATGTGCATGGTTGCCAGGTTGCGAAGTTTACATAAAACACTAGGCGGAAAAAGTGTCTGATTGGAGGATTTAACTCCTGACATCTGGCAACCCCAAACTTGAAAGCTGGTGAGAGCTTGTTGCCATTGCAAGATAACTGAAATGTCAAATAAAAGGAAAAAACAATACTATATCAATGGATCAATACTATATTGTAAATGTACATTATTGACTGATGGACATATGTCTCAATATACAGTAGAGTTTTGCTTGAGAATTAGGGAATTTGTTTTCTAGAAAGTATTTTAGGTGGCTATGCATGAAAGGAAGAGAGTAGTGAAACTCAAGAGCTTGTAAATTTGATTTTAAGAACTTAACTATATCCATATTTGTAAGTTTACACTCATAGATCTGATGTGAAAATTTGCAAATAGACAACAATCAAAACATCCATGTCTTGAATTTGATGTTGCAGATAAATGTGTAAAATGTGTAAAATGACATTCACATAAACACAAAATACAGACACAAATTTTTACTTTTGCACTTCAGTTTCGAAAGTCGGCACTTACAACCTCTCAAATCTACAACTTGACTTTGCTACGTCTTTTGTGATATTAATGTTGCAGTCCTCACTTGTCCATTTCTTAATGCAGATGCAAGAGAGCAGGACCAAGTTTTTATTGGTCTATACCTGACCAATGAAATTAGCAGCACAACAGATATTTATTGTAAAAGTTCCCAAATTCAAATGTATAAGCTCACGAGTTTAGCTACTCTTTTAACACCATAGATTGGTCTTCTTGGTCTTATTGCAGTCTGTCTGTAATCTTCGGCTATGGTTTATTTTGCTGCAAACATACAAATAGGCTTGCGTGAAGTTGCAGTATTATTAGGGCAGAGCCATCTTTAGCCACAACCTTGCGGCAGACAATCAGAGACAAAAGCTGGAAAATGACAGGTTTGGCAATGATTTATTTGACAGGATAGCAATTTCTGAAGCCCCCCTCAGGCATGATTTCCATACCGGCCCAGTCTGGGAGGTGTTGTGATTGCTTCTCAATCATCCAAGGCAAACACTAATTAGATTTTATTTTGGTCTGTGGAATGAGAGGTCTCCGGTATGGAGGGCTGTCAGTTTGGGTGGCAGTCAGCTGAAGGCTACTCTGACACTTTCTCATTCTCTGTGATTGGTCGTTGAGTTGAATATACACCAATCACAGCTCATGACACTGGAGTTTAACCTGTTTTTGAGGCTTGATTAATTATCATCAGAGAGCCTCAGGTGCACTGCTGATGGCCGATTGACCTGTGAATGTGTGTGTGTGTGTCTTTTTCAGACAGATGCTGCCCTGATGTATGACGCGGTGCATGTGGTGGCCGTGGCCGTACAGCAGACTCCTCAAATCACTGTCAGTTCACTCCAATGTAACCGCCACAAGCCCTGGCGCTTTGGCAACCGCTTCATGACGCTCATCAAAGAGGTACTGCACATTACACTGTTCACTAAGAATGAATCCCACCTTGCTGATAGTGTTGTTATCGCAGGATGTCCATGGCATTCAGGGTAAATTGTTTAGGTATGTTTGTGCCGTTATGGCAATGCTAAAACAACACAAAACACAGAATTGTTGACATTTTTGCAGATTTATTATATAGGCATTTAGTTTATTTTAGTATTAGTTTTATTTTATTTATTTACTTACTTACATTTTCCAGTTTATTTTCAGTATTTTTATTATTATTTTTTAACTTAAACCTGTTTCCATTATTTGCCAAGGCAACATTTATATTTCAATTTTTTTCACCTATTTCAATTAACATATATTCTAATATTTTCACCTATTTCATAGTAGTCTGTATTAATACAATGCAGCAATACAAAAGCAATAACCCATATTGCAGAATGGGGTTAAACTTTATTTTAATGTGTCCTTGTTACAGTGTAATTACACAAATAAGTACAGAGTAATATTAATTCATTTTCAGGATTCAAATAAATCCTGAAAATGTATCAATTAAAAAAAAAATAAAATAAAAAAAGTAAGCAACAAAAACATATTCAACATTGATAATAAAAAGAAGTGTTGCTTGAGCAGCAAATCAGCATATTTTAATGATTTCTGAAGAATCATGTGACACTGAAGACTGGAATAATTATGCTGAAAATTCGAAATATGCTGAAAATGTAATAATTTAATAATATTTTTCTGTATTTTTTATCAAATAACTGAAGCCCTGGTGAGACTTTTGAATAGCAGTGTAACATGTAAAAAGGACACTTTACTTGAAGTGTCCTTGCATGTAATCATGCATAATTTACTGTTATTTTAGTAAGTACATGTAACATATAAAGGGCACTGCAAAATAAAGTGTTTCCAAAAAGTGTCCAGGTTCTGGGTGCTGTTACAGCCATACAGCAGACTACCACAATCTGACATCTTTACTGAGACTGTACATCAGAAATCCACCCCTGCGATACTGTCAGCAGAATCGACTCTATTAAATGCTGAAAAAGCATTCATTTTCACAGCGTGTCTGAATTTATGCCTGGTCATAATGTTTTCTCCATTGTTTAATGCATTACTGCTGCCATGATCAATAGAAAACATGAACAGACATTCTTTTAAATAAATAAATGTTCAGCAGGCAGTAATAATGTTAATTGCACCAGGCAAATGACTTCTATGAATAAAGTGGTTTATCTATAATAAACCTAATTTACACAGAAACAAGGCATGCCTTGTGTATTGGAATATATTGTGAAAGCGCTGCAGTTTGGCCTTGTGTGTTCGTTTGTGAGTGTGTGTTTGCTTGTTTTGTAACACTTTATTTTAGGGTCTCTTAACTAGTTGCTTATTAGCATGCATATTACTAGAATATTAGCCATTTATTAGTAGTAATTAAGCACATATTAATGTCTACATGACCTTATTCTTCATCCCTAATCCTACCCAATACCTGAAATTAACAACTACCTTACTAACTATTAATAAACAGCAAATTAGGAATTTATTGAGGGAAAATTCGTAGTTAATAATGAATAAGTGTTCCCTATTCTAAAGTGTTACTCCACACGGTGAGAGCACTGCTGCAGAAGACAGCAAATTTATCTTAATCTCTGCAAATGATTCTTCTCCGTGCTATTTTAAGGAAAACTAGGACGGCTAACCTGAACTCTCCTGTCGTTCTGCTGCCTATATTTAGTCTGACTAAAAAGCCGCCTTTATTTGCTGTGCGTGATATTTTAACCAGCAAGCCAAGACCAAAGGCAAAGCGAGGGAGATATAAATACATAAAAGCAAGGTGGTCTGCTCTCCGTAAGCCAGTGCATAAATTAACTGAAATGTCTACTTGTGATGACCCTGGCCCAGACCCCTTCACCCTCCTTAGGATCTTCTCTGTCTAGACTACAAGTAGAGCTCGGGGCTGTAGAAAGACTGGGAGAGCTGTGCTGAGGTTTTTGTGTGAACAGATAATTGAAGGACTGCACATTCTCTTAAATAAAGATGTCAGTCAAAAGTTGCAAGACAGCCCACAATTCAGCAAACATTTCAGAAACAAATCAAAGAAAAAAAAAATAAATACTGCTGTTCCAAATATTATGTATGTCGCTCAAAAATAAAATGTATGGTGTTCAGTGGAATTTTTGTTTTGTTTTGTATTTTTGTTTTGATTGTTTTTATATTTTAGAGCTGTAACAACAATACCGTGAAACCATGATATTTTTGTTTAAGGTTATCATACCATAAAAATTTCATACCGGCCCATGCCTAGTGTGTATGTATGTACTGTATGTATGTATGTATATATTTATTTGTTTAAAATCATACATTTTATGCTATTTTCATAGCTTGTTTTTATGTATCATAAAAATACGTATCTTCTTAAATGTTCCTTTAAAAATTTGACAGAAAATATGAAAAAAACAAAAACTAGAAATCCATACAAATCTATAGAAATCCATATAGATATCGATCACTGTTTGAACCAGTGTTATTTTAATATCATTGAGATACTATTACAGTTTTTATTAATATTTAGATTTTTATATTTCCTGTTTGCATTTTATTTTATTTTATTTCTTTTTGAGTGTGTGTGTGTTTAGTATTTATTTATTTATTTTATTTAAATTGTATTTCAGTTTTAGTTATTTGAGTACATCAAGTTAAACTGAATGAAAATTAGAAAATGATTGTTGCCTTGACTACACCGGTAGCTGAAATTAAATAAGCTTATGGGTTTTTATATTTGCTTTTAGCTCAGTTAAAGTATATTTTATTTCAATTAATGAACGTTTTTTTGTTTTTTTTGTTAACTATAATAACCCTGGTCTTAACAAACAGATCTGAATTCATAACCTGCAAAATGGCAGTGATGATCGTCTGTCCTGAAGATCAGATTTGAAAAACATAAAATTGTGACCCTTACATTCTGATAAATAACAGATTTTCACTGTTTGGCCAGCAAGGAAGAATTCATCGGATATTGCAGGTATAAATAATGAATATTTTTCTTACACCTCCAGGCCCACTGGGATGGTTTGACCGGACGGATAAATTTCAACAGGACCAATGGCCTGAGGACAGATTTCGATCTGGATGTGATCAGCCTGAAGGAAGAGGGGCTAGAGAAGGTGCTGAATTCCTCTGGTTTAACGTCCTTAGTTATGTACCCGCTGTCCTTCATAAGGACAAACGTGTGTACACTAGAAAATACACACACTCAGCCTGCCACTTAATAACAGACAATAACAATCCTCCCCACACACACACACACACACACACACACACAATTTCAACAGGACCAATGGCCTGAGGACAGATTTCGATCTGGATGTGATCAGCCTGAAGGAAGAGGGGCTAGAGAAGGTGCTGAATTCCTCTGGTTTAATGTCCTTAGTTATGTACCCGCTGTCCTTCATAAGGACAAACGTGTGTACACTAGAAAATACACACACTCAGCCTGCCACTTAATAACAGACAATAACAATCCTCCCCCCCCACACACACACACACACACATCAACGAGCACCGATTTGGTCACGATCCAGGGGTTTTGTCGCAGACTATGGAAATCTATCCGCAACAGCAAAATCCAGCCAAAAATCCTGTAGTGTGAGCCCGGCTTTACACACCCGATTTAACTAATCAGCTCATTGATAGAGACTTTAAGACCTGAAGTGGGTCAGAAAAGGTAAAAAGATTTGAGAGAAAATATGACGGATGCATCACGTTCAGCAGCGACAGCTCTTAAAGAAATAACAGCCAAAACAACCTAATAACCAGCTGCTGTGATGTCTATTAATCAAAGGACAAAGAAAAAAAGAGGAAAACGTTACTTTTATAGCTTTTAAGGATTCATCTATATTTAATTTATAATTTAGTGTCTGATAACTTCAATTTAAATTTCTGTATATTTCTGCTGAAGGGCACAGGTAAATATGACATTTATTATAATGGGTTTATGTGAAGAACATTTTAAGTTCACTTAAATTAGAAGTTATTTGGTAACACTTTAAGGCAAGGGTACATGAATTACCATGAATTCATGCATACATTAATGTGTGAATTATGCATTACTATCTCATGAATTATCAGGAACTAACATGAGTTCAAAGTCTTTCATGCATGACTTCATGGATGAACAGCACCTTAATTAAGACATTAAGTAAGGGGAGTACATCATCATGATTTATAATTTATTACGCATGATCATGATGTTTTCTTTGTTCACAAAAAACAAGGTCTTTACTATCCATTGTGGATAAAGCTATGCTTATGGCACATGATTCAAAAAAGCATTATCTCGTGCATGTAAGACTACTTGAATTAAAGGAATATACAAAAATCCACATTACCTCATGCATGCATACAGGCTAGGACAGTATATAAATTAATGTGAGAACTAATGTTTTTCATTAAAGATGATATGAGTTATCAAGCATGTTCATATCTTCTTCATAGTAGCCTGCAGGTAAATGGACAGACCCCAACATTGGCCAATCACATCATCTGAGCATTAGCTTCTCATGACTTCATCATGTTTGAAGTGAAGTGAAGTGACATGTTGCCAAGTATGGTGGCCCATACTCTGAATTAGTGCTCTGCATTTACCCATCCAAAGTGCACACACACACCGTGAACACACACCCGGAGCAGTGGGCAGCCATTTTTCCTGCGGCGCCCGGGGAGCAGTTGGGGGTTCGGTGCCTTGCTCAAGGGCACCTCAGTCGTGGTATTGAAGGTGGGAGAGAGCGCTGTACATTCACTCCCCCCACCTACAATCCCTGCCGGTACGAGACTCGAACCCACAACCTTTGGGTTATGAGTCCGACTCTCTAACCATTAGGCCACGACTTCCCCCCTCAACTAATAAACAGTGTGTTATTAATGATGGCATAATTGTGAAATAACATGAAAGTTCAAGCTTTTGCACACAATGTACTGTGGACACAAACGGACTTTGATAAAAACTTTCTGCTTTATTCTTAAACAGTATAACCCAGTTAAATCAACAGCAATGCCTGGGAAGAGCTGAGAAAGAATTCAGTACATATACCATGAACTTGAAGTGCCTGTATATCCGAAAACTCTTTATAAAACCATAAAGCTGGTTTGCAAAACCATAAAGGATTTACAAAAAAAAAAGAAAGTGACACAAATAGCTTGGTCTTTTTTAAGGTAAGGAGACACCTTTTAATGTAACAAGCAACTGACGTGGACTCATTAAATATTTAATGTTGAACAAAAATAAACTGATCAAATAAATGGCACAAACACGGCAGTGCATATACAAACTTGTCCTTTGTAGGGTATAGAGTGCAGAAAACTGAATTATATGTTAGTTGTAGGGGGTTTTGTGAGCAGAAGGCTAAAGCTTGAGCTATCTTAAAGAAAAACTGTATGGTTTACATTTTACCTCCTGACTACCAGCTATGGAGTTTTGTTCTCTGTAGAGGACATTATGTTTTAGCAATTTCTCTGAGGCGTTACATGTCACAGTTTTACGTCTGGATGTCCTGTACAAAGCACATTCAGGGCTTTTCAGAGATACCAAATGATTGGATGTTTCACCATGACCACTCCCTCTCTGTGGTCTTTAAAAATGGCTGACATTAATTTAGTGATCAAGTGTAACACCCTTATGGAAATATGATAATATTTTGTAATTATCATTTAAATCTGACTCATTTTAAATCTGTTTGTCTTAAATCAACATCTCAGGAAAATGTTATGGGGTTTCATTGATACGCAAATTAGATACAGTTTATAGATTGTATATAATGGACAAACTCATTTATGGCCATTTTGCATAAAGAACATTTTTATTTTTTAATTATCTTTCATAATATAGTTGAGCATCATCTTTATATAAAGTTTGGTATAAAAAAATTAAAATTGATATGTGATTTTTTTGCCTTTTCATGTCTATTAATGTCTTTTTATTTTAATTTTTTTAAAGTCCCAATGTCCTCTACAGAGGACATAGCATAACTGATGAATAAAATATCATTCTTCAAAAATCTTATTTTTCACATTTTTTCTTATGCTCTAAACCAGGGCTGTCCAAACTCGGTCCTGGAGGGCCGGTGTCCTGCAGAGTTTAGCTCCAACTTGCCTCAACACACCTGACTGGAAGTTTTCTATGCCTAGTAAGAGCTTGATTAGCTGGTTCAGGTGTGTTTAATTAAGGTTGAAACCATGTCTGCATTTGTGATCGGAGAAATGACAAAAGAACAAGCGCCACTTATGCTCTAAACCAGGGCTGTCCAAACTCGGTCCTGGAGGGCCGGTGTCCTGCAGAGTTTAGCTCCAACTTGCCTCAACACACCTGACTGGAAGTTTTCTATGCCTAGTAAGAGCTTGATTAGCTGGTTCAGGTGTGTTTAATTAAGGTTGAAACCATGTCTGCATTTGTGATCGGAGAAATGACAAAAGAACAAGCGCCACTCTACACTGCTCAAACTCGCATTTGAATCGTCAGTGGCAAATTCTTTAAATATAACAAAGTAGTCTCGCTTTCATAACAAAACACAGCGTAGCACACGGCGGGCTAGAGTGAGTGGCAGCCGGTGGCTAGAGTGAGTGGAGGCCGGCTTGAGTGGACGACCCCGGGCTGGACTCCGCTTCGTCCACGGTGAAAGCCGATCCGGCGATTCACAGCACGAAGTTGATGTATTTCCACAGCGACCAGCACGGATCAGCTCTAGGCATGACGAAGCAGATATCGTCCTCTTTTGGAAGGCCAAACAAAGTATTTTCGCTTTCACAACGAAACACACAG
>NW_015505216.1:271683-288820 GCF_001515645.1 Sinocyclocheilus grahami | reverse complement strand
CAGCACGGATCAGCTCTAGGCATGACGAAGCGGATATCGTCCTCTTTTGGAAGGCCAAACAAAATAGTTTCGCTTTCACAACGAAACACACAGCGCCTTCACGGCATGGCGGCGGCGGTAACAACAATACTACAGCGATAATAAAAGTTACTCCTTCTTTCTTTGCGTGAACATTTGGGCGGCGTTATGCAAATCTTCCCACATAGTGACATAGACATGTGGGGGCGTGTTAGAACGAGCTGTTTTAGGTAGGCGTGGTTGACTCTTAACTTTTATAAAGAATATCTCTTTGGATTTGAGACTTGAGGATATTTGAGGACTTGAGACTTTTGAGGTTATTTAGTCTTTGCAACTTTACAGATCTTCTTTATGCACCAAGAGCTTGTAACACGCCAAAGAGAAAGGGAAAATTGAAATCGCATCATATGACCCCTTTCATGTCAGTGTCACGTCGGGTTGAAGGAATAACAAGAAGATGAAGATAATATTTTAATATATATATTTAAAGTACTCAAAGCAGGCAAACAGAACACAACCTCTAACATAGACGTGACCGGACCACTGGGAACTGAACAGACTGCAACTTAAGTACAAAGCAAATGAAGGTAATAATGGTAAACACCTGTGGAGATCAAATTAATCACCTTGACAATTGAATAGTGAGGGAAAATCAAACAAAGTAGCACAGGAACTAAAGAATACAAACTAAAAGTCCATGAAACTGAAACTAACTGAACATATACGTGACAGTCAGCAAGAGGGCAATGGATTTTCTTCATTGGCTTTGAAAAGCCTAATTTACTTACTAAGTCTGAGACAAGTTAACATTTAAAACTCTGAATATGATATGAGTTATGACATTGGTGATGAATTAAATTTTTTTCCTATGCTCTAAATATCATGTCAGTATCCTCTAATGCCATCGGCCTCATTATTTCATGTAATATTTATTTGAATGATTTTAGTTTTAGTTAATGATAATAACCCTGCATGAACCTTCCAAAACTATTTATCTTAGACTTAGTGTAGCATGAGCGTTATCATTCACTTTCAGTGGCCGATCAGAATGCATTAAATGCTACAAATGCTAGTTGCCCGAGTCAGGTGGCCAATGATCAAAGCTGTCATAAATGAAAGGAGAGAAAGTGTGAGAGGAGACTGCTGGGAGGGGTGAATGCTGAGCGGTGAATGTCAGGCCTTACATGAAAGTTTAATGCCCTCAGGTTTGCCTCTGAAGCCATCATTGTGCTGCTGCAGAAAGGGAATTGTTATTAATAGGTTGCGAGCAAACATGCAGCAGGTTTGCTCTCAGATTTAAAAAAAAAACTGACTGTTCACCTGTGACTGTATAAGGGCATTGTCCCTAACCTAATGTGTGTGTCATATTTTGTCTTTGTTTTTTTAAATGTAATCAATAAATACAATTAGAATAATAAAACACTAACAATCAAATGGAATCAGTATCAACAGATCTTTCCATCTTTGCAAAGACAGAAGCTGTACCTGAAGTGGCATTTAGGTATATTTACACAAACTGTTTAATGCAGCTCAGAGGTGGTATAAATGCATTTATGCCACAATTCACACAGTATTTTTCACTGTGTGAGAATGTTCAATACATGATGTGTGCCGTGAGAGAGCCATGGTTTGTCGGATGTAGCAACAGTAACTAAGGTGGGCGGGTCTTTCCGAAGGGTCAATTTCAATTGCATAATCAATGTTATGAGATAAAAAAATTTCAGTTTAGAAGTATAAAATAATAAAATGTGTGTGTGTTTGTGTAAATATAACTAAAATGCCATTAGGTGGCAGCAAGTCACACTCAGTCAGTCAATGAGTCATTGAATTATTCATTTGACTAATTGGTTTAAAAAAGGCTGATTCATTCAGGAATGAAGCAAATGAGTAATAGGTAATTGAATAATTCACTCAATCGATTCATTCAAAAAAGGCAATTTATTTAGTAATAACACCACCGATTATTTAGTAGCCACTGCTGTGGCTTTGTTTGGATCTATTTTCATTTCAAAACAGACAATATTGTGTCAAAAGATATGCAACTGCAGATTAACTTATTTTACACTTAGATTTGCTTACTAAAGTGAAAACTTTGGCCTTGTAAACACAACTTATTTCCAGGCAGACTGGTGCACTCAGACTGCCAGAAACTACATAGAAATCAGCCAATCTTATCAGAACTGCCGATTTTCAGATAGCGGTTGGCAGTTTTGTGTGCAGTCTGCATCAGGTGGCCAGTGAACGTACTGTAGGCTTCTGAGGAATAGTTTACTTGCACATCACACATCACAATACAGTTTAATTTTTTCGTATTTCTTATCTTCCGGGATGTTTTGTTCTCCAGGTCTGTGATTAATAGCTGAGTGTTTTCAGCATCACAATTTCAACCAGCAGTCTGGGGTGGTTGAGTTCAGGAAACAGCAGCCCAATGTGGTGTGTAGCTTTCCAACCGGATTCAATTGCATTCCGTTTTTAATTAGATGGCGAGTAATGGAAGGTGACTTAGCCTTTAGGGGCTGTTTCTCTCTCATCTGCTGAATAGATTACTGGTTTAATTAGAGTTTTTATTCTCTCAATTGCTCTTTTATGAATTTAGATGCAATATTTGCTGTTCCTGAGGAGGCTGTGGTATAAATTGTCTGGTGGCAGTTTGGATGCTTCTTAGACAGAAATGTAACACAATTACAGTTCCATTACATTTGCATTTATGCATTTAGCAGACACTTTCATAAAAAGAGCCAGCAATATTCATAGTGTACAGTGCTATGTTTATTAGAATGCAAGATTAGGATTAAACTCTGCCCTTATCTCAGGTTTTCTTGTCTAGTCGTGTGTATCAAAATCTGTTTGTATATAAATTATAGAGTTTAATGATAACAAACTGAACGGAACGCAATGCATCATTGCATTTAGGTCCTGTTTACACTTGGTATTAAGATGCGTTTTGGTCGGATCTCAAGTAGACAAGGGAAACACATTCCCGTTTACACCTGCTGTTTTAGTCTGTCTCTTTTGTCTTTCTGGGAGGGTCAATGGGCAGACATATGTGTTCTTTTTCTGATCTTTCAATCTAATATTTCGAAATAAGCTTGGACAATTTACTTATGAACGTGAAAGGAGAAAAGTAATATCTAAGAATCAGGTCAGTATGCAGAGAGGTGGTGGTCATCAGTGGCTTTTCCAAAGCATTCAACCTCTGGAAGTGGTCGAAAGTGGACAAGCTCAAAACGTCTCGGACCGTGTTTACACCTGTATTTATTGTTGTCCACTTGTAATTGGATCAACAAAAACACATCTTAATAGCAGGTGTATACAGGGACTTGCAGGCCAAGATGTAAAATGGTAGTGAATTTGTAACACAAATAATTTAGTAAAAATGTCAAGATTGAGTCAGGGCATTTCAAGAGATATAATTCTTTTAGAATCAGTTTTTTTTTAAAGCTGATTTACATTATTGTTTTTGTATCGTTTCCCAAAATATATGCACTAATGCACCAATACTAAATTTCTCAGCCAATACGGATAGCTGATTATTGATATCAGCGATATCAGTATCTGCCAATAAAATATACAAATAAATAAATAAATAAACCCTCTCCCAACCAATGTTGTAAACTATACATGTAGCCCTCTCATTTAGCACATAATATTAGAGGTTAAAATTAACAACAAAACTATTAAATTCAATGCTATTTATTTTCAGATATAATAATCACACTCAAAAGAAAACACAAAACTCAATTACACGTAAGATGGTTTTAATAAAAATGTGTCTTTATGCCAGATTCATTTAAACATACATTTATAATTAAAAATAAATAAGCTTCCCCCATTTTTTTATTTTTTTTTTGGGTGAACACTGGATAACTTTCCTGAGGAAAATTAAGTGACATATTGATCACAAGCTGTTTTTGACATATTTTTTTTGGCTGAAATGCTGACAGAGCAATTACATGAGACAATATACATTTCAGGAAATTGCACTGTATCTTTCAACATACCCCCTGATGTTCATTCATGTTTATTTCATGCTATAATTTGTATAAAGGTGTAAGAGACTCACACTGCCACTTGAACTGAAGCAGCTACAGTCATCTCTCACACCACATTTAAGAGTGTCAAAATGCCATTTATTGTTAGAAATTTGTGATAAAGTGTACATGATTTAAAAGCTAAGACTTTGTTCCTTATCAGACATAATAAAGCACAAAGCTCTTTGCAATTATTGGACGAGCCACACTACAAATAATGTTAGGTGTAGGGAAAAGAGTTGACCTGGCAACCCTAACTGCTTTAACTTGGACGACCCTAAATTAATAAAGAAACTTTTTCTTCTTGTAAGTAGCTGTCTGACACATTTGTCCACCCCCCGTTTGACTGAAAGGATGTAAGCGGTCCTGATCATTGGCTGTTTTTAAACAGTCGGCTGATGGCCGATAGTGCAGATAATTGCTTTTATCGGCTGATACCGATTATTCGCCATTGCATCGGTGCATCCCTAATACAGATGTTACAAACAAGAGTAAGTTGTTGAGGGCCATTTGATAAGGGAAGGCCCCAGTAAGGTTTTAAATGACACAGGATACTCATTAGGCCTGTGGCAGTGGAGTCTCACCCTTAAAAAGTGTATATTTATGCAGCGGCCCATAATGTTTGTAATGTTCCACTATTATCACATCAAAAAATGTTGCGTATGCAAAACATCTTAATGGTTTTCAAAAGGGCTTTGTTTCCTTAGACAAATATTATCTTATTTTTGTCTTTCTGATTGTAGGCTGCAATATGATCCCTACATCTTGACAGGTTTTGTGAGAGATTTAACTGAAATGTATTCGATATGAAATAGATCTCATGAAGAAGTTGCTTTTTGATGACAACAAACATTTGAAGTGTTTTATGAGTGCTGTTGAAGTTAGTGCTGCAAAGTGCAGACATCTTCAAATTCGTATTGTTGATCAAGGGCGGTTTGTAATGCAGAAATAGCAGGTTTTCAGGAACATTAATCAAAGATATCTAGCACTTGAGAAAATGTAATGCATCTCCTGCTATTTTTCCATGAAATGTTTCACAAGTACTTCAAAGCATTCCAAAGCATTTCAGATATTAAGATGCATCTTTTTCAGAGTTGTGGGTAGCTGTCCTACCCATCAGCCACTGCAGCATTCTGACCTTGAATGATCTGCTTTCTCTTTAGCGTAAACATGCGTATATACATACAGAGACAAGTTTTAAAGTATACACTCTCTCACTCCCCGTCTTTCATCACAAAAATACATTTTGGTTGAAGAATAGAGAACAAGTACTAGAAAAAGACAATGCTAAGAAATGCATTTTAAAATTGACCAAACATAATTGTAAAATCATCTAACTAATTAAAAACCCATTTGCAAGCAAAATGCCTCTCTTTTGAACGATATGTTGGCTGTGCAGGCTGGTGGATCTTGCAGATGTTTGAGTTCAGCACTCTAAATGAAACCTAGCTGAATGTAAAACCATTCACAAACAAAAGCCAAATGGAAAAGAAAGCTACAGCGCTCGCTGAGTATTCAAGTGCTACGTGTGATTAAAAAGCTCAGACAGTTATGAAATATTATCACTCTCTGTGAGCAACTTCAGCACTGTTTCCATGGAAATACACACATGCACAAACAACGCTCAAGCACAAAGAGTTATTTGACACAGCTTTCGGCCAATGAAAATCTGATCTGAATACTAGAAGCCTGAAGGAGCTTGTGGTCAGTGTTCATAAACTAAAGGTGGCTCTGACTGAGCTGGAAGCAACACAGGTTCCGTGTCTGCCAGTTCGCTAACATCTCAGAGCTCTTACGTAAAAGCTCTTGTTTGCCCTGTTTTGATTTAGAGGTATGGCCAAAACCTCATGCACCAAGAGCAATTTAGAAAAAGCAGAATTCATGACCAGACTCAGATGAAATATGAAACTAGATTTTTACATTTCACAAAATAAATTGTGACTGCTGTATTCCTATAAAGAGACTCGCCAATGTGATGTCATGGTGATTGCCAAGGCATTATTATGCGGTTGCTAAGGGCTTTCACCGTGTTGCTAGGATGGGTGTTCCACATTTATATGCAGTCACTAAGGTGTTCTAGGTGGTTACTAAGTGGTGTGGTGGGAGGAGCAAACGACAGACACAGTGGGTGTGGCGTCAGACCTCGGCGAGGCTTTTATTTAAAGGGGTCATATGATGCGATTTCAAGTTTTCCTTTCTCTTTGGAGTGTTACAAGCTATTTGTGAATAGATAAGATCCCTAAAGTTGCAAAGACTAAAGTCTCAAACCCAAAGAGATATTCTTTATAAAAGTTAAGACTGGTCCACGCCCTCCTGAAACGCCTCGTTTAAACCCCCTTGCATAACACCACCCAAATGTTCACGCAAAGAAAGAAGACGTAAATTTATTGTTGCTGCCGCCACCACCACCATTTTGTGAAGATGCTGTGTGTTTCGTGGCAAAAGTGAAAATAGTTTGTTTGGTCTTCCAAAAGAGACATGACTAGAAATCAGTGGTTAAGTTGTATTTACAACACTGTTCCAGAACAGTTCAACCCAAATATCCAGATGTGTGCAGCACATTTTATGGCAGACTGTTTCCTGATCCTGGGAGAGTAGACTACAATGCCGGCTGTTCTGACTCTCAGTCTGTAAGTACGTTTTCATATTTAAAGAATTTGCCACTGACGATTCAAACTCGAGTTTTGAGCAGTGTAGAGTAACACTTGTTGTTTGTCATTTCTCTGATCACAAATGCAGACATGGTTTTATGTTTACGCGGCACGATGCAACGCAACGCGTAACAAGACAGTATAAGTCATTATAATCCATAATTATGTCCCCACTGGATGCAACAAATGCCTCGTTTATAATGGGTTTTAATGTTTTTGTCTCGTCGCTCCGGGACACGGCATCACAGTATGGTGAGGGGCGTAACATTTCCGTCACACGCTTAAGGTATTCGGCCAATCACAACGCACTGGATAGCTGGCCAATCAGAGCACACCTAACTTTTCAGACCGATGAGCTTTGTAAAAATCGACGCGTTTCAGAAAGGCGGAGCATAGAGGAGAAACAATAATGTACAGTATGTGGAAAATAATGTGTTTTTTTAACCTTAAACGGCATAAACACATTTCTTTACACCAAATACACAAAATCATGTTCTTTTTAGCAACATCATATGACCCCTTTAACAGAAAATCAAACATAAAATGTCCAAAAAGGGAATAAACTGTTCTGAGGGGAAATAGTGTCCAAAATAAACAGGGGATCTGCTGTCCTCATTGTGCCAAGGAAGTCGTGAAGGGAAGGGCAGTATTCAGGAAGGAAGGGTCCAGGCAAGGGGTGTTGCCCGGTGGCCGCAAGCACTCCCCACTTTGGTCCGAGGCGCGAGGGGGCGGCGGCTTCTTCTAGGGGCTTCGTCCTGCTTGGCCCAAGGCACTTCGCAGGGATAAACGGCCCGGCATCCTGGCCTGTCAGCCAGTAAAGGGTGCGGTTCTCGTCCAGACCGCAGGTCCGGCAGCAGCAGTGATGAGGCTCCATTCACCTGGCTGTTTCTGCGCCCCTCCTCTCACTCACCCACTCCTGTCAGGAGCTTTTTGAAGGGTGGCGATTAAGGGACAGGGTGATGATGATAATTAGGGGGAGGCAGTCGATCCGTCACAGTGGTTACTTAAATGGTCCATTTCAAAAGATCCCAACCCAAGTCTCTATGATATTCTAATCTTTAGATATGGATTAATTCTCTCAATTTTTTCAGCAGATTTATCAGCTGATAAATATATGTATGCTGCATGATTCACTCTCAGAAAAAAGGTACACAAGCTGTCACTGGGGCGTTACCTTTTTAAAAGGTATACCTTTGTTCCTAAAGGGTGCATATTGGTATCTTAAATGTACATATTAGTACCTAAACTGTATTGGTACCTAAAGTGTAGACAATGAAAAGGTACTGCTCCAGTGACAGCTTTTGTAAATTTTTTATTTTGTATTATTATTTTATTTTTTCTGAGAGTGTTTGAGGTACCATTCATGTCTCTAGCACACGTGTGTGAGTTAAATGTAAACTTAATGTTACGGGTTTGTTCACTGACAAATTCTGAGTATGAGAAATGATGCTTGCTTTATTATACGCCACTAATTATTTTCTAATAGCACTTTAAATACAACAATAATGAAAGCAACAATGACAACAGATTGATGGACCTTTATCAGCTGAAAATAAAACAGTGCATTCCTATAAACCTCACAGCAATAACTAAATTTAATCTGATGGCAATGCAAGGGTTTGTGCATGTCATCCTGTTGGTCAAGTCTTTTTAAAAACACTCACCAACCAAAGGGATGTAAGCCACTTGGGTCATGTGTCTGGATCTGTCATTTCAGTTAGATGTGAATGACAGCGGTTGATATTAAATGAAGTGCAATTTCTTACAAAACAGAAAAAGGGTTGTTTACAGTTGTTTTCATTGAGATTATATTATCAGCATAGTTCAAGTAAAACGTGTACCTGAATAATGTAAATAATGTCCAGTCAAACCAAATGCCTTAAAATGCGGTCACATTTAATATTTTGCAGGCAAAATCATTTCAGTAGGAATCCATGCACACTGTGGAGAATCAGAAGGCAACCAGTTTTAAAAATAATGGTTATCAATGAAAGATTATTGGTGTATGTTAACAAGATAATACTATTTCAGTCTTTCTTCAGAATTACTTGCCGTTTCTTTATAATGGCTTGTATAAATTTACTAGCATATTCTGAGTGAAAATTGTTTCAACATACAGCTTTTTTTTGTATGCTCAATTTATGGTAAAAGTTGTTGTAGCAACCTAATAATTCAAGTTGGCCTGTGCTTTCATCAGACATAATATATCATGTTCTATAGAATACTTATATTTTTCTAAGATCAATAAGCTTGCACTTTAATTAAGCTGAACATTAACATTGAATTATAGTGATGAAGAGCTCACATACTTTGTCAAATGTTTGTATCGGTTTGTTGAACCAAACATATATATGATATTTTTTTATCTTTAAAAAGTTACTTCAGTGCACCATAAAAAGATGTGAGTTTGAAGAAGGGCACATATAATTATATTGATATTCACTTATCATATTTAAATATCATATTTTATTAAATTCAATTTTTCAGAAAGTCATAAAGGGAAAAATATTATAATATAATAATCTCACACAGATATCGTGCGGATTCTAAGTTAACTCGAAATTGCTTTGATGTCACTAAAATGTGAAAGAAAGAAAACACAAAATTCTTTATTTCTAAAAACTAGATATTTCAGAAAAGGTTCACTGCACTAAAACAGGCAATATCTGTATTATCAAATGGTTTTTATATTTTATATAGAATGAATGTGAGTAATACCTTTATTGTTAAATGGGTTATTTGCATTAAAGCTGAATGACCAACATGCTTTCTGAAATTTGTTTTGCTTGTTGTGGACATAAGGTGGCTTATCTGACAATGTTTTCAAATGTCAGAGAATTTAAAGGGAAAAAAGGCAAAAATAGTTTACACCTAGTGCATTGATGCATGAGAAGAACTGTTGTTTCTATGCCGGGCTCCTGCTGTGAACAGGCTGCCTCTCATTGGTTCATTAGGACTGTGAATATGCGGGCGGTAAAGCAGCGTGGGGGCGGGAAAGCGCTTATCTCTCTCTGCTGCAGCTCCCCTGGCACAACAAATTTTCCTGAATAGTCTCACTGGTATAGAAGGATCAGTTCACACCAGCTTCCTGCAGTCTAAACCAGATATGTGCATTCTTATTGCCAAGATCTGCTGTCTCATATTGCTGATTTGTTGCTCATGCATCATTATAGTTAACACCATGTTAAAGAAATACAAAGATATGAAAATGGTTATCATTTATTCACCCTCACGTTGTTCCAAATCTGAATGCTTTTCTTTATTGTGAAACGCAAATTATATTTTGAAGCATGTCAGTGACCCAACATTGGGCCCCATTGACATTCACTGTATTGTCAAAAAAACACATTTTCAAATATTATTTATGCAAATGTATTATATTATATTATATTATATTATTATATTTTCAGCCATAAATTGAGCTGCATGACACAGTTTTTCACTCACTGTGGCTGCACATCTCTGTAGGTGTGCAAGCCCTATCAGGCATATATCAGACATATTTCTGACAATCAGAGCACATGTCTTCTCTCTCCACAGGAAGAGCCTTACGTGATGTTCAAGAAGTCAGATAAGCCGCTATACGGTAACGATCGCTTCGAGGGCTACTGCATCGACCTGCTGCGAGAGCTGGCTGCCATCCTGGGCTTCACCTATGAAATACGACTGGTGGAGGATGGCAAGTATGGAGCGCAGGAAGAGAGCATGGGCCAGTGGAACGGCATGATCCGAGAACTGATGGACCATGTGAGTCAGACTCCACAATCCAATACTGTTTTCATTGCACTCAGCTTGGCTCTTTTCCACTCATCATTCCATACAACCCTGCAAGGTTCAGCAAAATTGCTTCCCTTTTAAATCATCAATGTGAATATGCATTGACTTGGTCACCACCTGTCCCCCAAAGATGTTGAATTGGAATTTAAGTTTGAAAAACTGGAAGAGGAATTTATTGAATAGCAATACAAAGAAATCCAACATAATCCCACAAAAGCTTTGTGACAAATAATAATCATTCATTTTGACTAATTATGTATTCCCTGATATGTTTCTCTAAACTGACTAGACTGATTTCTTTCTCAGTAAATATCAAAACAATTAAAGCAAACTTGATTTCTTTCATACAGCAACACAAAATGTGCATCAAATTTAGTGCAACATTAGTGTCTTCTAACATATTTAACACAATTATATGCTCAACACTAATATTCTGAAATATAAAAATAAAAATGTTCTATATTTGAATATATTTTATGTAATTCATTCATTTTAATGTCACATGATCCTTCAGAAATCATTCTAATATGCTGATTTTCTGCTCAATAATAATAATAATACAAATTACAGTGGAGATCAAAATTTGAGAACAATATATAAATACATGATTTTTTTCTGAAATGTTTTTAATCTTCATCGCTCAAAATTTGAAGGGATCCTTCAGATATGCCACTGAACCACTAACATGTTTGACAAAATAACGAAGGCATTTCAACAAAAACCTTCATTTTGTGGAAAACACAGCTATCAAAATTAGACAACAGTAACCACTGTAGAAAGAAGATTACAACTACAATGTTGGAGGTTTACAGCTTTGAAAAATTAGTAGGACGTGTAGAGGCCCCTGCTTTGAATGACTTCAGCACATCCGCGGCTGCAGGACATCACTAGTTACTCACACTGCACTGGTGTGATCTTGGTCCACTATTTTTCCAGTCTCTTCCATAGTTCGGTGACTGTAGTGGGTTTCTTAGCCATATCTTTGTCGCCAGGGATTTTCCAGAGATTTTCAATCAGGTTTAGATCAGGGGCCAGATTCAAGAAAAATCTTTAGAAGAAATGTCTACTTAACAGCTGTTTTCCTCTTATTTCCTAACTTAAGAAAACAGTTAGTAATAATTTAAATTTCCAAACATTCTTCTTAAGCATATTCTTATCTTTTTTCTTAAGATTGTTCTTTCAAATTCTTGAAAATAATCTTCTTAAAAATCATCGCAAATAACTTGGGATTAAGTTAAATTAGGATAGCCTCAGACTTGTCTGAAATCCCAAATGGTAAGAATGATTTAGTGAATTTATTGGGTTATTTCAAATTAATTGTTATATTTAAGCATTACAACAACACTTACACATATAATACATAGTAGGACTATTAATAGGGATGTGCAAAAGTTTTCTGAAGTGACACCGATGACTGATAATGTAAACAACGGTCAGTCATGATTATGTGACGTGACTCTTTGCTGAATTCAAAATTCAGTAATACTCTGCAAAAATAAGTCAGATAGGGAGCTCGTTTTTAATTTTAGCCTATTAATACAACATAATTCAGTGCCTAAGAATGCAGCCATACACAAGACATTTTTACTGTAGCAGTAATCTGCAGGCAATGCATAAAGAAAATACTTTATTTATTTATTTTTTTTGTTTTTTTTTGTTTTGTTTAACAGTGAGTCTTCATCTAGAAACACAGTTTATTAAATCAGATAAAGACTGTCATTTTCTTTAAAAAAAATGCTCTTAAGAACATATTTGAAAACATCTTACGGATTTTTCAAGAATTGTACTTAGGAACATTCTGACAAACTTCTTGGAATGTATCTTAAGAGATGTCTTTACTTATTTCTTAAGAAGGTTTTTGTGAATCTGGCTCCAGGACTCTGGGCTGGCCACTTTATTATTTCAGTGTTCAAGGAACTGCTTTACCCATTTTGCAGTGCGACGGGAGCATTATCTTTGCCATCGGACCCAGATACATACATTGTTCATCACTGAACTGTTGAGCAATTCCAGCTGCAGTGTTGAACCGAGTGTCGCCTCATTATCCTGTCTTCTCATGCATTTGTCTTACGTGAACGACCAGCCTTTTTGGGGCACTTGAATGAATTAGCATCATTGTAAAGCTGCAATATTCTAGAAATCACAGATTTGGAATGACCAATTTCTCTTATGGTGTGTAATTATTTGCGCGAGTAGATTACATAGAAAAGTCAACGCAAAGACGCGAATAGAGGCGAATTTGCTCCGGGCGACGCGAATGACGTGAAATGCTCGATGCGTTTGCCGCGAATGCACGACATTCGCCTCGATCGCGTCTTCTGCGTAAGTTCAAAAATGTCAACTCAAGTGGAAAATTCACATGATGCGTCTCGCGCAAGGCAATCGCATCTCGCGCAAGCCAATCATCGAAGAGTTTCTTGATATGTCCAGTTGAATCAGACAATAGAAGAGAGTATTATTGCAGCTGTCTGTTATTATATAGGTCTGGAGCATAGAAAACAATTAAAATCAGTTGTAGTGGTAGTTGTATTTTATTAGCATGGCTACAGAGATGCTGCTATCAATAATACAAATAATAGTAATATCTGTGTATACAGTTGTAAAATGTAACACACACATTAATACAAGATCCTAACGTTATTCATCCTCCTCTGGATGGTGCTGTGAACCCAGACACGTCGGCGTTTGGCTTTTCATTGTATTTGGGACTTTTTGACAACAGGTACAAAACAGCGATTGTAGTTATCTCAACCATGGTTGATCGCACTGTTTTTATTCGCGTGAGTGACACGAAAAACATCCAGCAAGTAATCTAGAGCGAGTGACGTGATGCGCATATTCGCTTTGCGTCTGGTGTGAACACACCATTACAGTGGCTGAAAGTGTCTTCCCTTTGGCCTTCATCTGGACAACCTCCTGTCGCAGGGGTTCAGTCACCTTAGAGCGACCCGTCATCTTACAATCTCAGTGAAAATTAGAGGAATGCTGCCAGTTAAATAGGGTTTGTTATATAATTAAGGAAATTAGCACCTGGTGCCAGATTAACACCAATAGCTTGGAAGTATCTGTAAGTGTTCTCTAATTTTGATCTGCATTCTTGTTTAAATATTTAATTTAAGAGTAATGTTGTGCTGCAGAATACAATTAATTTATGAAATATGCTTAAAAAACTGCCCTTCTACTCCTGTTAGCATAACTTCAAATCGGACTGAGCTTGAAATTTAGGAAATTGTAGGTTGTTCTCTAATTTTGATCTCTATTGTAATTATCAATGTTGAAATCAGTTGTGCCATGTAATATTTTTGTGGAAACTGATAGCACTTGAAGCACAGCATTTATTTAAAATATTTTGTAACGTTATAAAACTTCCATGTCACTTTTGATCAGTTGAATGTATCCTTGCTGAATAAAAGTAATATATTTTTAATAAATAAATATAAAAATAAAAATAAAAAATCTTACCCCAAACTTTTGTATACATTTCTATAATTGGCTTTTCACAGTCATCTAATGTTTCTGAATAGATCCTATATTTTGTGTGTATGATAATATGTTTATCATATTAATTCATACTGAAAAATAAAATTAAATTGTATTACTTAAAAAAAAAAAAAATACACAGCGGTTATATACATTTCTTTGAATTATCTATAAGCTAAAATTTGAATTTTGCCTCCTGTTTGCTGCCTCGATTCAAATTTAATTAGATTATTAGGAAATTGTAGTGTAATGTATAAGGCATTCCTAATTCAATTCAGGATGGTGCATGATCCTGACATATTTCCACCCTGCTGCAGAAGGGACTTGTCAAGATTATACAATGAAAGTAGATGCTTTCAGAGTAGAGAGGAAACATATGAAAATAAGATTAACAGTGTGTGTGCGCACAGCAGATGGTATGAAATGCATTAAAATAAAACTCAAGCACATACTGCCGAGAGGACACAAAGTGAAATATCTGGCATTCGTTTTTCCCCCATAGAGCTTATTAAGCACACACACTTTCACAAACACACACACACACACACACACACACTTGGGAGCAAGCACTGCCCTTCGACACGCTCATTAGACTCCACAAAGACTAAGATAGGAATAAACACATTGCTGAGAAAAGTGCTGCACACCTCATACTCAACAACAGTATCCATTGCTCCAACCAATACATCAGACATATCTCTTAGTCACTGCTCCTCAATTGGTCATGGTCAGATTGTCTGGTGTGAAAGTGGAGGGTGTGTGTGTGATGTCGTAACATTCCCCAGCAACCCCCCCCCACACAAGACGAGAGCAGGACAGACTGTAATTGGCCTTGACAAGCTTTCAGAGCAGTCTGGAGTTTGCAGTTTGCCAGTACATTGATGTGCTAGAGATAAAAATATCTTGTCAAAGGACTTTAGAAGAAAAAAAGGAAGGTAGCGAGACAACATCTGCTCACTTCTGGCATTAATTTGCCCCCTCTGGGAATAATTATAGACAATCCAATAATTCTAGACGGAAGCCTTTATTTTGACTGAAATTATACCAATTCTAACAGTAAAAGTAGTGAAATTGAACTAAATGTCAGTTTTAAGGGCACAGCCGTCTTAGCCGGTGTCAGCGTTTCAACAGCAGACCCTCCATCAGTTCTGGAGGAGGAATAACGGCCTTACTGTGTCAGAATGGATTTTACCGGGTATAATCTCAGATTCACAATCATACTGTAGTCAAACTATGAATCCTCAGCACTTGGCTTGAAAATGTGTAATTCAGATGTTAAGACATATGCCTTTAAAATAAGTTTGAGGGCTCAAAACTATTATGCAGGATTTAAAAGATT
Source organism: Sinocyclocheilus grahami (assembly GCF_001515645.1). NCBI lineage: Eukaryota > Metazoa > Chordata > Actinopteri > Cypriniformes > Cyprinidae > Sinocyclocheilus > Sinocyclocheilus grahami. The sequence goes on along the minus strand of NW_015505216.1, from coordinate 273,524 downwards.
GTATGGTGTAGACCAGGATTCCTCAGCCCTGTAGATACTTTGTCATTTGATTGCTTTCTGTTTAATTTTGAGTTTTAGAGACACAAATCAGAAAGATAAAGTTATTCATAATAGGAATGAATGATAAGTCTGGGATCCGTGTAAAAACAAATTCACTGCTGAGTTTAAAGCAACATTCTCAAGTTTACATTTGAAATTGTTCATTTGAAAAAGCTTCATGGTTTCCATAAAAAATAAAAAATAATAAAATTAAACAGCAAACCTGTTTTTTTTTCTTTGTTATTTTTTACAACATTATTACAATAATAATAATAATAAGCACCAAGTCAGCATATTACAATTATTTCTGAAGGATCACATGACACTAAAGACTGGAGTAATGGCCCATTTACATCAATATCAATATCTATAAAGATAACATCTCTAGGTTACGTATGTAACCATGGTTCCCAGAGGGAACGAGATGCTGCGTCGAGTCGCTTTGGGAACGCCCCTGCGTAACCGCGTTCTGAAGCACGTGTCAAATCAGTCCAATGGAGCAGTGAGACGTCACCAGTGGGGTGACACAAGCACCAGAAAGCATAAAAGCGCATCCAGCAGAGCGCAAACCAGCTTCGATGAAGTAGCGCCTGCAGGGAGTATGGCAAAGAGACACAGCGTCTCATTCCCTCGGGGAACCATGGTTACATACGTAACCTAGAGAGGTTCCCCTTCAGGAACTCGAGCTGCGTCGAGTCGCTTTGGGAACGAGAATACCCACTGCGCCATACTACCAAGTCCCTGCCTGTGTGTGTATCTTGCAAGCACATCACGAAGAGAGAACTTGGGAACCTGGGGTAGATGCCAGGTCTAGGTTGTAAAAACAGACAAAAGTGTGCAGAGAGGACCAGCCCGCGGCAGCACAAATGTCCTGCAAGGCCACACCCAAGTTGAAAGCCTTGGAGGCTGCCATACTCCTGGTCGAGTGCGCTCTGACCCCCATAGGTGACGGGAGGCCAGAGGACTCGTAGGCTAGTGAGATGGCCTCAACCACCCACCTACTCATAGTCTGCTTGGTCGCCGGAAATCCCTTCTTTGGCGGACCAAAAACAAACAAAAAGCTGATCTGCCTTACGCCACGGGGCAGCTCTGTGTGCGCAAGCGTCCAGTGCTCTACCTGGACAGAGCAGATTAAGCCTTTCTTGCCTACTTCCTGGTACGGAGGAGGACAGAATGCCTGAAGTACTATGGGCCCTGGTGAAGAAGTGGGCACCTTAGGAACATACCCGGCCCTCGGGTAAAGGAATCCCCTGACCATGCCTGGAGCAAATTCCAGGCACGATCAGAAGACGGAGATCTAAGATCAGACGCAACCCCCCCATCCTTCTTCAGAACGATTAAGTAATGGCTGTAGAACTCGGATGCTCTCTCGAGAGGAGGAACACGTTCTATGGCCTTGGCAGGGGTATCAATGAACCTCCATGAGGGCACTGAGGGAACGACTGACCTGACTGCTGTAGCACCCTCACACCCCATAATCATGAATCACACCTCATACGCGAGGAACTATGGTGGCTCTAGCAGGTGAGGACCGAGAAAAGGACGAGCCCGTCTCGGATCCCTCCGCTAAATCCACCTGCGATCCCCACGACAACAGTCTGCGCTGTGCCTCGGCAACAGCGGAACCGCTGCCAGCCAGCCAAACACAGCCAGGCGAGAGCGGAGCATACGCAGCGAGAGAGTAACTCGCAATGATGACAATCAGCTGCTCGAAAGCTGACCGTGCATGCTCCGCTCCTAAACAAACGACACACAAATCGTGTGTATCCCCCGCCGCCAGATATCGTGGGCAGGGAGAAACA
>NW_015505216.1:263053-271673 GCF_001515645.1 Sinocyclocheilus grahami | reverse complement strand
CCCCGCTGGTGACGTCTCGCTGCTCCATTGGACTGATTTGACACGTGCTTCAGAACGCGGTCACGCAGGGGTGTTCCCAAAGTGACTCGACGCAGCTCGAGTTCCTGAAGGGGAACTATAATGATAACTGTATTAGCATCCACACCAACGCACAATAACTTTGTTGCTTGCGTCACCCCGCTGGTGACGTCTCGCTGCTCCATTGGACTGATTTGACACGTGCTTCAGAACGCGGTCACGCAGGGGTGTTCCCAAAGCGACTCGACGCAGCTCGAGTTCCTGAAGGGGAACTATAATGATAACTGTATTAGCATCCACACCAACGCACAATAACTTTGTTTTTTTTATGTGCACACACTGCAGTTTTGTCATCTGCTGCTTTGAATGCTCAAGCTCTTTAAAACAGGATGGCTTTTTATTGGCTGTCAATCTTTTTATCAGCTGGAAAGTAATTATATAATTGTATAATTATATACATAATTGTAATACTATTTCAGAATATTACTCTTTTACTGTATTTTTTATCAAATAAATGCAGACTTGATGAGCACAAGAGACTTCTTTCAAAAATAAATAAATAAATATCAAATAACAAATTTAGTTTGTTGACCAATTCTATGAATATTATGAGTTTTGCCTCATAAAATACTAATTTGCTGCTTATTACCGGTAATAGTTATTATGATAGTTGTTAAGTTTAGGTATGTGGTAGGATTAAGGGATCTAAAATATGGTCATGCAGAATAAGGCATTAATGTGCTTTATAAGTACTAATAAACATGCTAGTAATATGCATGTTAATAAGCAGGTAGTTAATTGTGAGAATTGGTCCTTAAAATAAAGTGTTACCAAAAATCTTACTAACCACACATGTTTGAACAGTAATGGACTGTATATAGGCTTACGTACACCTGTGAAAAGCTACATTGTTACTTCACATCTGTTTACACTGGACACGATTGAAGAAACACATCTGAATTTCTCCCATAAGCTGCTTGCACTATAGAAGCAGAACAGAGTAGACATTATTTTTTTGCTTGCTGTTTTTTTCCCTTTCCTGAGAATGTACAGTGGTATAAGCAATACAGCAGAATCTCACTAGTTGACACATTTCAGCCCTGACATGGTATATACAGTCACACTCCTTATTGATATGCTAAGAAGACATGGTTTTGATTATTGCAGCTGCGGTTGTCACCGTGATGACAACACCACACAGGCCACACAAAAAAAAAAAGGAGGGCATATTAAGTAGTGTTTGTGTAGGCAGGGCAAGCCATTTCTAAGCATAAGCAAACAAGTCGGTTGCCTAGAGCGTCATTATCTGCCTTCCAAGGCAACAGCCAATAAAAATGGAACTCCATAAGTGACTGATTTGGAACACTCTACACAGACTGCAATTTGATTAGCCTAAAATTATCAGTATAATAATAGAGCCTACCTTTTGCCACATTGTTTGCATTGGGAGAGTTCCTAGTATGCCTTAAAATGCTTGGCTTGCAGATTTAATATTATTTATGTTTTATTATTTATGTATTTACTTAGATTTGTTTATTATTATTATTATTATTATTATTATTTCCCCCAGTTTGTAGTGTCCCTCCCCCTCCCCCCAATATAGATGTTACATCACTTTGAGTATAGACAACTTTGTTGATTACAATAGGATTGATTTAGTTTGGGGTGCATGCATATTAATAGTAAATCAATTTAATTTTAAAAAGGCACATTACTTATTCTAAATATGTGTTTTTTTTCAGGAAGTAATATGATTACGTAATTATACTCATTATTTGTAATCCTTAAGTCTAAAAACGCAGGTGATAGGTGATAAGAAAATAATTAGATATTGGTAAGGAGATGGTGCAACACACTCTCATAATAATTAATAACTATTTTACATTTTGGCGAATTAGTACATTTTATTTGTATGTTTTCAAACAGTCTACCTGTGCCCCAATGAAAGTTAGACATTTTTTTTCTTCTAAAATTTGTTTTGTACAAATGAAACTGTACGAAATCACCACCAATTCATCAAAGTGTAAAATAGTGACGTTTTTGTACAAATGAAATCGCATAAATTCACCACCAACTCATCGAAATGTAAAAGAAGGGACATTTTCATATAAATTCAAATCTCCACCAAATTGTCAAGAACAAATTCACCACTAATTCATCAAAATGCAAAATAGTGACATTTTTGTACAAATAAAACTGTAAGAATACAGTACACAACCAATTTGTCAATGTAAAATAATTAATTTTTTTCATGAGATTAGGTTTGACAGTCATAACAATTACCAAACTGTGCAAATGAGTCCCATTCCGTCAACCTTACAATTTTTTTTCATGTATTTTAAGATATTTTCATTTACAGTAACAAAAATGAATTGGTACAATATGTAATTTTCGCCGCTAGAGGGCGCATATTCAAAATAAACAAATAGACAAAGGCGTAGTTTGATGATGCCGTGACTGAGTGTGGAATCATGGGAGTTGTCGTCTTCATCCCCACAGCCGATGCAATCCGACGGGACTCGGCCAGAAATCATGTTCATGGATGAACTAATAATTTATTAATGTAGTAGAATGAAGCAGGGTGAGGCTGAAAGCCGTCGAAGCTAAACGAGGCCGCTGAACCGGAAATCGAGTGGTTATGACGTCATTGGCAGGCGACACAGTGACACTATGGACACGGTCCGTGTCACTAGTTAAAATTGCTTATTTCTCTGGATTTAAACATTCTTCGAAACATTTGGGATAATGTAAGTACACAAGTCAGCAAACTATATAACAGTGTTTTTTTGGATACTTACATATTGTGCCTTTAATTTATGTAAATGTTGATATGTGGACTAAAAGTTACAGTCAAACTGACTCTGAAAACATATGCTAAGAGACACAGGCTATTTCTGCTTTTGACAGAGAGCCAACAGCGGCAGACCTGTGCAAAACATTTAATCCCCTTCATTTTCCCTTTTTTTATAACTGCTATTTTCATATTTTAGTCTACTTGGGTAGCTGAGAGAGTGGATTCGGTTCAGCTCTCTTCCGCTCCCTTAGACCCAGTAAATCACGAAAGACTTTAGTAAGTGCTGAAACAGTAGCAGGTAAATCAAGAGAGAGAGCGCGAGTCCACGAGAGGGCTTTAAATTTCCTCTTAAACGCTGTGGGGCAGAGTGTGTGATGTGTAAAAGCCCTGTTTTCTTAATTTGATTTCCTCTAAATGCTTCTGCTCGCCCTGATTTACAGCCTATCGCTCTTTTCCCTGTGCGTTATTTGTTGGCAGAAAGCTGATCTTGCAGTGGCACCCCTGGCCATCACATACGTGCGGGAGAAGGTCATCGACTTTTCCAAACCCTTCATGACGCTGGGGATAAGTATACTGTACCGCAAACCCAACGGCACCAACCCGGGGGTGTTCTCCTTTCTCAACCCCCTATCCCCTGACATCTGGATGTATATTCTGCTCGCTTACTTGGGTGTCAGTTGTGTGCTGTTTGTCATAGCCAGGTAACATACCTTCCACATATATAGACATAACCCCACGTCATAACCTCGTCTCATTAACATGTTTTGCTAACTGAAGCAGTTCACTCTTAGAGTTAACTAGTGGCCTTAAAGGAATAGTTCTCCCAAAAATGAAAATTCTGACATTATTTACTCACTCTCATATTGTTACAGATCTGTATGAATTTTTCCCCCCATGGAACACATAAGGTCAACATTTCAAAGCAAATGGGCCTGTCAAGATTCAAAATGATTAAAAGCATCATAAAAGAAGTCCTTACGACCCATGCACTATATGCTATATCTTCCGAAGTCATGATAGTTTTGTATAAGGAGTAGATTTATAATATAGACTATCCAGTCTCATTGGAAAAACATGCCTCTACCTACATTTCTGCAAAACTCAAAAATGTATCAATACATACAAATTGCTGTAGTTTCCAGTTGAAATGAACACTAAGGCAGTAAAACTCTGACAGCTTTTATTCCTTTACACACAAACAGAGTTTCAATAAAGAAAGCCTAATTTTCCTTGCACAATATTATGTTATGACTTAAAACTATTTTAAACGTGCAGTATAGTACTTAATTTCTGTGTTGCCGAAACGTCGCCATAAAGCACGTATTTCCAATGAGCCTGGGTTGAATATAGAGCACAAGCCGTATGGACTATGATGCTCGTTTGGCACTTTTTTGTCATTTTGGAGCTTGTCAGTCCCAACATCTATTTATTTTAGTTGGGAAAAAAAAATGTTGGACCAAAATGAGCAAAATTGTAAATTTTGACTTAGGTCAGGGGTGTTCAGTCCTGCTTCTGGAGGGCCAATGCTGAGAGTTTAGCTCCAACCAGCTCCAACATACTTGGCTAGAAGTTTCTAATGAGTCTGAAGACCTTGATCATATGCTTTAGGTGTTTAATTAGTGTTGGAGCTCAATTCTGCAGGACAGTGGCCCTGTAGGATCAGGTTTGGACACCCCTGACTTAGGTTAACTATTCCTTTAAGAATCCCAAATGGCAGTCTGACAATATTTACATGATGAAACGTCATGAGATTCAGCTCAGTCGTTTCCTGGTAAAAAAATATAGAAATATGAAATACCTGCAGGTGTGAACAGGAGATAACTAAGAGGTAAAAGAGAGAGATGGAGAGAGAGAGAGAGAGAGAGAGGCACACACGTAGTAAACGCATGAGAGAGGAACTGTAAAGGTTGCTTTGGTCTTCCCGTCTTGACGCAGAGGAGCTACTGTATGTGCCTCTCATCAGATAATGCACAATAGCACAAACCATAAAAGCAAAAATACAAAGTTTCACAGTTTCAAGACAGTATGTGTGTGAAAGACAGAAAATAGGTATGTGGGAGTGTTCAAGTGTGTGTGTGAGTGAGCATTTTCTGGTGTGAAACGCAACCTCCCCCCATCCCTCGCTGTCCCTACTGTGTCTATTTTGTATACTTTTCTTTTCAGATTGGGTCTTTCCACATCCTGCTTCATATTTCCTTTGGAAAACTGAGATTATATGACATGTAATGCTACAAAAATGTATATTCACATTTCCAAAAATTGGTAGAATAATTTTTTATTTTATTTTTTACAGTTGGTTGAAGACACTAACAACTTAGAAATCTTTGGGCAGCGGTGAACATCTAAAATGTTGTTTGCATGATATGCTCCTGTTTTGGAGACTTAGAATTAAACCCTGGAAACTGTCGTAAATACCATTTATCCTAAAGCTTCACTGTTTAAATTAGCTACAATTTAGTTACAAAATAAACTAATTTTAGGACTTAATTTATGGATATCACACTTCATTGTTTATAGTAAGTAGACATTACAGACTAATTGTCCCTTAATTAAAGGAAATTGTGGATTAACTGCATGTTAAAATGTCAATTATAAAATAATTTCGACTTGTAACTCAGTTTGTAAAGACAAACAAAAATATAGCTGCAAGGAGCAGTTAGCAGAACTGTGTATAGAAAAGTACTCTTAAAGAGCAGAATGGACTTTTTCATATATGTTCATAGCTTTAAAATTGATTATTTTATACCTGATAGGGCTCATTATTTCACAGCTCAAAATCGACATCTGTCAGTTCATATTTTTCCTCAATTCTCCCAAACTGGCAGATGTCGGAACCCATCTTTTTTTGCACCCATGAGTCAAAAACTGCATACTGTACATCTCTCGATATGGAGGCTGTACAAATGTTGGTTGCCTTCTTCAACACAATTTTATAAGATGCAAAAGGTTGTTTTTTTTTTATTTATTTTTTTTATGCGTTACTGTAATCTAATTACTTTTTCTGGTAGCGCAGTAATGTAACGCATTCCATTTTAAATTTGTGTAATTTGATTACAGTTGCTAAAGTCAATATAAGTATGTTACATACGTTACAAATGTAGTGTTAAGAAAAATATATATATATGCCTTTTAAAATCACGTTTTGCGCGGGGTCGACGGAGGCACCGGCGCGATCACTTGCATTTTTTCCTGATAACAGCGAAAATAACTTAAAATGCTCCACCATTTTTGATTGTACATATAAGTCTAATACATAATTTGAATCTGTGAAGGGTCAACTTTTATTTGTGTACATTCACAATATCAACAAAACATTGTGCTTTTGTAAAATAAAGAAAATATACAGGGTGCGCTTTCAGCTGTCTCTGTCTCCGCAAACTTCTTTCTGAAACGTGTCACTAAAACGAACCAAAACTCAGAGAATACTTCACACACAGACATGAGAGATATATCTATGGAAAGCTTGAAGTGTCTGCTTTTAAATGACGTAAGTCTTATCGAAGACAAATGTTCTCTGATGAAGTAATCCATATGAAACCAATGCAAGGTCCAGTCTTTCCCGTCTGAGCTCATTATCTTTAATGTCAGAAAATGAGCTAACGCGCGCTATTCATACGATAATCATCCACGTGAGACAAAAATCATGAAGGAACTTCTTGGTCCCTAATTGGAAATGTGTTTCTTGTCAGGAGGAGGATTTAAGTAAAAACTCTCTCAAAAGAGGTAGCAGGGCTGATGTTTTGAATATTGCAAATTAAACTACTAGTCCCATAATTACAAAATGCAATTGGCTATTTAATTTAATTTAATTTATCTATTTTTTTTAGTTAAAATGATCTTTATTGATAGCTTACGTGTATTTATATTAGACCCAGAATTTTCCTTTAAATCTCTACATGCAGTACATTCTTAGAATAAATCGCTGTGATCAATTTTAAACGCATTGGTACTTTCCATTGGTCTTCATTTGAAGCATGGTGGGGAGAAATCCAAAGAAAATACCTTATTTTAACCTTAAAACTCTTGGGTTGACCGCATTCAACTGGTCTAACCCGAGAGTTTTATGGTTAATGCACTTGTGCTTTATAAATGTTACTGGCAATATGATCACACAAGTTTATAACAAGCTACAACTGTCATCTAAGTTGGTTCAGAATATGCACCTTTCACCTTATAACTGCACTAATGTTAATGCTGGGTAAGTGTTCACCTTTCCAATTCTCAACTAGAGCACAAATAACCAGTACACAAATAAACAGCATGCTTTAACAGAAACACACAGCAGACAAGACCTAACACAAGATAGTATTACTGTGTTTATGTGTTTGTCTCTTTGTACACATTTCTTTATGTGTGCATGTGCAACTGCTTTTGTATGTGCACTATAAAGTCAGTATATGCAGCAAACATGTCTGCGTGCGAGAGCGAAAGACAGAGCGAGAGAGAAAGAGATCACAGGGTGACATAATGGGGACTGGTAGAGGGTTTCCTAAGGCTTACTCTCACCATGCAGTATTTAGAAACCTTCCTTCTGGGCACAGTATGAAAGTCAAATATTGATCCTCTTCTCAGAATCTGTAATGCATATCAGCAGTTGTTTTTATTCCTATTGTTTTCCTCTCCTTACGAAAGTTTCTTCTCTTTTCTGCGAAAGCAGGTGATGAAACAGCTGAGGAAGTTTCCATTGAAAATGAGTTACACTTACTTATGATACTGGTTCTCATCTTTTGCTGTAAAACAAGTGTTGCCTTGATGCTGTAAATCATGCAGCTGATGCAGTATTCAAATGCTGCTTCAGAATCTAATGCTTAAAACATAAATCACCCTTTTTTCTGTTATCTGACAGTGAATGTGGTACATGTAAAACCATATTCTTATCAAAGGCAAACTTATCTCACTATTTCATAATATATAGTAGAAATATATTTGGAAGATGTTTATTATATCTTATTTATAGTTTAAAGTTTGCAACCAGTTTTACTTATGAGTGAAACAAATGTGAGAATTCTGTTATTCTGGACCAGATTTTATCTTGAAAAGTAGGCATTACATACCACAATGGATGAGCCATATGGAAAATAAGCAAGATTCGTGAAGTCTGAAAATATGTTATAAAACCGTATCAGATGCAAAGCACACTATTTTGATGAAAATTTGCGAAGACAACCTTTTTTATTGAGAATAACAAAACAAGCACACCATAAATGATCATAATGTACTTTTTTATATTGCATAGTAACACAGTAACCGTAATTATTAAATACATATTGTTTATGATATTTTCTCTGGTGTGTTTGTCACAGCTGTCTCACGGCAAAAAAAAAAAAAAAGATTATTAAAATATTAAAAAGGAAAGACTTTTAATTGATTTTTAACTTTTTTTTTTTTACACAATTTTTGTAGGTTTGGGTAAAGTGGATTCTGTCAAAATGAGTTGAATACGGAAACAAAACACAGCAGAATGAAATGGTTATACTGTCAAACTGTTATATTGTAATACAAAAAACCTATGTATTAATTCAGTATTATATAAACAAGGTTTAATATGCATTTGTAGCTTCCGTCTTTAAGTTTTTCATGTGCAGAAAAACTTACATTTTAGATGCCACACTCTCTATCTGTGACTGAGGCGATACCTTTTCAAAAGGTACTATAATGTACTATTTAGATACTACTATGTACAATTTAGGTACACATATGTACCTTTAAGGTGCAAAAATGCACCTTTTAGGGGTAGATATAAGGTACAAAAATGTACCTTTTCAAAGGGTCCTGTTCCAGTGACAGCTTTTGTATTTTTTTTTTTTT
>NW_015505216.1:258539-260439 GCF_001515645.1 Sinocyclocheilus grahami | reverse complement strand
ATCAGGTGCGTTATCAGTCCTGTGAACAATGGCTTTCTGAAAAAAACGCCACCATTGTTCTTACCCGAGGCATCAATGTTTCCTCAGCCTCCGTTTATCTTTTCATGTTGACCTTGCACAAAATTGTCCCTCTGCGGCGCAGATGACCAGAGATAACAGAAGGTCAGTATAATTGGATCAAACTGACAGCTAACGGGCGACTGACGCTTCCCGTAGCAGCAGGTTAAGCCGCGTCTCATGCAGACAGAGTCTGTTCATCGCCTCTCTCCTCCGCTGGCACGTTCCACTCGATGACAGCCATCCATGTTAGATTTGCCGTTAGTAATTGGCTTTACAGAACATGATTGTGTGCACAAAGACCCTTAGCATGAAATGTCTGGGGCATGACCCTTGCATCTTTGCAAGATTATAGTTTGCATGTACTCAGACTTGCATCACAAATAGCAAACGAACAAACAGATCTAACTTTTTCAAGCTCAAAGATTATTGTCCTATGACTCCATTCTAGTGAGCTGCCTTGCTGTCTACAGCCTAAATAGGAAGTTAGCTTCTAAGGAAGCATCTTAACCTCTTAACTTCATGTCATAAAATGTTAGGGTATTCATACAGGTATGCATGTATATGCTTATATTTTGGTATGTTCCGTTAACCAGGTTTTTGAGCGGAACTCAATGTTGTGTTGACTGTTTTTTATTATACAGAAGTTGAGCTATAAGAGAACAGAAAATCTGATTGCACCAGCACTTGATGAATCTTGCTTATAGACTCATATGCAGGAAATATTGTGTATGCCACTGTTAGTCTCTGAAAGTCAATAATTTCTGTTTCTATTTCAGAGATCTGACAGAGAATAAAAAATAGCTGAGACATAAAAAAAATTGGTATCTGATTGCTTAACTCTTGAAAAGCCTGTGGATGCTTTTTTATTCCACTACTTCAGCACAAACAGAATTGGGTCACAATGCTTAATTGTCGTCCAATCAACCTTTACTAATGTAATGCCACTTATATTTAGCTGGAGTAAATGGAAAATCTCAATGTGGGAGAGAGATAGCACAGAACGAGGGATCGGGGTGTGGAGATGACGGAATAGACTAGATATTCTGCATTGGGCATCTAAATTAATCCTTTTTAAATGAATATTCTGGGTTAACTACTAGTTAAGTTATTTTGACAGCATGGCTGTCAATTACAACAAAATAATTTTCACTAATAAAAAATAAGTGTGACTCACAAAGTACTGTTCCAGGCCAAAACAAACAATATATTGTGTACTTTGTGAGTGCATTTCATTATTATTATTCAAAATGATTTTTTCACACCAAGTTCAAACGAATTACTGAACGCACCTGCATTTTTTTAATCCCAGAATATGAGGTACAGTGATTAATATACGTACATATAGAAACATGTATATACAGTATACATTAAAAAACAAACAAAAAAAATCTACAATGGTAACAATAGATATAAACTATTATTATTTATAAATGGTAAACTGCTGTACAATAGCTTCATTGTTACTAACGTGGAGGATTGTGCAGCAGAAAAAAAATGTAAATTATGCATTGATAATTATGGTTGCCTTTGATATGAATATTCTATTGAAGAGTTTCTGGAATTTAAAAAGGGTGATTGGAATGAACATAAACAGCTCTAACATGTAGCCTATCACAAGCCTAACTAACTTATTTTTTTACATTGAGAGAAAAAAAAACGATTTTAACCATTTGTAAAATGAGATGGAGAGATCAGTATTTTTCCTTAATCTTATGCTAACCTGTCTCTTTCTCCTTGTTTCTCTATAGGTTGACCTGCCTTTCCTTCAATGTTTTTCTTTTATTTACCATAATTCGGACTAAAATGTATATGTGTGTTCTGTGTTGCTTGCCACAGGTTT
>NW_015505216.1:258152-258529 GCF_001515645.1 Sinocyclocheilus grahami | reverse complement strand
TTTTTTACCGGGCGGCCCCCCCGATTCCGCGACCCATGGTGATGTTAATATATATATTTTTTTAACTTGAATAAAATCAGTTAAAACAGATGTTTCCATTTTAGGTTAGGGAAAATTCAAATTCAATAGAAGTCATGCTTAGCACTGGAATACTACAGGGAAGTTAGACATCTCTTAAGACCGAAAACCCAGTAAGACTATGCTGAACAAGCAGTCAGTCTTTGAAATCTATGGGAGTCCATTGATTTGCAATGCATCCTTATTGAACTGTATGTTCGCTCAAGAACATGACCTCAGCCCATGTTCTTGATGCTAAACTCAACTACACAGCTGTGTTATTTAAATATGTCAGTCTTCCTGATCTGACATGACTGTTA
>NW_015505216.1:236628-257247 GCF_001515645.1 Sinocyclocheilus grahami | reverse complement strand
AAAAAAAATAAAAATTGAGGATTTTCAAAGTATACTCCATTTGATATGCGCGAATGCAGGCGGTCGACACTTGCACACTAGAAAGCTTCATCTTTGTCCAGTGTCTGCTCTATTTTCCTCCAGAAGTTATGGCCGATAAAATGTCTTTGTACTCTTTTAAACTAAACTTGCTGCTATCTCATAACCCTCTCACACAAGTGCTTATCAGTGCAGCCGTCTGTTGTTGTTTCAGTCTCCACTATTTTGTTGTTGTTCCGTCACTTTAGTTTCAATGTTGCAACCTCGTGGAACAACCGATTAGTGCAAAACCAAGTCAATGCGCACGTGCAACCTGCGTGAACAAAGTATGCACGGTTACAAAAATCAGGTTGTGTGTGTACAGTACGCGTGTACTATTCTGCATCACTCGCACTGTACACAGACCCTGTATAACCGAAGTATAATATAGCCTTAACCTTACCCTATCCCACCTCAATAGCAGCAAAATGTGTTGTGCAATTCAACATGAACACAATAGGTACACTGTGTACTAAACAATTCAATATTTTAAGTAAATAGTTTTTTTTTTTTTTTTAAGTTGGACCAAATATTTTAGCATTATTTCATATAATGTTGGACCAAATATTTACGGAGTTGGAGCTCTCATGCAGCAAGGTAGACGCCTCTGCCTGCCCCCCTTAGCACACATCCCACTCTTTTGCTGGGGGTCCCAACTTGCTCTTGTCAGGCCCACTATGATGCATGGGTGCCTCTGTGCATGTAGTTCTAGAAGCAGATTGGTTGCTGGCCAATGGAATGAATGGGACTGTGTGAGACTTTTTGTTTTTTTTTGGTGTTGGGTAGAGGATCAGGGGATTGTTTAATTGCATGCAAACTTTTTCCATAACCACCATTTCAGGTTCTCTTCAGGGTTTTTAGCAGGTAAGTCCAATTCCATATGCAAAAAATAAAATAAAATAAAAAATGTCAGAATGACACAAAGACAAATTGTTGGTCTTATGTCTTACTCTGCCATATTAATTCTTGACTTCTAACCCTAACCCTATCAAAACCTGATGCCACGTCTTCTCAGCCTAGGGATGCAGATGATTGTGATGTAGAAAGGCCTATGATGATTGAAGGAGAATGTCATACGCAACCTGCATGCCTTTGTGTTGCATCAGAATAGTATAATAACATTTGGTTGAGTGATAAAATACACCATACCTTTGTTTGCAAAGTAGCATGGGTAATGATTGAATCTGCACTGCCTCTATCAAAAGGAATGGTTTAGAGTTGGGATTGGATTGCCATGTAGCATTAGACTCATTAGCATTGTGAGTCTTTGTGAAATCTACATTGTGAAAGAGATGTATTTGAGGACGGGCTGAAACCAGCGACCAGTTGTTTGCAATGTAGATAGCATGAGTATTTGTCTTCACACTGAATTTTAGAATCTAAGAAACATTCCAGATATTTTTGCCTAGCTGGAGCGCTTTTTCTGTTTAATTCTTCTAATGAATCAAAAAGCATGCACGGACCATGTGCAGTCAGCAACTAGAGCAGAGGTCTTCAGCCCTACTTCTGGAGACCCACTGTCCTGCAACGTTTATTTCTAACCTACTTCAACACACCTGTCTGGGATTCTCAAGCAGTCCTGAAAAATCTGGTTCTGATTAGGGTTGGAGCTAAACTCTATGGTACAGTGGTTCTCCAGGAGTAGGGATGCAGACCTCTGAACTAGAGGGACAAATGATGTTCAGCCACATAAGTAGGAGCAGCAGGTCTGTGATGTCCTTAGATGCTTGACTGCAAATGTGGGTTCATCAGTGTGCGTCTACCCTGCACCAAGAGGTGCAGGTAAACTACTGAACCCTACCATGCGATTGACACTGTGGATTGCAACTTTTTCCTATCAACAAGGAATCCTCTGTAAGCAGAGACCGTTAAAAGTCTGTGCTAGTGTGTTTGGATCATTGGAAAAAGGGAGGTATTATTGTCCAACAGCATCACCCAATAACAACATAATTGTATGGTGTCATTCGTTCAGGTTTCTCTTTGAGTTTGGAAGAGAAGATGTGGCATTAGGCTGAGGGCTAAACAGGCAGGGCTTGTGTATGTTGACTGTCTGCATGTCTCATGATGAGTGGGTAACACTACATTGTAGAGAGGCTCCCCTGCCCATGGCTTGTCAGCCCCCAGAAAACTGTGGGATGGCGTGCTTGGACATGACGTTACCTTGGGTACATGACAGTCAGCCCCAACCAGGTTATATAAGGTCACCAAATGGTCCAGCAAGGTGATACTTTGAAATGACAGCATTCAACTTTTTTTCTTGGGATGGTTTTCTTATATATATATATATATACATTGTTTTGACATAATGGTATTTTTGCTTTTCCGCTATTGGTTATACTAAGTCATGTTTAAAGGTGAAGTGTGTAATATATGCGATTCTGACACACACTAGATTCTCACACACTCCTCCTGCCCCTTCTACCCTGTACCTGAATACTTGTTTGGATAAACAGGCATTCCTGTCCAAAACTCACACCACTGATTGAGCCACATGTCTGAATACTTAAGCACCACAGTGTTTGCACTTAAAGTCGTCTCTGATGGGAAAGGAGAATGTCTTTTAGCACCGAAGAAAATATACACATCACTTATAACAACTGAATTGCTAGAGTATATAAGGGAAGAGTAATTCTCTCTTTCTTCCCATTTCTGTGGTTTTTCGGGCTGTCTGGCAGCTAGAGTTATATATCCAAACTTTAGACTTGATTGACAGGAGACATCACTTATAACAACTGAATTGCTAGAGTATATAAGGGAAGAGTAATTCT
Organism: Sinocyclocheilus grahami; assembly: GCF_001515645.1. Classification (NCBI taxonomy): domain Eukaryota; kingdom Metazoa; phylum Chordata; class Actinopteri; order Cypriniformes; family Cyprinidae; genus Sinocyclocheilus; species Sinocyclocheilus grahami. The sequence goes on along the minus strand of NW_015505216.1, from coordinate 254,422 downwards.
CTCTTCCCGTTTCTGTGGTTTTTCGGGCTGTCTGGCAGCTAGAGTTATGTATCCAAACTTTAGACTTGATTGACAGGACAGGCCTGACTGGAACTCACGATTGCAGTTCAATTGTAATTCATGTAACGGCTAATCTTTTCAACAGTTCATTGTGTTTTGCCATGGACTCAATGTGCCAGATCAAAGCTTACAGCTGACTCATAGAACTTGAGAAGAGGAGCCAGTTATTTCCCTGCACTCTTGTCCTCTGACATCTCCTCCTAGGACAACTAGTTATTTTCCAGACTTTTCCCCATCAATTAATTTCCTCTGCATGACCATGGTGACAACTTGATTAAGGAATAACAGAAAATTATACGTAGACTGTGACACAAAATGGTTCTTCATTCTGGCTTTTACCCACAAGCCAAATGGACTGAAGAGTGTAGGGCAGTTCAAAGACAGAAGCAAATCATGAGCCCTTTATGATTTAACTCAAATCTGAGAGTCTGTAATCTAATTCAATTTGACCACATACATTCTCCTAAAATATGAATGAATTCCCACATTCACTGTGGTTGACTTTGGCATATTCGGTTAGCATAGATGTATTTTCCCAGTTGTCAGCGGGCAAAGCCTTTCCCTGCAACTAGTTGTTGTGTCCGGACTAGGTTGGGCCTGTGCATCTGCTGCTGGTCCTCACATTGAGACCACTGCTTTTCCCTGACTACTATCTCTGCTCCTCTCTGCTAGGATCTGAGCTCATGCCCAAAGCCCTTTCCACCAGGATAGTAGGAGGTATCTGGTGGTTTTTTACCTTAATCATCATCTCCTCCTACACGGCCAACCTAGCCGCCTTCCTTACAGTGGAGAGAATGGAATCTCCAATTGACTCGGCTGATGACCTGGCCAAGCAGACCAAGATTGAGTATGGAGTGGTGGAGGATGGCGCTACGATGACCTTCTTTAAGGTGAGTTGAAGCTGTCAATTGCAGCACATGTAATATCAAGTCCTACAGAGAACTTTTAAAAAGGCTCAATGAGGACCTTTGGCCATTGCGTTTCATGTCTCATGGACACTTTTATCTAATTTATTTGAACTTAAACCAGAATTGTATGGTAATTTATTTGTTTATAAGATAAACAGATGTGTAATTTTGAGGGATAATGTACAGTCAGCCGGTCACTGTTGCAGAATGGACCACATCAGGATGATGCATAACCAGATCACCCTGTCCGCTAACTGTACAATATCCTTTCCTAAATTGATTTGAATTAATTACATATTTAATTGATTACAGCTTTACTGAGTCACCAGGAAGGTCAATGACAGGGTGGTATTTTTAATATTGTTTTGTGCAGTAAAGACATCTGGTGAAGAGACATTAAAATGTCTTGTGCTTTGGCATATTGAATTCTGGAGTCACATGCATTGTGTGAGTTTGAATCTGGATTGTGATGTTCCTGACATTTTCTGTTTTCTCTATGCACAAAAAAAGGCAGTAGCGCCAAACACTCGTCCAAAAATCCAGTAGACAAAAACATATTCAAAGTAGATCCAAAATATAAAAATATACAAAGATGAAAGAGATCTGCACTCCTTCAAATGCAGCTAAAAAAGCTTATTCCATTTATTGTTCAGAGGTCACAAAAATATGTAGAAAGAAGTGCAAAAGTGCAAGTGCAGAACGTTTTCGGGTATTAACCCTTCCTCAGTGCCATGTGCTACCAAGCAACACCTGCGCTCATTAAAACATGTATTACCGTAATACCCCTAGTATCACGAAGATCTTTTAAACAAATACACATCTTTTCAACCTTACACATATCTCAAATCTATAACAAAATTACAGTAAATGCATTCATAAGTAATCCTAAATTCATATACAACTATATCAACAAAATACCGTTTTCTCTATGGAAACACTTGAATAAAAGCACCTGAATGTTTTCAGAAAATCTGTTTGCAAATAAACCCAGAAGAAGTAGTTTTTTTAGTAATGAGTCATTTTAAGAAAGAAATGCACGGTATACATGGCGAATGATAATACATATAAAAAACATCTTTTGTGAAGGTTATTATTATTTTTTTGTATAATAACAATGGCAGGGCAAAAGTGCTATCAGTGGTGTCCTATCAGAACGTCTTATCAGATTTTGAAATCTCAGCTTTAAAAGGGCATCTGAAATATGCAATAAAAAGCTAAATGTTTGAGAATGAAGATTTTATACTTGACCTAATAATTGAGGTTGTGTTTCAGAGCTTTTATTGCTTTGGACTGCTGGAAGTGACAAAGGTTGAAAGCATTTTATGACTGCACACTGTCTAGTGCCTGTATGTGGGAGATCTACTCTACAATTCTTTATTCGGTCCCAGAGGGCTGTGAACATGTTCACTGCGACACTCAAATGCCTCTTATTAAGTCAATATTCTTGCTCTGAGATCACAGCATGGAGAGTGTCCCCTCAGTGTGGTTTTGATTGTCCAGCGTTTGTAACCAGTTCAGTGAAATCCTCAGCCACCTCTGTGCCAAAAAGTGAAGTAAGCTCTTACAAAGGATGTTTTGTCTTTCCTATCCGCCTCTTCTAAATATCCTTGTACATTTTCAGAGGTATATTGAGCATATAATGATGTTCTGTAATTCATTGAATGCTACTATAATAGAAATTTAAATGTCATCATAATCTTTATTAGTTTTGCATTGTTTATTTTACACTTTTGTCAGCAGAAGTCAAAATTTACCCTATTTGCTTCATTACATATTCCTTGCCTTATTGTGAACAATTCATCAGTGCAGTTTATTCTAAAGTAAAGAAGTGTTTATCTGTTCAGTCATTTATCTTTTTTTTTTCATGTATGCTTATAACTTGTTCAACCCATTTTGTTCAATCTCTTATCATGATCCAATCAATTCTAGAGGGACAAAATTTAACATTTTGTTTAACACGTAACATTTTTGTTTTCATATCCAGTAATATCCAGCTTCAATTTCATATAATTATAACACACTACGGAGGTAAAAAGTGTTGCTTTCACTATGGCAAACACACACACAGTCTGGTCAGCTATCCTTGTGGGGACTCTCCATAGGTGTAATGTTTTTTCTACTGTACAGACCGTATATTTTATTGCCCTACACCAACCCTACCCCTAAACCTACCCCTCACAGGAAACTTTCTGCATTTTTAGATTTTCAAAAAACTTCATTCTGTATGATTTATAAGCTTTTGTCCCCATGGGGACCACAATTTAGGTCCCCACTGTGACACAAGTCCCCATGAGTCTATGTGTAGTCAGGTTTAAGTCCCCACCAGGATATATAAACCAGTACACACACACACATGTTGTGTTTCTATGTTTTATGGGGACATTCCATAGGCGTAATGGTTTTTATACTGTACAAACTCTATGTGCTATTGCCCTACACCGACCCTACCCCTAAACCTACCCCTTACAGGAAACTTTGTGCTTATACTGCTATTTGATCTAGAACAGAGGGTCTCATTCACTAGTCGTGCATACACTTAAATTTGTGTGTGAAATCAAGTACAAACATTTTCACAAACAGACCATGTTTCTTCAGTAAAGTACTAAAATGTATTCTAAATCTACTAATATTGTAGGAACAACTGAAACCAAACGTATGCCAAAACCATATACATTGGATGGCCTTATAATCATGTTAAGATTAAATGTTATACATGCTCAAGGATCTTGCAGTGTGGGCTCTCAGGATGGCACACATATTTAGAGAGTGTCATAATGCTGAAACATAGGATGTGGAGATGGTTTGGACTAGGTCTTAAACGATTTTGGAAAATAATCTAATTGCAATTTTTTTTCCAATATTGCGATTGCAATTTAATATGCAATTATTTTTTAAAACTTGTTGTGTTCTGTATTACTCAACAAAGACAAGCTATAAATCATTGTATAGTATGACCAACACAAAATTAGATAGATTAAAACATAAATGTTATTTTCTGTAGGTCAGGCCTATATGTTACGATGAAATTAGGTGATGCATGAATTGATATGAATGACATTTTTATTTAACAACTACAATCACAGTATATTGACTAATTTGTTGAACTTCCAAACTTGTAAGCATGTAATAATGATCACAACATAAAGCACTGACAAATAAGCCTGGTGTAAACATTAATATGAAAGTCAGTAACAAATCACACAAACTAAAGTAGATTGCAGAAATATAAAAACTAATTTGTTGCTTTACCACACTACTTTAGGTCATTCAAAGTCACTGTAATAAACATACGGTCGCCGTGATTTTGCCAAGTAAGACATGTTCCTGGATCAACATCTTTTGTTGATCCTCGATCAACATTACTGTCCAAAAATACAGACTTAACCCAATCCCTACCCCTAAACCTAACCTTACCCATAATTTATTGCTAAAATCAGTGTGAAATGATAGCTGATTACCAAGGGCGTAGAAGCACCTAACCCTGATCTAAACCTAAAACAGATATTTCCTGAAAAGTTATCCCTCAATTCTGATTGGTTAATTGGAATGTTGTTCCAGGATCAACAAGGATGTTGATCCAGGAACATGTTGTACTTGGTGAAATCACGGTCACCTAAATATATGTAAACATGTGGACTGCACTTTTTAAACACTCACTGTCTGTTAACTTTAGACCAGTGGATCTCAGACTTTTTTGGTCGTGCCCCCCTTTAAACCTATAAAAAAATATGCCCCCCCCCAGTAAAATACAGTAGTAGAACCCAACCCATTATAATCAGTGATGCTGTCTACACTGGATGTGGCGTGACACGACACGACAAAACCAGACATTAAACTGATGCCTTGTTATATTTATGACGTACTGACACAAAGTTAAAATCATTTGCAACGGTCGCTTTGTCGCGTCCAGTGTCCAGCGTCCGGTATAGACACGGTGAGTGAAGCCGAGAGCAAGATATGCCTCGTCATATGTTCTGCATTTAGCTTTTGAATGACCAGCACCTGCCTGGGACTGTGCGACTTCAGCTATGGCTTTTCTCTTCCCTTTCACAAACCGATCCATCTCCCATTCTAAGTTACGTCCTTTGGCTGTTTACTGTTTTATTTATTTTCTTTTTCTGCTGATGGAGTACGTTTGAAGTACGTTCATTATATACGCTTTGAAATATTTCCACGTGTAACGTTAGTGTGCCAGGGTTGCCAGGTTTTCACAACAAAACCCGCCCAATTGCTACTCAAACCTTTAAAAAAAAATCTTCCATGTTTTTTTACAGTATAGAGCATTTTGAATCAGTGACGTGTAATGACTGGATTGAGATGGTGTGGGTATGCTGTAATGTCAGGCCACCTATGTGAGATTCTGCTGAAGAGTTCAGAATGGCGATTTCAAGTGCTGCATTCTCTAGATCTTGAAACTGTTGGTCAAGTGCTGCATTCTCTAGATCTTGAAACTGTTGGTGGTTTTTAGCATCTTAGGGTTCTATTGCTGAAAAAAGGATTTTAATAATATATGTTGAGGTTTATTGAAATGGCCGCTAGCGAATGTCTGATGAGGCACTGGGGAGTTTGAGCTGGATGACTGCACTAATGGGAGCGCACATATTTAATCCTTTGATCACTCTGTTATGCACTATGTTCCTCAATATACTTCGCCTGTCCTGTAAAAATTATTCCATTTTGGGTAGTCAGTGGGATTTTACTTTGAAACATGCTCGATGAGAGCGTGTTATGCTGCATAAATGTTTGGCAAATGCACCGCAGGCAGGCTTAATGTGTGTTCTTTTATCTGGCAGTGACAAACCTGAGGGGGCGATAGAGTTTGCTCTAAATGTCTGTCATCAAACCAGATTATACAGGAGGTTAGCTATAAACATGTCAACCAGTTAGCTAACTTTAACTAATTTATATATAGCAAAAGTCTCCTCCAACCCGAAAGAGAAAACTGTCCATAAAAAAAGAGTTTGCCCATTGCGACAATACTGAAAATGTTGCACGCAATGCCAGTGAAAAAGTTTAAGTTTATACATTTTCGGTAGCACTGCTAATGTATATTACCGGTTATCGTTTGCTTCTTATGCACTTTAAATACAATTTGCAAAATAGGGCACAATGTATTATATTAATATGAAGGCATTTTCCATATTGTGTTTTTCTACTTTTTATCATTTTTTTCATTTTACCTGTATTTTGAATTTTGCACTTCAAATGCCCTTTAAAAAAAAATCTTCCATGTTTTTTTACAGTATAGAGCATTTTGAATCAGTGACGTGTAATGACTGGATTGAGATGGTGTGGGTATGCTGTAATGTCAGGCCACCTATGTGAGATTCTGCTGAAGAGTTCAGAATGGCGATTTCAAGTGCTGCATTCTCTAGATCTTGAAACTGTTGGTGGTTTTTAGCATCTTAGGGTTCTATTGCTGAAAAAAGGATTTTAATAATATATGTTGAGGTTTATTGAAATGGCCGCTAGCGAATGTCTGATGAGGCACTGGGGAGTTTGAGCTGGATGACTGCACTAATGGGAGCGCACATATTTAATCCTTTGATCACTCTGTTATGCACTATGTTCCTCAATATACTTCGCCTGTCCTGTAAAAATTATTCCATTTTGGGTAGTCAGTGGGATTTTACTTTGAAACATGCTCGATGAGAGCGTGTTATGCTGCATAAATGTTTGGCAAATGCACCGCAGGCAGGCTTAATGTGTGTTCTTTTATCTGGCAGTGACAAACCTGAGGGGGCGATAGAGTTTGCTCTAAATGTCTGTCATCAAACCAGATTATACAGGAGGTTAGCTATAAACATGTCAACCAGTTAGCTAACTTTAACTAATTTATATATAGCAAAAGTCTCCTCCAACCCGAAAGAGAAAACTGTCCATAAAAAAAGAGTTTGCCCATTGCGACAATACTGAAAATGTTGCACGCAATGCCAGTGAAATCAAGCTTGAGTTCGTACGCTTCTTTGCAGAGAAAATGTTTTTTTCAACACTTAACAGTAAGGTTCAATTAGTTAATGTTGTTGTTTAATGTGTTAACTAACATTAAATAACAATGGGCAATACATTTGTTACAGTATTTCTAAATCTTTTTTAACACTAGTTAATAAAAATACACCTGTTTATTGCTACGTTTGCTCAGATCCATTAAATCATATTAACCCTATAAAGCCTACTCCCCTTAACTGTTCACCCCCCATTTTTTAAAATAGGCATGCAGGTGCACTATCCAAACTTAAATTGTTGTAATTTATGAACACTTTGGAATACAGGTTGGTCTCTTTTTAAAGAAGAAAATCAGCAAATTATCCCAAAAGTGGAATTTTTTCAAAAAATTTAAGTATGAAAAAGTTATAGTAGTTTAAATTTACTGTAAAGAAAATGCACTATATTCATTCTATTTCATTTTATATATAATAAATATTTTACATATCAGCTTTTACTCAAAAATTGATATAAAATTAAAGCCTTATGTCTAAATAAGTTATGTTCCAAATTTGAAGTTGACATGAAAAAAATTGAGGTTCCTGTGAGATTTTATTTAGGGCGTTATACCACAAACAGCCACCGGGTGCCATCCAAACTCCATTGCATTTTTTTGTATGCATTTTTTATGTCACAAATGTCTAGATTTCTCTGTCAATATTACTTATATCTCAAAATAACCACCAATCCTGAGACTCAGACCTTTCCAATGATATGTTATTTGTCAAGATTATAAAAAGTTTTGATTCTAAAAGGCCGTAATTCATTTTGTAATATGACACATTTTGCCAAAAGATTTTAAAGTACCATTTCCATGGTAACGCAATGTCCGATTTCAAAATGGTTTTCACAGGATGAATCTTGGGTTTCTTAAGCTTTCAAATGATATATGATTTATGATGATTACTAAAAGATTTGATAGAGAAAAAAGACAACAAAAAAAAGACCGCCAAACGTCCCACAGGTGGGACGGTGACAGTTAAGGGTTTTAATAATATTTGATATGCACATTTCTAATGTCTCTAAATTATGAGCATGATCAAAACTTTGCTGAAAATCCTGTTGTAAAAAATAGCAAGTAAAAGGCCTTTTAGTATAATTCAAAAAGTGTTAAATGTCTTGGTGTGGAGTCTTAATAAAGTAAATGTATAATTTTATAGATTAAGAAAATATTTTATATTGTTAGTAATATCATTTCAAGATGAACACTTACTGAACTGAAGCAACTTATCTTGTTAAAATACAAGTTTCAGATATGATACATTATGCTTTTGAGGAATGTTTATTAGTTCATCTCTCAATCATCATTGTTTTGCAATACATTATAAGCATATATTTTGGTCCCCAAATTTCATATTTTTTTTCTTCGTTTGGCCCTTTGAATAAAATTGAGCTTCATATTCTCCTATATCATGAAATATGAGCCAGATGTGTCACATATGATACTCAACAAAAAACTCACATACAGTACAAGTTTGTTTTATCTTAGTTAATGTTAATATCAGCATCTATTAATACAATACTAAAATCTAAACTTGTATTTGTTAACCCTGTAAAGCCAGACATTTGAAATAATATGGTATTATTGTAAAAAAAAGCAAAAAACAAACAAACAAACAAAAAAAAACCAATCATAAATATACAGCTTTCTCTCTATCAAAAAGACCTGCCATAAAACGTTCTGCGTGAAAATAACACTCTTAGCTTTAACAAAATCAAGATTTCAGCCATGAAATATTCTGTGATCTGCTTCAATATCATAGTAGCTGAAGATTATGACCATTTTAGGTGGCCACCATCTGGAAGCCAAGCGTTCCCCGTGCTGAACATACTGCCCTAAGGCTGACACATTAAATTATAGAATATTCTAGCCTATGAAAGCAGGTGGAGAACACAGCAGACGTATTGGCCAGATATAGTCCTCCTCTTCTCTGGAGGTTTGCTTTCTTTGTCCTTCTCTGCTCTGAGGCATCTTATTATCTTGCACGTCTAGTATGCCACATTCTATGCTTCAAAAGATATTATGATCAAAAAGAGGAGCAGGCTCACTGGGAAAGCAGCCCGACCTCTCTCTCGCTCTCTCTCTTTCTCTCTCTTATCCCTCAGTATCAAAACAATCTGTAGCAACCTTTCACAGAGAGGAGCACACCTTTGCTCACTTTCTAGGCTGCTGTTCCTCAGTCACATCTGTCTCTCCGTAAGAGTCGGTGAGAAAATGTTTGCTGACCGTCTCAGCTACTATCATCGTCTTTTTAGTTTGTAGAGAAAGTCTTCGTGGAATGTGCGGCCAGTTTTTGGTTTCAAAACCCTTACTGGCATATTCTCATATTTCCTCTGCAATCTTGGTCTCATCAATCCTCAGTGAGTTGTTCCGTTCTTGGGTCCTGTGAAGAGGACCCCTGGACTGTTGAGATGAGATAGTCGGAGGAAGTGAATCACAGCTCCTGATGGAATCAGAGCAGCAGTTAAAGAGAGCAGCCCCACCTGTGGAGAGGTACAATGATGTTTGTAGACCCTTGCGATTCAACCCTTCCAAGCACATCTCAAATCACTGGAAATTTCATTTGAAATAGTTTTGGATTAAAATGGCTGAATCCTTTGTCTTGCTAAAACTTAGTTTAAAAACACACAACTGACACTCTTTTGTCTTGGCTATTTTAGATGATACTAGGTGGCACAGTTATAATGTGCAGAAAAATGTTCACACTAAAATATTGAAATTTGACATTTTTGACTTTATGTTCAGATCATTATAGTTTTAAAATGTAAATGATATATATAATTAAGCCTCTGGTGTATAAGTATAACACTAAGGTGTACAATTTTTAAAATAATAATTATACATTTTAATGTAATACGTTTAATTATGAATGTATATAAATACAAATCGAATGTACTGTACGTTTGTAATGTCAATGGTTACACTTTATTTTAAGGTGACATTGTTACAGATGTACTGAGTAATATTAATTAACTACATGTACTTACTCTTAATGTTAGGGTTAGGGTTTGGTTTAGGGTTAGGTTATATGTAATTATGCATAATTAACTGTCATTTCTATACTAAGTACATGTAACTACACCTTAGAGTGTTACCATGTCAGTTTCAGGAATAAATTGTCTAAATGAATGATCATGGAGGACTTCGAATTTCATGTGCCACATAGTCCATTTTTTATTTTTTTTTAAAATGCAAATTTAAATAAAATACTTCAAGTAGTGCAATTCAGGTATTGGCGATTTTCAGTTTGCAGTATTTTTATGAATTCAGGCTATATTTAACATGAATTTAATTTAGTGATCATTTATTGTTGTTGCACAATGTATGTAGAGAATGCATACACAGTTCTATCTTTATTAAACTTCACTTTGTGGATTGATAAATATTTATTATATTATTTTATTACTTTGAATTTAAGTCAAATAATAGCATGCATGATTACAGCGCATTATACTTAGGGGTGTAAACCGGATGGTTTGTCACGATACGATACGATATCGATTCTCATACCCAGCGATACGACATTTGCCGATACCTCAAAAATTCTATGATACAATTACGATTTGATTCGATACAGGAGTATATCGATCGATATATCGATATTATGATATTATATATATATTTTAAACAATCATGTACATTTTTATTAACTCACAAACGCAACCAAAATATATAACATAAACATTTATCTGAAATTTTCACATCCAATTGGGACATTTACAACTAAAAAATAGGCCTACACAATTTTTTTTTAATAATAAAGAAAATAAACAATTGAAAAAACAATTCTGGCTGCTACTATGGGCTCAGTGCTAAAAATATTTTCTACAAATAACCAAATTACAAGCAATAGCAGAAAATAAATACAATACAACAAAGACACAAGTTCAATAAACAGTCCTCTGCACAATGTGACTTTGCTGCAGCCTGAAATTGAACTGCTGGTTTTGTCTGGCCAGAGGAGAACTGGCCCCCCGACTGAGCCTGGTTTCTCCCAAGGTTTTTCTCCATTCTGTCACCGATGGAGTTTTGGTTCCTTGCCTCTGTTGCCTCTGGCTTGCTTAGTTGGGGACACTTAATTTCCAGCGATATCGTTGACTTGATTGCAAATGATTGCAAAGATACTATTTAAACTGAACTGAGCTGGATGATGACATCACTGGATTCAATGATGAACTGCCTTTAACTGAAAATGAGTGTTTACTATTGTCATTTTGCATTATTGACACACTATTTTCCTAATTAATGCTGTTCAGTTGCTTTGACACAATCTGTATTGTTAAAAGCACTATATAAATAAAGGTGACTTGACTTGACTTGCTTTAAGGGCAGTCCTTATATCGAGTCCTTATACGTGAGTTTGAACGAGAATGCACGCGTTGGCGGTAATGCATAGACGGACATTATGTGAAAATGTGGACCGTGCCAAAATAAAGGTGCCTATTTATACTACAGATATCAATATTTTACATCGATGGCATCGATGCATCGTATCGTCAGACATCGTATCGATGTATCGAGCCATATCGATGAATCGTTATACCCCTAATTATACTCTACATTGGGCACAGCGAGATTTCAGGTTAAAATGATACAGTGAAACCGATGGAAGAACAGTGCTTGTTCAGAGCCTGCTTTGTACAAGCAAATCACATGTGTATGTTATACAAGATGTATGTATGCATACAAGACATTTGTGTCGCAGACGTGACATGGCATGCAGTGGCATGCTACAGTGTGCAAATCTGGTTCTGGATGACACTGAATAGGCAGTGTTTTTCTTCTGTACTGAAACATTTTCAACTTTCATAGTTCAATTAATGAGCAATTAAAAAGACAATCAAATACATTGCCTATAGACAGTACAGATAGTCTTCATAAAAATAAAAATAAATCCTTTGTTGTCGGGATTGTTATGCATTTATGTGGGTTTGCTTAGCTACAGTGTACTTCAATGACAAATTGATCCCCATGAAAGTAGATGATAACTGTCCTAAAACCTATACTATAATTATTCATTTATTTATTTAATACGGTCCTATTATGCCCATTTATGAAGTCTTGATAGGTTATAACAGGTTTTCATGCTTGATTGTTCCATAACTTCCAATTATTTTTCACATGTTGTACATTATTGCAGCACCTCTCTTTATGTCTCAAACACTCTGTATATTTCCAGTTTCCCCTCCTTCTGAAATATGAAATGTATTCTGTTTGGTTAGCTGGCCTTGTGCGTTGTGATAGTTGCACCACTTAGAGCGTGTTCCGGAAATGACTCACCCCTTACCATAACCGCAAGTTTCATCTGTTCAGATATAAATATTAATGATGGCTTAAATTTTGCGATACGAGCCTGGTTCAGACCCTGAGAATGTTTACTAACAGAGGATCATGCAGAACCTTTGCAAGCACAGATTCTACAGGATGTTTCAGAGTGTTTTTTTTTGGTTAGCAGTCGATGGTCTCAAATGCAGCTCAACCAGGCCTCACCCCCTTTTTTGTGAATCCATGAGTGGGAAATAATTAAATGAGTGACAATGTGACTTCACAATATCCAGAAAAATCGTGCTGTAGTCCGGATGAACACTTAAAGGTGCAATAGGTGATTGTCTTCAGAAACATTTTTTGTTATGCTGGTTGAAAGTCTCTTCTCATCCCTATAGCAATCATTAAGTTAACTGGTCTAAATGTATTTATCTGAATTTATATATTCTGTGGAAGGAATAGGACCAATAAATGTTCGTCCAATCAAAATGTTCGGTCCGAGTGTTTTAATTGGCTTTCCTACCTGCCTGTCAAGGTATGTATTTGCATACCTCTGCACACCCGGTTCGTGCAGACAGGATACGTCATCAGCGCGTTCACGCATGTTGTGCAGACAGAGCGAAAATGGCAGCGAAACATCAACAACCCGAACTTCCTTCCTGGTATTGTAGTACCTTTAAAGTTTTCTCACCGGTGAATGACACATGATGCAGCCCAGCGGTTCCCAATCCCAGTCCTCGCGCCCGCTCTGCATATTTTGCATGTTTCGCTTAGTTAACACACCCGATTCAGAAAACCAGCTCGTTAGAAGTGAGCTACGTGCATGAACTGTGTTCCAATCTATATGATCCCTACACAGTGTTCATTGCTCCCTACTCACTGAGCAGGGGAAATCCATTGAAGTTTACTTCACTTCGGAATATGGGCTGGAATTGGGAAGCGCTGATGTAGCCTATTGTAATGTTGTCTCTGGTATTCTGGTCTGTGAGCGTCTATGCATTCAGAGGGCGTGGCTTTGGACGGCGATTGCAGGGAGGGTGGGACGTTCGCTTTCAGAGCGATCAGGCTAAAGTTAGCATTTTCCAAGATCTCCTACTGCACCTTTAACTAAAGCTGAACAATTTAAAAGGCATAATAGGATCCCTTTAAATATGTTAGTTTCTGCAGTATGTGCTCCTATATACTACATCCTAAAGGCAATATATGTCATATATGTGACCCTGGACCACAAAACCAGTCATAAGGGCAAATCTTTCGAAATTGAGATTTATACATCATCTGAACGCTGAATAAATAAGCTTTCTATTGATGTATGGTTTGTTAGGATAGGAAAATATTTGGCCGAGATACAACTATTTGAATATCTGGAATCTGAGGGTGCAAAAAAATCTAAATATTGAGAAAATCGCCTTTAAAGTTGTCCAAATGAAGTTCTTAGCAATGCATATTACTAATCAAAAATTAAGTTTTTATATATTTACAATTGGAAATTTACATAATATCTTCATGGAACATGATCTTTACTTAATATCCTAATGATTTTTGACATAAAAGAAAAATCAATAGTTTTGACCCATACAATGTATTTTTGGGGTAACACTTTATGTTAAGGACCTATTCTCGCTATTAACTAGTTGCTTATTAGCATGCATATTACTAGCATATTGGCTGCTTATTAGTACTTATAAAGCAGATATTAATGCCTTATTCTGCATTACTTTATTCTAGATCACTTAATCCGACCCCATACCTAATCTTAACAACTAATTTATTACCTATTAATACGCAGCAAATTAGGAGTTTGTTGAGGCAAAAGTCGTAGTTAAAAGTGAATTAGTGTTCCCTATTCTAAATGATTAACTAATCTGTCATAATAAAATAATAATAATAATTTAACTACAAAGTAAATACACTATATACATGTTGTTATGGGCACTGTTGAAATGCAATACTTATTGTTGTACCATATGTAACAGGGATTATTATTCATTGATTTATGTATTTATTTCAGAAAAAGCTTATTTATTTAGTCATACTCTATTTTAAGATTAACCACGACTCTTGCCTCCCAATTTGCTGCTTTAATAGTTAGTAAGATAGTTGTTAAGTTTAGGTATAGGGTAGGATTATGGGATCTGAAATATGGTCATACAGAAAAGGGCATTAATATGTGCTTTATAAGTACTAAGAAACAGCCAATATGCTAGTGATATACATGCTAGTTACTAGTGAGAATTGGTTCCTTAAAATAAAGTTTTACTATATAGGAGGTCTGCATTTCCAGTATTCTGCTCAGAGATTTCCAGATCTTCATCAAACTCTTTTGTTATTTCCTTCGACATCCGAGTGCTCAGATCAGGCATGTGCAGTGGACTTTTTGAAAATCTGCAACATGCTATGTTGCGTTAATGTGTTTTACACCCCTCACTAACACTTTCATGAAATATGCTGATAGAAATTGTGCTAACAATCAATAAATATATATATATATTTTTAATTTTGTGGATAGAATATACAGACAAGGCACATTTGATATTTCAAAAAGATGCAGTTATGTGTTATATATATTTATATAAGTCCTAATCAAAGGCATTTTGACAAGTCTAACAATAGAGACCCAAGAGACTTTCTGCAATTACGCACACTCACAAACATGCATACATAATCACTCACCCTTCCCTGCGGATGCTCCTTTCCTTGTGCTCATACAATCTCTCTGTTTCTTTCTCATGGCACAACCTACGTGTCTGTTTTTTGTAAATCGAACAGTTAGCAGCTTTTTTAAATATCTTCACATGTTGGTCTGTGTGAGAGATTTATCCTGTTAAACTGCTGTATGGCTTCACAAAGACTGTCAGCTTCCTGCGTTTGCCAATATAATGAGAATGTGAATTAAAATGGACAGCCACCTGCCTGCTGTAGTTTCCAGCATCATTATCAGTGGCTGAGCTATGGGTAAGGCCAGGAGATGTTTGTTTTGGACTGATCTCCTTCATTGCACACGGGCCTCTCGGTGGAATATCTCACATGGAGAAAAGACGAGCAATCTACACAGCATTGTGTGCTGGATAACTCAAATTTTTAGTGAGGATATTTAAGATAAAGTCTTCTTATCTTTGCTGGATTTATGGCTCAATCCGTTCAGTTTACATCAACAAAAAAAAAAAGCACTATATAACATTTAGTATTACTAAAATTGCTATTTAACATGTATTAATATTTTAGGACTCCATTAACATGTTAGCTACAAAAACTGTGATTAATCGTGATTGCATTAAATTTGTTATAACAAGATAATAACACATTAATAAATATGTAATAACTACAATTCAATGAAACATTTAATATCATTGTTGTGTTTAATGTGTTTAACACGTTTATTTAATTTGACTATTTCTTGTTTGGTTTTTAAATACTGCTTGAATTGATTTGTGTGTAAAATATATGTTCAGAACCGCAATAAAAAAATCATGTTCATGTTATAACAAGATAATAACACATAATTTAATATGAAATAAATTTAAATATATTGTCTATTTTATGCCAGTGCTCCAACATCTACGAACCTGAGAATTACACTGAATTTCAGTTGAAATACAACCCCCTGAAGCTTCCTAGTCTTTTGTTTTAATATGACACCATTATGTGGTAGTACTTCACGATCACATATGATAAGTGGAGATTAAATTGAGTTTAAATGTGTTTTACACAACATTAAAGTGTATTAAGGAATAATGGGCCATTTCACTGTAATGTAGGCTCATACTGCTTAACATTCACCTCTGGATACTCAAGGCCTGCATTCTTAGGCAGAGCTGTGGACACATTTAGACATCAATTAAGATCCTTATCTGTCCTTTTAGAGTGTTTCATTTTAATATTTATGTGATGGTTTGAAGTTGTTCCATGGCAGTTTAAGCCTCAACTGGATTGCTAACATGGGTGCAGCATACATTTTAATTGTCTGGGAATTTGAATCTCCAGGCATTTTTAAGCACTCCACCACTGTCTCAGCCAGTAGAGTGGTGCAGTGATGACCATGGTTTGAAATTAACACCAAATGCGGGTTATTCACTAGTTAGTTTGGCGGGTTACTTTTCTTCACTCATTCAATTCTTGGGGAAGTTAATGTAAGTCAAATCTCCGCAGATTTAGAGCAAATACTGAACTTGTGAGTCTTCATGATATATTAAATACAGTCTAATTGCGTAGCATCTGCACATACCTAGTTTACGTGAATGTACCGCGCTCATTTTGTTTGCATTGAAGTGAAAAAACAACTGAGGACTCAGACACTGTCATTTTCTTACTGTCCAGCTGAACTCTCCTGATATCATGCACTTTGATTGATTTAGTTATATTAAATTTAAGGTCATACAAGCCTTAAATGGTACAACTAAGTCTTAATTATGATTTCAAGAGGTCTTACATTTGGGGATGGAAAGACAAGAATAGTGGTGATTAAACTTCAAAAGGCTATGATTTCATTGAATAAATATGAGCGCTGCACGTTTCAAAGTTAGGTGTTGCACTGTACAGCCGTTACCGGGGAAACTGCTATATTATGCCACTACAAAAGCACCTCCTGCTGGCAGAGAATGAATGTGCTGTTTTTGTGCAAACCATAGCGAAAATCAACCCATATTTTTATGCAGCAAACACTCAGTTATAAATTTGAACCTGTGGATTGACATGCATTTTAAAAGTCTATACAATTAATACATTAAGATATATTTATATATTATTAAATTAATATAATAATTGATTGGTTATAATTGTTTAAATGTAATAATTGATACTGTTGAATAATCCCTTTTCTTAAAAATGGTTTAAAGGCTGAAATGTGTGCTGAAAACGTTTTGCTTGTGTGAAAACCTGTAACTGAACTGTATATATGGTATACATTTTATTTGTGCAGGTCTTAAAAAGGTCTTAAAATGTCTTAAATTTTATTTAAAAAATCTTGCAGATATTCAGATTTGATAATACATATATTTATATATATGAAGCTGTGACGTAGTTAATCTGGTTAATTTCTGTTAACATAAACATTTTGCAA
This sequence comes from Sinocyclocheilus grahami, assembly GCF_001515645.1. Classification (NCBI taxonomy): domain Eukaryota; kingdom Metazoa; phylum Chordata; class Actinopteri; order Cypriniformes; family Cyprinidae; genus Sinocyclocheilus; species Sinocyclocheilus grahami. Next base: position 237,144 of record NW_015505216.1, on the reverse strand, counting down.
ATTGGATGGTGAGTGAAAAAGTTAATTTCAAACCCTGGTGATGACTTATATTTGTAGGCCAGCTCAGAAGTTAGCATCAGCCTGGTTCCCTCAACAAAGACCCAATAGGAGTTTTCTTTTGGCATTTAGATTATTGCTGAAAATAAGTTCTGTGATCAACAAAAGTTAGTGATTCTTACATGTTTTGTTTATTATGAGAATCTTCACAAATTAACATAACTCTTATGAATTATAATGCCTAAATACAATCGCCAGAAGTAAAAAGCTAAACATAAGCTATAAATTAACTGCACCACAGTCGCATGACTTTAGCATCGCCACCACTTACCTTCTGAAAACTCTTTCAGTCTTTATTTAACAAACCTTTTTAGACATTTGTTAGCAATCGCCTCTTTCGAGATGAGTAAAAGCTAAAAAAAATCACAAATTTTTATGTTATGTCATTGAATAAAAATGAAAATATCTTGAGCTTGTGTTCACCACAGACCTTATATCAGGCAGTTATCAAAAAAAAGT
>NW_015505216.1:224775-236618 GCF_001515645.1 Sinocyclocheilus grahami | reverse complement strand
TATATATATATATATATATATATATATATATATATATATATATATATAGACTTTAGAATGATGTAACCTGTGCTAAAATGCTAATTCGTTTCAGGGTTTTGGCCTACAAAATACATCACTGGAAGAGAAAATGTCCACACAGGAGTCAACAACAGGCTCATATGCTTACTTTCACAAATCCAATACATCAATAATGTTGTGTGTTTTGTGTATGTTTCTCAGTGAAAGCTGATGGATGTTTCTTTTCATTCAAAAAGCTAGTTAAATATTTTCCATCTGGAACATATCCTTTTTTTATAAAAAAAAAAAAAAAAGTGCATCACTCCCACAATGACGTCTATTAATCAGAACCAACCAATTTTTCTACCATTTGTCTCAGAGTCAGAACAGATAATAAATTTGTTTCTTCTTCGTTCTCTTGTCATCTGTAACAATAAAAGCAACAGCGGAGAATGCTTTGGGTCTGATTGTAGTGTGTCGTAAATTAATCAAAGCCTCAGAACAGATCGAGAACCAAGAGCAGATTAAAGTAGTGCAATCTGTGAACACTTCAGCATGATCAAAGTATTCGACAAATCACTGCTAATCAATGCACACAATCTCAAATAAACCGAAATACACAGATAGGATCACAGTGATGTGGGAAGAATGATGTGAACATGAGAGATAAATACTAGAGAACTGACACTGGTGGACTTTCGTCACCTCAAAGGATTGTGGGGGTTTGTTCGGTATCAGGAAGCACAACCATCTTGTCAGACATGATCAAGTGTGTGTCTAAGTAATATTTTAGTACTAAAGACATCCTTCTAAAAATATGGGTGCCTTGCATTGTGAAAAATATTGTTCCATTTCGAGGGAACTTCGAACTGCATCCTCTAGGGGTCGCTATGGGGAACGCCTCAATGTGACCCATGTCTGAAGCATACATTCAAAACAACAACAACACGTTGGCCGGAGCAGCCTATGATGTCACTACCGGTGCGACCACAGTAAAAAGAGGCGTCAATCTGCGTCCACTGTGAGCGTTTTTCGATGAAAAAGCTCCGCTCTTGTCTGTCTCTCTTTTTGAGGAAGGAAGGGCAGCCGTCTGCTCCCCGCACTTCAGGACCCACCGCTGCTGAGGCACGGAGGAGAATGAGTTAATGGGGATCACAGGCGGATCTGGCCGATGAGTTTAAAGAGGGGCTTTCCCTCTCCTGCTCGTTGGCCGCGGACGAGGGTGAGCTGCTGGATGACTATGATGTGATTTCCCTAACATCATCTGATCCAGCGGCCAGTGCTCTGCTGGGTTCTGCCCAGGAAGAGCAGGAGATGTCTGAGGGGGGTGAAGAAGTTGAGACTGAGCCCTCCCAATCCTCCTGCCCTGCGTATAATGAGCTATTGGAGGTTATGGAACGTGCCACAGCGAGGCTCGACTTGCCGTGGAAGCGGGCCAGGAAGATGGCGCCGCGAGTTCGTCTCGACGAGCGTTATCTTTCTGACCATAGCCCCCCAGCTCAAGTGAGCCTTTCTTTTCTTCCTGATTTCCATACGGAGATCGAAAAGGAATGGAGGAGGCCGTTTTCCTCTCACATCCATACGAGTTATGCCAACATAGAAGGGATGGATGAAAGCGGCTATGAGAGGATGCCCCCTATAGAAGAAACGCTGGCTAGCTATCTCTCTGTGGGTGAGACATCCTCTCTCAAGGCTTCATCCTTGCTATCTAAGCCTCTTCAGGATACATCTCGCTTAAATGGCAGAGCATACGCAGCAGCAGGTCAGACTGTCGCTTTGTTGCACACGATGGCGGTGCTTCAGGCGTACCCGGCTGATCTGCTGAAAGACCTGGATTAAGGGCAGGGCCTTTCCCCTGACGAGGAAGCTGAGCTGCACTGCACCAGGGTTCTTGCTCTCCGTGCTACTAAGCAGGCCGCCTCTGCTATGGGCAGATCTATGGCGGCCATGGAAGTAACGGAGAGACATCTGTGGGTGAACCTGGCAGATATCGGGAAGACGCAGCAGCAGGTCAGACTGTCGCTTCGTTGCACACGATGGCGGTGCTTCAGGCGTACCCGGCTGATCTGCTGAAAGACCTGGATTAAGGGCAGGGCCTTTCCCCTGACGAGGAAGCTGAGCTGCACTGCACCAGGGTTCTTGCTCTCCGTGCTACTAAGCAGGCCGCCTCTGCTATGGGCAGATCTATGGCGGCCATGGAAGTAACGGAGAGACATCTGTGGGTGAACCTGGCAGATATCGGGAAGAAAGAGAAGGGCTTTCTCCTCGATGCTCCGGTTTCGCCTTCCGAACGTTTTAGTACCTCCGTCAAGACGGTGGTCGAGAAGTTTAGGGAGGCGAAGGCGCGCACAGCAACCTTCAAAACCTTCATTCCACGAAGGTCCAAGTCTGAGCGTGAACAATGGAGGGGTCCTGGCTCGTCTCGGTCTGAGGATCAGAGACGGGCACAGAAGGCTAGTGTCGTGACTCATGCCCCTCCCCGCCTGCTAGGAGGCTAGGAGGAAGCGCGAGTCATAGGCCGGTAGGCAAGACCTGAGGGAGGTGATCCAGACGAGGCATTCTCAATGCTCTCGTCCGGACCAGAGTAAGACCTAAACATCTACTCACCTCCCTCAGGGGGTTTAACTTCTGCCCTCATCATCCCCTTCCTAAATTCTCCTATAACCACCATCAACTCCACCTGACCAAGGTTAGGTAGGAACCTCCTGCGCCTGCACTGCAGTCTCTTATGCTGGACCTATGATGTTTTGGTTGGTTCTGTGTCTTACATAGAAACTACCTTACTGATGGTCCAGACTCAAGGCTTCTTCAGGCTTCGCCTCCTGAACGGAGCTCAAGCGCGGGAACCATGGTGGGTGAGAACGATCCATTTTTAAATAAATGCATTGCTGGTGGTTGTGTGAATCCTTCTGCTAGCATTCTTTGCAGTGTTGCCGGGACCTGTGTGTTTCTGTCCTTGTCTAGGGTAGGTCCTCGGTGAGCACCCCCGCTGCTGGACTCAGAGCCTTGGCTATCGACTTTTACGGTGATGACCTCGGAGTTGGAGTTCTCCTCTCACATTGAGAGTTGAGTTCTCTGTTTCCCAGAGCACCTGGAACCAGCAACATCAGGCGAACTAGGCCCTTCCTTTGCCTCCCTGATACGCTGAGTTTTTTTGGCTAAGCTTGCAGTACGCTTACCCATCAGGATTTCTACGAACATGCTGTCGGTCGAGCATCTGTCTCCCCCTCTTGGCTGAAAGCTGGGTGTTATGCTCCCTCAGCTAGGTAACTTACTGCTAGGCAGGCCAGCATTATGAACATGATGATGAGTCGGTGACTTCTCAGACATATTGTTCTATGGGATGCACCATTTCCATCTATGTGCGCTCTGTATATGCTATGGACTGCTCCCTCAGGGTGCCACGGTCACATAAGGTCTCTAGGTCTGTCTAGTAAACAGTCTCAAGGGCCCCTTAGTAATGGTATCTTTAAAATCCATGTTATGGTAAGTGCGCACATTAAGTCTCTGTGCACTTCCTAAAATCCACGCTGTGATAAGTTCGCACATCAATCATTTTGCGTTCTTTCTAAAAATCCTGTATGGTAGGGGTTACGCGCCTTTGAGTCGGTCAGGCCCCGGATCCACCTTGGGCACCACTCTACCTATGTATCATCAGTGATACCTACTTTAACAGGGTGTTGCTACTAGGGGTCTGTTGAGACAGTTCCTTCAGCAAGCTCATGCAGAGCAAGCGGTAGCCCCCTGGGTGACAGGCCAAGACCTAGTTACGATTCTAGGTGCTTGGTCGTATCCCCTTAAAGGAATCTCTTCCTGATTCCAAGCCTTTGTGCTCTACCCTGGGCCCAGGAGTCCTGGCCCTAACAGGTACGTTTATGGGGTATGTAGCTTAGGCCTTTGGCCGTAGGGGATAATATCATTGACAGCCGTCTAACCGTCCCTGGGGCAACTCCCTTAAAGCTTTGGTAGAGTTGGTACTTAGTGCTCTCCTGGGGTTTGGCATGCACTCCCCTCAGCATGGTGGCATGGGTATACCATTCCACATAACAACCCCTACACACAGGACACAGTTTGAAGTTCCCTCAAAAGGGAACGTCTCAGGTTATGTATGTAACCATGGTTCCCTGAGAAGGGAACAAGACACTGCGTCCTCTAGTTTCCTTGCCATGCTTCGGATGCAAGCTTCAGAAGAAGAAACAGATGACGTGTTCTCCCGGCGCCTCTTTATACTGTGGTCGCACCGATAGTGACATCATAGGCTGTCGCTGGCCAATGTGTTGTTGTTGTTTTGAATGTATGATTCAGACACGGGTCACATTGAGGCGTTCCCCATAGCGACCCCTAGAGGTCGCAGTGTCTCGTGTCCTTCTCAGGGAACCATGGTTACATAAGTAACCTGAGACGTTTTTATGGCATATGGTCCAATGGTAAGCTCTGTTCCAAAACCTAGTGGACTGCCTTCACAAAAATGCATATGCAAGTTGTATACAAGTTGAATAGTACAATACACCAATGAGAATAAATATTTATTTGGTTATTTATCACTTGAGGTTTTCTTTTCCTGCTCTTTCTTTCTGTCTATCTATCTCGGCCCCCTATGGTTTTGCCTCATCAGCAGGCGTAGTCTACATGTGCAATCGGCTGATTTGTCAAGGGTAACTCCAGAAGATTCTGATAGGCACTTGGCAAATCACCCAGTTGATCTAAAATATCGACCAGCCACAAAAAGTCATTACACACAATAATGGTAGGCAGGACCTTGAGTATGTGACTTAATTAGGTTTCAAATGCCATCAAATGTGTTCTCAGAGGCACAAAAAGACCTGAGTTTAAAATGGTTGAAGATTCTTTGCAATTATCTTGCTACTGACCTTAATATCTAAGTTGATTAGGGGTGTATTTGTAGTTCTACTGGAATAAGATGGTATTAATTTGCATGCTGTTGGTACACATTTCAGTTTTGGAGATTAGTCAGGATTAGTCATAAACAGATTTGTATGCTTCTGCCACAATTTGTGCCGTAGTAATCATGTAAAGGGGGCACAAATATGACAATTTAACCAATAGTTGTATGACTTCTCTTAAAAATATTATTTAGAAAAAATATCTGCATACGCTTTGTGTTCCCAGTAGGAGAGCAGTGTGAGCGAGAAAAGCTGGTATGTGGGTGGTTGATAATTCTATGTGATCTCATTTGAATTTGTAGGCATGCAACTTTAGAGACAAATATCTGTGAATCATTTGAGGTTCATAATAGTGAATTGAAAGACTTCATATGTTGAATACATTATATTACTTAAATGTTTATAATTAAATATGTCCACATTTATTTAATTTATTTTAGTATGTTAAATATTTTGACTTTTCTTTGTGATTTCTAAATACTGGTCAAAACCAATGTCAGTACAATGAGTGAAACACAATGCATGTAACAAACGTGATTTATATATTCCATGCTTATTCAGCATTGATGATTAAATTAATTCATGCAAAGAGTGCAAGTAATTTCACTTTTGTTAGCTTGTCTTGATTTCATTTACAAATAAATGTGTTATTAAAAAGGTAGGCTATTTCTCTGAAAAGACTTTAGAACTTGTCAGTATTTTGCTGTGCTGCTGTGTATTTCAGCATTTATTTCTTATTTTAGATTTATTATTAGATCATTTGTAGCTTTTGTTGTTGTTGTTGTTGTATTAAAGCTCAAATATTGTCTATTCTGTTTATTATTGAAATGTGCAAATGTAATGCCATAATGGAAGGAAAGCATATCATGTGTCAAGAAGCATTTATGTATTAAAATCTGATAATGAATTTGACTTCTTGTCCCAGAAAACAAAGATCTCCACGTATGATAAGATGTGGGAGTTCATGAGCAGTCGAAGACATTCAGTCATGGTGAAGAGCATCGAGGAAGGAATTGAACGTGTACTCACCTCAGATTATGCTTTCCTTATGGAGTCCACCACCATCGAATTTGTCACTCAGCGCAACTGCAACCTCACGCAGATCGGAGGCCTCATAGACTCCAAGGCCTACGGAGTTGGCACCCCAATGGGTAAGGCATATTTATCAGTCTTATTTGAATAATTTATCAGTTTACATTTACTTGACAACTGAACTGAATTTAAAACTGCATTATAGATTCATGTTTTAAGCTTGCACTGAATAAAATGGTAACATAAATTAACTGGATTCATTCAAGTCAAAAATTTGAATATTGCTGAATCAACCTAATAAACATGTTAAAGTATAGCACCAAAACTGCTTTATATTGGTTAAATCAGGTAGAAATATTTCTTTAAAGTAACACTTGCAGTTTACCACTTTTTGCAAAGAATATAATTTGTCAATATCTCATGTACTTCTTTTGTTATTTGGTAAATAACCATTTAATTAGTGGAATTCTTAACTTTACATCAAGATCTTACTCTATATTTTTTTCCTAAAATTTGCATTTGAAATATGATTGATATCTGGATGGTGTCACACTCAGGTGCACTCAAAACACTCACAAAGATGATGAAGGTAAAATTATCTTTAATATTCCACACAGAAGGTAAATCCACAAGAGGAAGGCTTAGCACATGTGAAAACATAGACAAGATCTGACAAACTAAGGCAGCACAGACAGGAACTTAAGTACACAGACAAATAAATATAATTAACTAGACACATGTGAACAGGATGAACTAATCAGACACGAGGGAAAACTAGGTAAAGGGAAACATGAGGAAAGAATACAAACTATGAGTCCATGATAGTGACAGTTCTCCCCCCTCCGGCCAGGCGCGACTTCGCGCTGTAACAAAAAGGAGGGATGGAGGGGACTTTGGAGGAGGACAAAGGGGCGGAGTTGGGATGGTAACAGGTGATGGCGAAGGGTAGGCAGGCGGATGACCAGGGCGGCAATGACGGAGGGAGGAGCCACGGAGGAATAAGGAGGAACCATGGTGAATTTGATGGAGGGAAGAGCCAGGATGGAGACAGGAGGAGCCAGGGCGGATCAGACAGAGGGAAGAGCCAGGATGGAGACAGGACGGATTGGAGCAGGAGGAGCCAGGCGGGACCCAGACCACAGCCAACATGACGGCCCACAGGGGAGCCAATGGAGGGAGGAGCCATGGTGGAGGAATGGCTGATGACTCCAGGGGCCGACCGACAGTGGTGGAGCAGGTGGGAGAGGAGCCCGGGGCGGAGACAGAGAGCCGATGAGTCAGGGCAACGGGGAGGATCTGGAGGGCCAAGGCAGAGCAGATGGCTCAGGCAACCGAGGAGTAGCCGGGGATCCGGAAGGCTGTGGTGGAGCCGGAGCGACAGAGGACCAAGGTGGAACTGGAGGGAGGGAGGAGCCCAACGGAGCCGGAGGAGTGGAGTCCTGAGGCGATGGCAGGTCGACGATTGAACAAGGTGGAGCCGGAGGGATGAGGGAGCCCGGCAGAGCTGGTGGACTGATGTGCCACGGCGGAGAGGAGGGAGCAAGGAGCCATGGTGGAGCCGCTTGGTCGACGGGCCGAGTCTGGAACTCGGAGAGTGGAGGCGGAGAAAAGGGATCTTCCAGCCACAACGCCGATGGAGACTGGCAGACCCGCGGCGAACCCACCTGAACAATGGTGGGCTGAGGGTGAGCAGAGGGGCTGACAGGGGACAGCGGAGGTGTTGGTGAGGACTGATGAAGAGGTGGTTGGAGAGGGAGGCTGGGTGGGAGTTTTGAGCAGTCCAGGGGTTGAGGGATGGTGTGTCCTGCCCACACACACCAAATGGCCACTCCCAGCACTGGGAGCACCAGAGATAGGGGAACGATCTCCTTGGTTGAGACAGGACAGGCAGACTGTTCAGGGCAGATAGACAGTTCAGACAGATGAGGGCAGACAAACATTTTGGGCACGACCTCCATGCTCGTGATGGGACAGACAGACAGTTCAGACCAGATGAACAGTTCATAAACGGCCTCCATGGCCATAACAGGACAGGAAGAGATTTCAGATGATGATGATGGAAGACTGGATAGTTCTGAATAAAAGTCTATTAAATCCCCTGAGTCCAGCTGCAGCTCACAGCGGTGGCTGTATAATCCACCGTATACTGTATAATCCTCTGTGGCAGGTATTGTTGCCGGCTCACGCACCTGGTCAGACGTTCCATGAGGCTCTGGCTCCGGGGCGATCCTCAGCTCTGTCGCTCCATTAGGCGATGGCTCGTCGGTCGAGGTGGGCGATGGCTCTCCGTCTGCGGTGGGCCCTGGCTGTTGCTCTGCACAGCGGGGTGGTATTTGGCAGGGCTCTGGGTTCGGAGTGGGGCTGGTGAGTTCCACATCAGCATGGTAGTCGATAAACTGGGATCCGTTTCTCATCAGTACCCACTACACAAAGGCAGCAAAATTCCCTCGAGGACAAGAAAAGAAACGAGGGGAAACATACGGCTTAATTTCCTGTTTGGTCGGATCTTCTGTCACACTCAGGTGCACTCAAAACACTCACGAAGATGATGAAGGTAAAATTATCTTTAATATTCCACACAGAAGGTAAATCCACAAGAGGAAGGATTAGCACACGTGAAAACATAGAAAGGATCTGACAAACTAATGCCGAGTTCACACTGCACGATTTTCAAAGACGTCGCATCACTGTTGGTTTCACACTGAACGACTATCTGGGGTAGCATTCAGTTGTTAGCAGGCACTTCAGCACAGACAGGAACTTAAGTTCACAGACAAATAAACATAATTAACTAGACACAGGTGAACAGAATGAACTAATCAGGCACGACAGAAAACTAGGTCAAGGGAAACATGAGGAAAGAAAACAAACTAAAAGTCCATGATATTGACAGATGGTACCTATAAACCACGTATAGCCCCAGAACAATGATTGCTAATGCTACTGCGGCTTTTCTATTTTCAATCAATATCTGAAAGAAAATTGCTGCTGCAGATATTGACTTCACTGCCCTAATCAATAATCAGTCATATATTTGCCAAGAGCTAAGCAAATCTGCATATTCAAATGAAAACTATTTATATTGTGCCAAAATACATAGTCTCAGCAGCATTACCTTTCAAAACAAATTTGTCGTACACCTCAACGAAAACATGAATCATTGAACAGTCTGACTGAAATGAGAAACACAGTCATTTATCAACACATCTCTGCCATGCAGAAGTGTATGCTGCGTCGACTCAAATCTTCATTTCATTTTGATTAATGACTGTCTGGCTCTGTCGGTGAAGGTGAAGCAGTTGAGGTTAGCATCTCTGAACGCCGCTTAGCGGCTCAGTGAATGTGCAGAAATGTGGACCCCGAGGCAAAGGTGCATGAAATAGACGAATGGATGAGATAAATAAATGAAAAGAGAAACTGTGAGGCGTTTCCCCCCCCTGTGCATAAGATTATCAGTCTCAGTAGCAGATTGTCTTAATCCGGTTATACATGCGGCTGCGGGCTGTGTCAGCAGTAGAAAAGTAGAAGAAGAAAAACTGTCCTCAGTGCGACTTGAGTCTGAAAACATCCAGAATTGTGCACGATACTGCTGTAAGACATCTTAACACAATGACCCTAAAAACACTACCCTTGTCACAGATCTGTAGAAGAGGGAATACGGTTTTCTATGATTTTCTTCACATTTCTTTGGACAAAATAAGCATGATACCATTTGAGAGAGAGAGAGAGAGTATTTTCATTTGCAGTGTTAGGCTTGTTACTAAAAAAAATAATAATAAAAAAATATATATATAACATTATTTTTTATTACTCATCACTGCTTTCAAATTTGTTATTACTTGGGTTATTACCCACCCAACAATGGCCCGTTCATGTCCAATTTCCAACTAGGAAACTCATGTTTACGATAATTCCGATAGAATGTGATTAATCTCATAAATTATATACATATTATATATATGTTGTCAATATTCACACAAGATTCTAGAAAGACTTTTGATAAAAGTTGAGAATAAAGTATATCAAGATCAAAGGGATGTGGGTGGACAAGCCTTGTAATGCAAGTGTGTGTAATGCCACAATTTACATTTGACAATAATGTTCTTGTCAAATTTTCTGACTAGTATGAAAATGGATCTAGAGATGAGAGGATTGCTGGATTTCAAATCAGTAGGAGTGAGGCAACAAAAGTAACATTGTATAGATATTTTATGGATGGTAACTGTAATATTGCTGAAATCGTATTTGTAGTTAGTTACCCTACTAGTTCCTGAGGAAAGTAATTATCACTAGTAATATGTTGCTTCCCCATGTTGCTTCAGCATGTGATCATATAGGAAATAAAACAGTGTGATCCATTGCATGCAGAATTGCTTTGGAAGGACCAAAATAACCAAGAATGGAAAAGACAACTTAATGTAAGGATCAAAAGCCTTTTGGCCACCTCTGAAGCCTGATTCCTCTACCTCAAGCACCAAGTCAATCAGCCTAATGAATGTAAACCGTTAGCTTTGTTTCACTCATTCAGTGTACTGCGTATGAACTGGTGTGTTGTGTTCAGTATTATGTGGCTTTGTGTAATATGTTCATTCAATTTTGAAGTAGAGATTAACCTGCCTGCAGATTGGACACTTGCCCAGAGGCTTCCCACTACCTGGCATATGCAACTAATTGTGCATGCATTATAGTAAAATATACGTTAAAATATATTCTTGTTCCAATTGGAATACCATACAAATAAGCTTTTGGTAAAGTTATACAAAACGTATGACGATGTTAAATGTAATGAGAAGGATGACATCATGTCCTAACTAGAAACGAAACAAGAAGTTTCCACACTGAAAGGGACAATGAAGCACACAACAACATAACAGCAAAAAGATTTTAGTAGTTTGGTCATTTACACAAAAATTGTCATCTAATACTCGCTTGTGTGCTGACTCTGTATTATTGTCATTCTTGCATGTAATACAAAAATAATTCCATACACAAATATATGTATTCCGTTTCCATATAAGAACATATATGAATCCTATTAGAAATTAAAATATATATTTTTAATATTGTTTAATTTATTAACATATAGTGTATATCTAGCCCATACACAAACATATATGTTTATATATGTGTAATACATTTTTAGACATATGTCATGTACATGTACAGTCGTGGTCAGAATTATTGGCACCCTTGGTAAATATGATCAAAGAAGACTGTGAAAATAAATCTGCATTGTTCATCATTTTGATCTTTTATTTAAAAATTTCACATAAATGTAACCTTTCATTGGAGAATAAGAATTTAAAATGGGGGGAAATATCATTATGACATAAATGTTTTTCTCTAATACACATTGGACACAATTAACGGCACCCTTTTATTCAATGCTTTTTGAAACCTCCATTTGGCATAAAAACATCTCTGAGTTTTCTCCTATAATGCCTGATGAGGTTAGAGAGCAACTGACAAGAGATCAGAGACCATTCCTTCATCCAGAATCTCTCCAGACCCTTCAGATTCCCAGCTCCATGATGGTGCTTCTCCTCTTCGGTTTACCACACAAATTTTCTATAGGGTTCAGGTCAGGGAACTGGAATGGCCATAGCAGAAGCTTGGTTTTGTGCCCAGTGACCCATTTTTGTGTTGTTTTTAAGGTTTGTTTTTGGATTATTGTCCGGTTGGAAGATCCAAACATGGCCCATTATAAGATTTCTAACAGAGTCAGTCACTTTTTGATTTTTGTATCTGTTGGTATATGATAGAATCAAAGATGCCATGTATCTAAACAAGTTGTCCAGGACCTCCAGCAGAAAAATAGGCCCACAACATTAAAAATACAGCAGTATATTTCATTGTACACATGGGGTACTTTTTATCCCTGTGTGCACCAAACCCATCTTGAGTGTT
>NW_015505216.1:215028-215549 GCF_001515645.1 Sinocyclocheilus grahami | reverse complement strand
GGTAAATATGATCAAAGAAGACTGTGAAAATAAATCTGCATTGTTCATCATTTTGATCTTTTATTTAAAAATTTCACATAAATGTAACCTTTCATTGGAGAATAAGAATTTAAAATGGGGGGAAATATCATTATGACATAAATGTTTTTCTCTAAAACACATTGGACACAATTAACGGCACCCTTTTATTCAATGCTTTTTGAAACCTCCATTTGGCATAAAAACATCTCTGAGTTTTCTCCTATAATGCCTGATGAGGTTAGAGAGCAACTGACAAGAGATCAGAGACCATTCCTTCATCCAGAATCTCTCCAGACCCTTCAGATTCCCAGCTCCATGATGGTGCTTCTCCTCTTCGGTTTACCACACTCATTTTCTATAGCGTTCAGGTCAGGGAACTGGAATGGCCATAGCAGAAGCTTGGTTTTGTGCCCAGTGACCCATTTTTGTGTTGTTTTTAAGGTTTGTTTTTGGATTATTGTCCGGTTGGAAGATACAAACATGGCCCATTATAAGATTTC
>NW_015505216.1:185715-214999 GCF_001515645.1 Sinocyclocheilus grahami | reverse complement strand
GATGCCATGTGTCTAAACAAGATGTCCAGGACCTCCAGCAGAAATATAGGCCGTATATTAAAAATACAGCAGTATATTTCATTGTACACATGGGGTACTTTTTATCCCTGTGTGCACCAAACCCATCTTGAGTGTTTGTTGCTAAAAAGCAAATTTTTTAGTTACATCTGACCATAGAAGCCAGTGCCATTTGAAGTTCCAGTCGTGTCTGACAACAGAACATGCTGGGGACTGTTTTTGGATAAGAGCATTTTTTTTAAGGTTTTCTGACCCTGAGACTCAACTATTTTCTGCAATTCTCCAGCTGTGGTCCTTGGAGAGTCTTTAGCCACTCAAACTCTCCTCCTCACCATGCATTAGGACAATATAGACACATGTCTTCTTCCAGGCAGATTTGTAACATTTTCTGTTGATTGGAAATTCTTAATTATTGCCCTGATGGTGGAAATGGTGGTGCTCTAGCTCTTTTCTTAATGTCACTTTCTAATTTGTGAAGCTTATCAAATTATCGTTTGCTGCACATCAGAAATATATTCTTTGTTTTTTTTGGATAATTAAGGGAATTTGGCCTTTGTTTTCCCTCCTATTTATATTCCTGTGAAACAGGAAGCCATGGCTGGATAATTTAATGTTCATAATCACCCTGGTATGCTCAAAACTGTAAATATGAATGGGAATATGCTTCACAGATATTTTACTCATAAGAATTTCTAGGGCTGCCAATAATTGTGTCCAACGTGTATTTGAGAAAAAAACATTTAATTCATAATGAGATTTCCCCCCATTTTCAATTGTTTTAGTTCAATGAAAGGTTAGATATTTGTGATAAAAAAAAAATAAAAGATCAAAATGATTAACAATGCAGATTTATTTTCACAGCCTTCTTTGATCATATTTACCAAGGGTGCCAATAATTCTGACCACGACTGTAAATGCAAATCTGCATATATAGTCTACATTTCAACATAAATACAGTATATCTTTACTATTATGCATGTCAATAGGCAGATGTTCTTGCTTTTTTAATGAAAACAGTATGCCTATGCATCATGTACATGTATCAATGCAGATATTGTACTATATTAATTAGTTTAATTATTACTGTCTATCACATGCTGCTGGAAACTGTAAATATATGATGTTGTTGGCAATTTCCCTAGCCCTCTCAGCCATGATGAACTGTGCAGAAAAGATAGGTATTATCATTGTCACTAACAGTGAGGACCTTTTGGCACCACAGCCAGCCTTTTTTAAAGTAGATGGAAAATACTCCTTTTGGTTTAGATTAGTGAGATGCACTTACAATAATTAATATAGTAAAAATACTTACATTGATAACTATATACAGTATGTACAGGTATAATAAAAAGTATATTTATATGCTTTATAATAAAGATATAGTTATATTGAGATGTAGACTATATATATATATACACACAGTATATATCCATATCCATATTTGCACTTTTATAGTATATTCAGTATTTATAAATATTTTTAGATTTCATGATATGCATTTATATCAATGATTTACAGTTTTATATTCAGACTTATATAATTATTTATTTACAAATTATAACTATATATATTCAGATTCAATTCTATATATTCAGACTTATAACTATATATTCAGATTCACTTCTATACATTCAGACTTATAACTATATATTCAGATTTGCTTCCATATGTTCACAATTTACATTTATATATTCAGAATTATAACTATATATTCAGATTTATATTTATATATTCAGACTTATAACTATATATTCAGATTTACATTTATATATTCAGAATTATAACTATATATTCAGATTTATATTTATATATTCAGACTTATAACTATATATTCAGATTTACATTTATATATTCAGAATTATAACTATATATTCAGATTTACTTCTATATATTCAGGCTTATGACTATATATTCAGATTTACATTTATATATTCAGAATTATAACTACATATTCAGATTTACTTATATATATTCAGACTTATAACTATTTATTCAGATTTGCATTTATATATTCAGAATTATAACTATATATTCAGGTTTACATGTATATATTCAGGCTTATAACTATATATTCAGATTCACTTCTATATATTCAGGCTTATAACTATTTATTCAGATTTACATTTATATATTCAGAATTATAACTATATATTCAGATTTACTTATATATATTCAGGCTTATACGTATATATTCAGATGTACTTCTATATATTCAGGCTTATAACTATATATTCAGATTTACTTCAATATATTCAGACTCAACAATATATTCAGACTTATAAGTATATATCCACAATTTACATTTATATATTCAGATTTACATCTATATATTTAGATTTATATATAATTATTTCCTGTTTGGCACCTCATAATATATATATATCAGCTCTAGATATAGTGCAATATATGCCATATTTTACATTTTCATTAGGAATCTTCAATGTTCAAGCTTCTTGGAAATCTTCCACACAACAAAACCAAGCCAAAAAATGGGATTTAAATTATCATTTAAATATTTATTCTCTGATAATATTCCCCTCTGTCATAGATTTCACTTTTGATGTCAGTACAAAGCTGTCACTGGAACAGCACCCTAAGGTACAAAACCTAAAATGTACATCTTTGTACCTTATTTACCCTTACATATCTGTACATAGTAGTACATCAATTGTACATACTGTATTTGTAACTTTTGAAGGGTACCGCTCCAGTGACAGCTTTTTTTTCTGAGAGTTTAGAGTTTTAAATGTGTCAAGTAGAAATAGCAATCTGGAAATACTTGTCAAACACTGATCAGTAAAGTTCCAGAGACAACTGAAAAGTTATCTGCATTACGACTGATACATATACGGTTATCAAGTCATTAGACCGAAAGGAAGTAAATGTTCAAAGAGAAAATTACTGAGCATGTATTGCAGGGAATGTCAGTACTCAGATGGCGAGAAATATTCTGATTAAAAGAAGGACAGCTACATTTCTTAACAGAGGAGCTGAATATTGATCCTCAGTCATGATCAGTTATCTAGAGTCACATTCTACCGAATAATTTGACTTTTTAAATGTTGGAATAAAGTAAGGTTCATTTTACAGCATCTTCTTACCAAGAACTGCTCATTTAGGAAGAGACTGTGTGACTGGCAAGTGAACTGATCACCTAAAGTTAGTTTGGTTTTGATATGCAGCATAACGTTTGAGTTCAACCAAAGTTGAAAATTCTGTCCTGGAGTCACTCACCTTCATGTTGTTTCAAACCCATAAGACTTTTATGCATATTTGAAACACAAATTAATATATTTTTAATTAAACCTGAGACATCAACCATATTTGATGTGCTGTATATTGTTGATTAATGTTTATATGTGACTAAAAGCCTTCATCATATGAAGTGATTGTGTGTCTTCAGTAGACTCGATTAATTGTGTATTCATTTTAACACATCTTATGAACTTTTTGAACTTTAAAAGGACATATTTTAAAGGACATAACTTAGAAACCAAAGCTGAATATACAGTTGTGCTTGTGAATATCTAGCCTAAGTGCCTTAAAAAAAACACTGAGCATCTTGATGTCACTGACCTGAAAAGGCAAATCCAGTGAGCAGCTCTTTGTCAACACCAGCTTAAATCTGCAATGAAATAGAAGTAGCGACAGATCTTTTCTTTTGTATAGTGATGTACAAATGTAGGGTGGGTTTAGATGTGTGTGTTTAAGCTGACTAGATGATTGAAAGGTCCTGCATGCATGTCGTTTTCACCGGGAGATCCGGTTATAACATTTTGATTCTCTTTTATGAGGTCAAAATGCATTAAAAAAATAAAAAAATAAAACATGGAATTGTTCACAATAAGTTCTATATCAGGGGTCCTAAAAAGTACCGAACCGTGGTCTGTTCTGGACCCCAGCTTTGTTCAAACGGACGACAAGACATAATGACAACAGCAGTTTAAAGTGAGCAGCGCATCAATACAACAATGCAGTACACACAGCAAGCGCTCAGGGTCATTTATGGTAATGAACTTTCGGCTCTGTATCCTATTATATTTTGATCTAAAGCCAAACATTCAAGGCCTTTTCGTTCCATGTGTGTCGCTTCTGTCCCCTGATAAAAACTGAAAGCGCTGCAAAAGTTGCAGATGTCATGGTTAGCAAAAAATTTATACTTTCAATAAAACACTACAGAAAACGAGAATTCAGCAAATACAATTATTTGTATTTGTCATATCCTGTATGACTCCATTCAAATAAACCAGTAGATACTTAGTTTAAGCAAAATTTTATATTGCTCCAGACTTCAAGAGGAAAATCCTGAAACCCCCTACACGTCGCATGGCCTTCTGCCATACATAGGTATCTAAATGTAAAAGTAATAATAGTCTGATAACATCTGATCTTGATGTATGACTGCTTTGGTCTTGGGGCCCACTATCCTCATTTTTAATGGCTATTTTGACTGTTCAGCACTGTTATTTTTTATTTATTTACATTGTTCTACTGCTACCCAAATGGAAATGTATAACCTTTCCAAAGAAGTATTGCCCGCAACTCTGCTGGGAAGGAAACATAGAGAGCGGACCTCTTGTAACTTTAATTGAATAGCCCCGTTCTATAACATGCACTTAGAAAACAGATAAGGTGAATTTTTATTTCATGCCAACTTTAACATCCCACAACCTTCACAAGACTTTGTTTCTGAATAGACTAGTGCAGCCTGAATCCCAGACGTTTTAGAGAAGCCAGCCGATCTTTTTGTATGCAGTATGCATGAGATGGTCTGATGCATTGTTTATATGTAAGGCTGCTTTGAAACAACATAGATTGTGAGAAGTTCTATGCAAATAAATATGACTCACTTGACTTGAACAGACTGCGGCCATGCCATCAGAGACTGAGTCTACCAAATAATTTACCCTGTAGCTATTTGAAAGAGGGACAGATGTTGAAACCGAAGCTCTGTCGCTGTAAGGCATGCTGTTTATAAGATTGAAACTTGCTAGCATTATTTCCTAATCTTGTTCCCCTCTCTTTTACTCATCGTTTCCCGTCCTCGTTCTCTATTGCACTAGTAATAAAGCTGGCTGATCAAGGCAGCATGCTTTCCAAAAGGTGAATTATGAATATTCATGCAGGTGTTCTGACACTGTTGTGCTATAAACCATTATTTGTTCATGTGTCAGTGACTAAACAGCCTAGAATATTTTAAACCAGCACACAGACCTCCAAACCATGAATGGCTTAAGATGGTATCCAGGCTTTTCCACATGGACAATGAAATCCGGCTATCAAGTGTCTCGTCTTGCAGACATTAATGCTTTGTCACTTAGCAGGTTCGAATCTGTCAGGTATGCTGTCTAACAGACAACCCAGTGAGGGTGTTTTTAGCTTGTCAGTCGTGTGTCATGGGATTGCATTGTGTCGCACAAATGCAGGGCACATGGAAAAGGATGCATCATCACTCCCCTGTGTGCCGTTCCCAGACAGCTCAGCACAGGCCATTTCCATTGCTAATCCTACCCTTTTGGAATCAGTTAACATAGGCCGGCTGCATACAGGCATGCGTGTAGCATATATCTTGTTGACTTCAGCAGCACACAGTCGGCAGGATGAATTAATGTTGAAACTGTGATGGCGAGAGAAGCCTGAGTCCTTCTGGCAAGTGTTCCTGCACTGGAACAGACATGGGCAGTGTTCAGACCATCTGTGCTTTGGTGTGTTGGTTAATTGGATGTTTAAATGAAAATATGTTCATTCTTGGCACAGTTGAACGTCTGGTTTTATACTGAGACAGGTGAAAGTGACAAGCAGGTGAAATGCATGAAGTCCTCAAATCA
Source organism: Sinocyclocheilus grahami (assembly GCF_001515645.1). Lineage (NCBI taxonomy): Eukaryota > Metazoa > Chordata > Actinopteri > Cypriniformes > Cyprinidae > Sinocyclocheilus > Sinocyclocheilus grahami. Next base: position 209,153 of record NW_015505216.1, on the reverse strand, counting down.
GTGGCAGCGGTGATTCAGGAAGGCAGTAGTCGCTGACAATCCACTGTGAATTCACATTCAGCTCTGCCTCTGTTCTGGTATGAAATAGCCACTTTTCTCTCACCTTCATGTCATTCTAAAACTGTATGATTGGAACACTATGATTGGAAGATTTTTTTTTTTCTCCATACACTGAAATTCAATTGGACCCTATTGACATTGCATGGTGAAAAAACAGCTGATCCTCTTATTTTGTTCCACGGAACATAGGGTTGGAATGACATGAGAATGAGTAAATAATGACATGTCATTTCTTGTGAAATGAACAGCATTTTAGCCTTAACAATAGTACTTATTACTGAAATAATATACTTTAAATGCAATATATGCTTATGTGCAAATTGATTTTAATGTTGTTAGACACCTAATTGCATGTTTATTACAATTAAATGAAGATGTTTTATAAGTTAATGTTATTACAATGTAATTAAGTGTGCTTTTTGACCCACTTAAGTAGAACTTAAGTACATATTTATATATCATTTCATAATAGCTTCTTTTAAAATACAATTAAAGTGCATCCCTGATTGTACTGAGAAGCATTTAGGGTAAGCAAAAGATTATTAAAACAATATTTAAATATAAAACTTTTAATTAGACATTATTAAAAATATGCAGTTTTTTAAAGTGTAAGTGTTTTTACATAAGTGTAAAGAAACATAGTCATGAAAGTACCTTAAGTGGCCTTTTATTTAATGTTCATTGCCTCCAAATACACACAATTTTTTATATAGTTTAGTTTAGTTTTGTTTTAAGATGTAAAGTACACAACAAGAGCATATCTTATTTTTCAAAAGCGTATAGTGTCACCCACCACACGAAATGACCAAATCAGTTTCCAAATACTTCCTACAATCGTCTGTTGTTCAAAACAGGTAGTCCTGCCCACTCTTTACATTTTTCCGGAAGTTAGCATATAAAGGGCTTTGCTTAAATGACTGTAAACTGGGTTTGAAGAAAAGTATTTTAACGCTGAATCACCTGCACACTTCACTTAAGTTTGGGCAATGCTGCGAGTTCCTTTTTCACTTGTGACTTCATTGTCTTTGCTAAATGTGTGTAGCACTTGCAGTGTATATCAATGTTCTGGGGCAGTGCTGCGTGCCCCTTGAGAACTGTGGAAATAGAAAGGCCCCCAGTCAGCTTTCAGCCAGTGGACGTGCCCCGTCCCTGGAGGCGTCATTAAGAAGAGTCACGTACAAAGCCATGTCATCAAACATCTGTCAGGAGTTTGCTTGTGCGTGAGGAGCTACTAGTATCCAAGTAATCCCTTATCATTCTGTTTCATTTAAGCTATCTTCTGTCCTTACTTCCTAAAGGTACCTCATCCACACACACAAACACACACACACACACACACACACATACATATATATATATCTCAAGCCTGAATATATGATGTATTTTATAGGTGAGAATAATAGTCTCCAAAACCATCTAAAATAATAAAGGATATCTGCAATACTGTTATACAAAACCCCAAGACCTAAGTGTTAACAATGAGCATGAAAAAAAAATAGAGTTTGATTTCAGCAAATAAAGGGCACTTTGTGTTTGCTATACTTGTGTGGTGCATTTGAGCAAAAGAACAGTTGAGTTCTCAGTTATTCAGGCAATAGTACAATCCTTATTATAGAGAGTTAACTACAGCAGTACCGCTATTACAACATGAAAGGATCAGTGCGGTTTGTGAGTGCTCTTGTTCTACCTCATATTTCAAGTGAAATGAGAAAGCACCTCTCTACTCGTTTTTGATCTGTGCTGAATGGAGGGAACACGACCTGTTTACCTCTTTTTGCGAGGGAGGTAAAATGGCTGATGGGAATTACGTATCCAAGCCTGCAAGGAGGCCCAGAAGGAAACATTAGCTCAAATTAAGAATATCAACTAGTTTTAATTAGGCAGAAAATAAATAGATAAAAGCGGGAAATGCCAGTCCCTCGAATGTAATTGGGTTTTATTGGTGTGTTATCAATGGCACCCTGGGAGCTGTGTTTCAACAAACAGCATTAGGCTTTTATGGCTCGTACTGCATTAGTGTCTGTATTTCTCACTTCTGTACTGCTCGTAAGACTGTGAAAAACATAATCTCACACCACTGCAGCGACAAACTTCATGTTTCTTTTTCACTGTCTCAGCTTTCCTCAAGTCTTGTAGTAGTGCAATCAATATGACAGGTTTACACATCGGCTTGTTTTAATGTGCTTTAGTTTTGGTGCATTCTCAGTACAAGAAATACCAGGATAAGGTATTATACAGTATTATCTGAATAAGATTTCATTAATTTATTTGAGATTGTCTGATGTTTTGAAGCGTCTTCATTGCAAGTCTTTTTTTTTTCTACAACAGTAATTGACATTCACCATGAATGTTAAGCTCCAAAAATGAGGTAGGCCATACTTGTGCGTTTTATTCAAGGTCTTTTGAAGCCATCCATTTTAGAAACAGACTGAAATTCAATTCGTTATTCACTTATAATCTTCCCCTCCAGTGAACTGTTAACTAGAGAACCACTGTTACTGGATCATCGAGGCAGTGATTTTCTTGAACAAATTGTTCAGTCTGTTTTGTGATCCAAAACAACAAATTCTTGGGAAAGAAAAAAAAATAATAATAATAGTAGTGCTCACTGATCTGGTTATCATCAATAGGCTTCATTTTCTTAAAGAAAAAAATAGGAGCCAAGCACCAGAGGTGTGAAGGCACCTATTCTTCTTCTTCACTCTTGAGTCTATTGCAGCTTGCAGGAAAGCTATGAATTTTGGCACACAGGTAGTGGACAGTCAAAACATTTTTCGAAGCCATCCATTTTAGAAACAGACTGAAATTCAATTCGTTATTCACTTATAATCTTCCCCTCCAGTGAACTGTTAACTAGAGAACCACTGTTACTGGATCATCGAGGCAGTGATTTTCTTGAACAAATTGTTCAGTCTGTTTTGTGATCCAAAACAACAAATTCTTGGGAAAGAAAAAAAAATAATAATAATAGTAGTGCTCACTGATCTGGTTATCATCAATAGACTTCATTTTCTTAAAGAAAAAAATAGGAGCCAAGCACCAGAGGTGTGAAGGCACCTATTCTTCTTCTTCACTCTTGAGTTATGCTTTATAACAACCGTGACCTGAGGGTACATGAGCCGTTTCAGGCGCAGCACCACCTACTGGTCAAGATATATTTAAAAAATTGACTTTTTTACTTATAACATCTGAAAAGTCTAGCCTAAAATAAGACTGGACTCTTTAGCTGTGAAGCGGCATACACAATTTTCACATGTTGGCCATTGTGGGCATCATACATTTTGAATTATGTGATAAAATATTACATTTTATAAACACAATAATGTATTATGAAAAAAAAAACATTTCTATTCTCTGGGTCCTACAGAATCCAGTGTATATGTTTTTCAGCAATCTGTTGGCCATTTCGATTTAGGTGCAAAACCAGTTTTTTCTTGTTTTAGACCGTTTGTCCGATCTTCACCAAATTTCACACACATCATCATCAGACGTTGCTGGTAAAAAATAAAAAAAAAGTTAGTAAAAGCTTTTAGATATCTCAAACTGTTGTTGTATAACTCATTGTCAAAGTTGACGGCACGATACCAAAGCGTATCTGAGGCTGTATATTTTTGCAGTTCCACCTATTGGTCAAAAGTGATGAGCAATTATGACACATTACAAGTGATCGTATTTATGGGTTTAAAACAATTTTGCTTAAAATCATCAGCAGATGTCTTTAATTTAGTTGGCATGATGCTCTCTGAAATGCTTGCTTAATTGCTCATGTATTATGTCTTATTTCTTTTGATTTTAAGGTGAAATGTAACCCAGTAGGTCAAGCATATGATGCATTCTTGACAATATTGTGACATTTTATCCATTTGACCAACCGAAATGAGCAGATGCTCAGCAGAACTAATTCTCAGCATCTTGTTTCCCCTTTCTAACCCTTTCAGGGTCCCCTTACAGAGATAAGATCACCATCGCAATCCTGCAGCTACAGGAAGAAGGGAAGCTTCACATGATGAAGGAGAAGTGGTGGCGTGGAAACGGCTGTCCTGAGGAGGAGAATAAGGAGGCCAGTGCGCTGGGTGTCCAGAACATCGGCGGCATTTTCATAGTGTTGGCTGCGGGACTCGTCCTCTCTGTGTTTGTGGCAGTTGGGGAGGTTCTCTATAAGTCCAAACAAAACGCACAGCTGGAAAAGGTAAAGCAACATTTTCACATTTCTGGACTGCAATGAACATTTGCAATCTGTTAGGATATACTAAGAGTTTAGGGTTATTATGCAAGTCTCTTTAGAGAAAACAAATCACATATAATCACCAGAAAGGGGTCTGCAATTTTGTGTTTCATCAGCGGGGGTATTGTGGGTAATATAAGCCAGCCAGTCAGATGAGTTCAACTGATGCCTCTGAGTATGAAAGAATCTGTTACAGATCAATGCAAACAATATTAATTCTGTCTAAAATTGGCTTTAATGCTGTGGTAGTGAAAACAAAGCGTGAGGTATATTTCACTGGTAATATTTTACAGACAGTGCCTGTGTCTGGAGAGCAAATAGTCTGTCTTGATGTAAGTCTCTGAAGACAGAAGGGCTCGGGCTTTACTTGCTCAAACGGCTGCCATTGTGTCAACAGATGTGTTGTTCTTTCCCTCTATCTACTTCACTCGTATACTTGATCTGCTGAATCAGTAAATGTTTGACGTGTACATGAGGTAGACAATAATTCTCCAACAAATAAAAGTAATCATTTTAAAAAAACCTTAGAAATGAATGAACTCCAGTTCTCTCACATCACAAATATGATGTTTAAGCACATCTTAAAGAATTTACATCTTGGAAATTCTACTCACGAGCTGTTGTTTTACTCAGTAGATTAAAGGACAGGTTTACTTGGTAGTCTTTCGTTAATTTGCTTTTTTTCTACTATTTTTCATTTTCATTTGATGATGCAGTTACTGTGTAAATCTGATCTTCAAGGGTGTTTTCTCTGGAATTCTCTTTCAAATAACCAAATGTCGCTTGAGTGGATGAGCCAAGCAGGCTACGCAGTTATCTGTGCATTCACACTGTCCTATTAGAATGTTAATAATCACTTTTAATACATTTGTCATAATTTACTTCTCCACTGAGCCTTCATTTTTGCATTTTTTGGAACTAAAACAAGGCATTTAATTGTCCTTGTTTATTTTTGAATAGATTTTTGCAGTCATAAAAAAAAAGTTAGAATGGCACTTGTTCTGTAATCACCACAAAAATAGAATAATAATTTTGTGTAATCCCATTTGCATTTCAGCATTAAATTTAAATGGGAGGCCATAATGGCCAAAATATTCATAACTTGCAAATGTCTGAGTAAAATGAACGCGTCGTGCTGTGTGCTCACATTACACATGCTAAAGCAAACGGAGATGATCTAAGTTTGGTTATCTTTAAAGAGGTCTTTGTTTGAAGCGTTCACATACATACGTTCAAAATGTTCACTCTAAATATGGATGTTTTTGTTTAACTACAATGACGGGGTCAACCTGCCAGCTTAAGTATTGATAGTTTCCCCAGAAAGCACAGCTCCATTTATTCACTCTCAGTGGAAGAAGTGTATTTATACTCATCTCGGATTCATTGTATCGATCTCTCTAAGTGCTTTTGTTTGTTTGCTGTAAGTCATCGTATTGACATTCACGAATATTCTGGCAAGGCGTTATTTTGCTGTCTGATCCTTCTTTAATGATTACATTCATATGATAAACCTACTGGCCAATGATATTGAGCATCACTCTAGAGCCTACACTCTTAAAAATAAAGGTGCTTCAAAAGGTTCTTCAAGCGATGCCATAGAAGATCCATTTTTTGGTTCCACAAAGAACCATTCAGTCAAAGGTTCTTTAAAGAACCATCTCTTTCTTACCTTTTTATAATCTGAAGAACCTTCTTTCGCCACAAAGAACCTTTTGTGAAACAGAAAGGTTCTTCAGATGTTAAAGGTTCTTTCTGGAACCATTTAGACAAGAAGGTTCTTCTATGGCATCGTGAAGCACCTTTATTTTTAAGAGTGTATATAGATACATATAGAAAGAAAAAAGACTAGAAAAATTTCTAGCAAATGTGTTAACTATTAAATAAAGGTTGAAAATGGCTTTGATTAAATGTATTTTTTAAGAACACGTAATCATAACTACATAGGCTTTATGAAGCATATGGATTCAAACAGAGTGCTGAGGGTTCTTGATCTGAATGGAAGTGTCACATTCCAGATGAGTGATTTTGCTAGTGTTTTAATTCAATACAAAGCAATGCTATTGAAAACACACATTTGAGAACATTTAAATCAGGTATCAAATCTCGCAACTGAAACTGATAGAGAGGCAATTAACGTATTTTTGTATAAGACTTGAGCTGCTGTCCTTTGTTCAGTATTTTCTTACACTATTATGCAGAAGAAGAAAAAACATCATATGGAAATGCCTTTTGCTCCTCAGCAGCACATTCCCCCAGAAATTTGCATTTTATAATTGCCTCTATTTTGTAAATTAGGAAAGAGCCAACAGTCTGACCAACAATCGTATTGCTTTATATAAAAATGTAGAAATGGTTCTAACATAATATGATGTAGATTTCCTGCTGTTTTCCTACCACCAGAAAATAAATACAAAAACATATCTATTTAGATCTTGTTAAAATCATTTGCATTGTTAATAAAACTTAACAGAATGGTATATAATTTTGGCAAATACATCAAGTATTTCATGAGAACGGCAACATATTTTGTAGCATTGTCCATGGTTTCTTTGTGTATTTTACAAATATTTGTTTAGTGCATCTTTATATTGATAGTGTATATGTTCAAGATCACACATGCACAAAGGCACATATAAATTAATGTTTAAATAAAAGGGTCACTGTAATGTTTCTGTTTCTTGTGTTCCTTTTTTGCACATTTTACATGAATATTCTTCCCCAATTTCTTCCACCACCTTCCAAGAGTAATCCTTGCTCCTGAAAATAAAACTATTATTTGTATTTGTAATTTTGGTAACACTTTGCTTAAAGCCTTTTGTATAATGCATTATAAAGGTATTCATAATATACATAATGTAATTCTTATAATTAATTATTCTAATATATATATAATTTTTTTTTTATTTTTCATTAAGTTGTAACCAAAGTTAATGCATTAAAACACATGACAAATAAGCCTACACATATTGTAATGCATTTTAACTTTGGTTACAACTATTTATAGGAAAAAAAAAGATATATATATATTATTTTAAATTTTGCATAAATAGCTGTAACCAAATTTAAAATGCATTATAATATCTGTAGGTGTATTTGACATGTGTTTTAATGCATTATAATTGCTAATGGTGCAACAATGAATAGATAAGTATTATAAGTGTTTCTAATTATTCATGAGATCATGCAATGCATTATACAGTGCATTACAAGGCATATATACAGTGGGTACGGAAAGTATTCAGACCCCCTTAAATTTTTCACTCTTTGTTATATTGCAGCCATTTGCTAAAATCATTTAAGTTAATTTTTTTTCCTCATTAATGTACACCCAGCACCCCATATTGACAGAAAAACACAGAATTGTTGACATTTTTGCAGATTTATTAAAAAAGAAAAACTGAAATATCACATGGTCCTAAGTATTCAGTGTTTATTTTTATTGATTTCGTATTTTATTCGTAAGACTTTATAAAGGCTGGGGCTGTTGAATAATGTGTTGATTTAATTATTTTTCAAAAGGAAAAGCACACGTTTGCTTACGTCACCATTACACAGCTGAACATCTCACCGTTTGTTTCTTGTTTGTGGGGGGTGTGTTTAATTGGCCATACGGTTATACAGGATTTGAATCTGAAGGAGAATAATATGCATCAATAAATCATGCAGCATCCTGGCAGGAGGAAGCAAGGTGAAATCTGCCACAGAGAAATCGCTAGTTATGATGCTCGTGTTGTGCATCCACACGGACACCAGCATAATCATTTCATCCCATCTCCATTTCCACCTTTCACCCCCTGCTATCCATCACTGACCCAACTCACCCACTGTCCTCCATCTTTCCAGGAACTGAAAGCCCGTATGTTTGTTTGTGTGTTGGAAATGAAGGGACATCCAATCAGCTGTGTTCTTCTGTCCGCACAGAGATCCTTCTGCAGCGTCATGGTGGACGAGCTAAGGGTTTCCCTCAAGTGCCAGCGCCGGCTCAAACACAAACCGCAGCCGCCGGTCATGGTCAAAACGGATGAAGTCATCAACATGCACACCTTCAATGACCGAAGACTGCCAGGCAAAGAGACCATGGCTTAAAACGGACACCAGCTCGCTCTTTCTTGAGCTTGGACAAGGAAACTTCACGGGGAGAAATTTGGGTGGGGATGAAGTCGGTTTTCTATACGGGGAAGGGATCTTAAATGTCATTTCAAACAATTAGTTACTGAAAACAACAGCAGAAACGGAAACATATTTCCTGTGGAAATAAATCGAGTCTGGGCAAAATTTTAGTTACCTCATCGCTCCAGATCACCACCAGAGCAAAGACTGACCGGTGCCAGCGTTCAGGGTAACTTTTAGCAGGAAATACACACACAGCTAGAGGAGTGTGACGGAAGGAGGGCTGTCTGCTCATTATGTTCATATTATTTTTGGTTTGATGACACCACACTTGGCTGTTGTCCATCCACAGAGAGCAGCTGAGTCCTTTAGAGAGAACGAGGAGACGCGTCCTGACAAATACAGAAGCAAAAGACGGACAGGTTTTTAACACATACAGTATCTGTGCTACTTTTAGGAGCAAAAAAAAAAAAAAGTATTCTGAAACAATCAGTTCGCAGCACTCTTTGCTGAGCAGCACAGCAATATCACTGAGCGTGCTTCACACCCACACTCGCAAGCAATGGAAGCAGGACACAGCAACAGGCAATATACCACTTTCATTTCTTTGCATTTTCAGGCCCCTGCTGAGTGTCACAATGACTAATGGTGAATCTCACATAAACGTGTTCGACTCACAGCACATTTTGACATTTGTGTTTATTTTAAGCGTATTAAACCCATTGCACAATTGAATATTTTCTGTCCAAATTTACAGTACCCTACGAAAAATATCAGTTTTTGTTCAATTACAGTGAAAATATGTAAACATGATTAAAATAAGATACTTTTAATGGAGAAGCAACATTTCATAAGATGAGACTTAAATGGTCTGTGCATTTTTTTTTTACTTTATTGTTTTTGTTGTTTTAAATGTGCAGACGACATAATGCATCTGCATATTTTTTTTATTACGCTTATTAGTGATTCTATTCTACAGAATATAATATACAGAATATACAAATCAATCAGCATAAATCAAACGCAGTACAACAAATGATAAAAACGAAAAATGTATTTTTATATATTACAGTAGTGAGTTTTTCTTTATTTTTTATTTTTAGTAAAGAGAGGTAAATGTGTTTTGAACTGTCATGACAATAATATCACAAAGAATAAATAAAAGTTATGGTTCTAAAATAGGCTTAATTTCATGTAGGCTATGAAAAATATTGATATTGATTTCTTTACTTTAAATTTGAGGTGAAATATTATCTGCTAATAAAATGTTTTACATTTCATGAGATTCATCCGAAAAACTCTCCAAAAATTAGTTGAGGGAACTCGAAACAAACTATTGTGATGCATTTATTAAAAAAAAAAAATTATTTGGTTTATGAATGTTTTCTTATTTTTCTTTCTATGATGGTCACAGCAACTTTGAACACACATAGCTGAAATTAATATTTCATGTCTGTTATTTTTAATAACTACATTTCATTTCAGTTTAATGATTGTACTTTGTGAATTTGATTTCAGATTTCAGAAAAAGAGTCCTCATGTAAACTTGTGCAAATGTAAGATTTCTATAAAAATAATAAGGTGTTTTGTACAATTAAAGAATATCAGCATTTTGTAATACTTTTTATCAACACAAATCAATCATTGGCATATCTCTCTTGATACGGGGGTGGCTGCCCTGTGGAATCCACACACCAGAATTTAAAGTCGCGATGGCCCCTGGGACCGATGTGCTTCCGCATGGATGAGCCCCATGTGACGGAACACATCCAGGATCACATCACCTGGCCTCCATGAGGACGAGTGTGCGCCAGGGTTCATGATAAATGCACACAGGATGGGGGAAGTGCCGAGCATGCCTGGTAGTGTTGATGTGACACTCATTTTGGACAGATCCTATTTTTATCATGTAAAGGAATCATATTTAAAGAAAGATATTTTTACTTGAGATAAATAGAAACAACAAAACTGATACAGAAGTGTGGTATAAAATGGAAGAGGACTGCTAATATGCTTCGTATCCAATGCCCCCGGTTGCTAATAGACTGCTAGTACTCGGTGCCGAGAAAGTTGTGTGTAAATGGTTCCAAATGGATAAGATGTATTTAAAGATTTTTCAGATACAAACTAATTTTGACCATATTGTGAAAACAAAACGAAGTGCACACAGTTTCCTGTCTGAAGTTGATGCACAAGTTTAAAGGAAGTAATTAAAAAAGTCAGCACACTTGGTTGTGGTCTCCTTTGTGTTCCCTCACTCCCAGCTCCACTTACAGAAACACTGAAATCAATATATATATAATTAAATATAATAATAATATATTATTTTTTATATATATATATATTAAATGTAGTGCTACAGGGCTGTGTTTATCTGCATTTAACGACAGATTCAAACTGAATGTAAAGTCAGTCCTATTCATTTTTTACAGTCAAAGCATTTATCTGAAGAAGCTTACTTAAAGTACTTAATTAACTGTAATTAAATCGTCTAGGCTTAGCACAGGTTCAACTCAATCAACGGCATTTGTGGAATAATTTAATTTCAACTTCAAAAAAATAATATATATATAAGCTATAGTGAGGCGCTTAGAAGGAAGTGAAAGAAGCCTAATCTTTAAACATTAAAATAATCACTGTTTTAACAGTGTAGCTATGAGATGTAAACAATATGTTTTTTCTATGATTTTATTGTGAAAATTGTATTGCCATGACAACATAACACTTAAAATAAAATAAAATAATTGAATTGATCCTGAATTAAAAGTAAATGAGGGAGTAAAAGAAAATTTGTGAATCCAAAATATTATTTTACTTATTTATTTGTATTGGTAATCAACTTTGTACACCAAATATTCCTTTACACGGGAAGTATCTGTTGAATAATGAGATAAAGCTGTAGGTCTACAATACTATATACAAATTCATTTCCTTTGCCAAATTCTTCTTATCCTTTTGTCAAATACTTTTCTTTATCCATTTGTCAATAGTATAAGGGTGATGAGTTAAAAAAAAATGTCCGAGGCATATTTCAGATTGAAAGTAGTCCATGCTGAACATATCGAAGAGCTCAAAAATAATACAAATAGAAAGAAAAAAATTATAATAAACTACCTGCAGAATTTAACATCTTCCGACAGTTATATTAAAAATTAAGTCTAATGTCAAGTTTACACTGCAAAGTTACCATAGAAGCACTTCTGAAGTGGTATTTAGGTGTCTTTACACAGACTGGTAAATGCTGCTCAGAGGTGGCATGAATGCATTTACACACCAATCACAACTGTATACTATAATTCTAGGGGCTGAGGTGGGTCTGTGCAGGCATAATTTAGTCCTGCATTTATTCTGTATTACATCTTTTCACTGGATTTTGAGCAGGAACAGAGCAGCCTTAAATGAGCTGTGTAAAGAGACCTAATAGATTCACCGTTTAGATATAAAACTGTTACTACAGTAATTGTTATGATGTGTAGTTTGAAAAACTTAATGTTGGTTCTTGCCACCAGAGTTGCAGTATCTCTTGTGCTCATCAGTGCTGTTTATAATGCCGTGGCTGTTCATTTGCTAGGTTTGATCTCCTCTGTAGCCCTTTAAAATATAGCATTCAGTGTAGAATTCAACTGGGGCAGATAGGTTTTGTGGTCCACGTGAATCACTGTGTGTGCTGTGGAGGTTCAAGTGACATTGACCCCGAAAGAAAGCATATTCACACTGTTTTTCTGAATGTATATCCTCTGTATAGTGCACTATGTGCCACTAACCTCATAGGAAACAGTAAATGTGTGATTTCAGATTTAGCATAATTTCACAGTGTCGGGGGGCAGGAAGCTTCAGATTCTGGAGAGCATTTGGCCAGAAATTCTGATGAGAAGTCAAAGGCTGGACTGATGTCATCAAAGCTGTTGATCTGCATTGGTGCTACAGAGAGACTGTAAATTTCCAATGCACATATATATTTAAAATGTAAATTTCATCATTATTTTAGAGAGCACTATATGAGCTTATAGATAAGACTAACATATTCATACTGAACTTCAAATTTGATTTTACAGCTAGGGTAGGCAATTCTAGGAACACAATTCAGGAACAAAAAGACAAAATTCAAAGACTTGCCAAAATATGTGGAGCCAGACAACAGGGTAACACAAGTGTAAACACTGGCAGTGTTTTACACGATGGAGGAATTTTGTCGAATGGATTGGAACCCAAACATTCCATCAGTTTCTTCTCGACTGGTAAGCTAAACTTCAAGTTAAAAGTATTCCTAATATGTTGGACCTTTTATTGAAAGTAGCCTACTTTCGTGACACGTGAAAGGGGTGTTTGTAAAGATTGTTTGAAAGCTTTGTTTTTGTAGTTTTGTAGATTAGTACCACATTAACTGTCTACACTAGCTTTAATGGGGACTTAAAGGGGTCATATGATGCGATTTCAAGTTTTCCTTTCTCTTTGGAGTGTTACAAGCTGATTGTGCATAGATAAGATCCCTGAAGTTGCAAAGACTAAAGTCTCAAAACCAAAGAGATATTCTTTATCAAAGTTAAGACTCTGCCACGCCCCCCTAAAACAGCTTGTTCTAACACACCCCCACATATCTACCTCACTATGTGGACATAATTGCATAATGCCGCCCAAATGTGTTTTTTTTTTTTTTTTACTGTAAATAAACAGTAATAGTATATTTCACTAAAGGGCTAAAAAATACAAGACAATTATATTACCTGTAAATATACAGATTCAGTTAAAATCCAAGAAAGTCTTAAAATATCATAATTTGAAACATGACACAGACATGTCCATTTACTGTACATGCTCATTAAAACTGCTAATTGATAAATGCGATTTGTCCTCATGATGAGAAGAATGCCAAGGGACAAAGCTGACTTGTGAGGTCTAGATTTTTCTGCTCTCGCAACCACTATGATAATTAGCCAATTAATTCTATGTGGCATGTAGGTTTGTTATCAGCTGCTGAGCTTTCCAGTTGCCCTGCCGGAAGTGTGAAGATTAGAGGCCAGCTAAGCCCACCTTGTGTGAAAACATCAATCTGATAATGGAATTGCTGAGAATGGGCAACGCGCACACACGCACACATCCAGACACGCTCATATACACATGAGCATGCATACACAAACAGAGAACACAGAAAAACAGAAAGTGATAAAGTAATGGTCTGCTGAAAGCTAACAGTAGTCTTTTGGATCCATATATTTTTTTTCTGCAACAAATAGATTTTCTGACATTGAAAAATTGAAAGTGCTTTATTAAGCTAGTTTTTTAGTAGTAAATGAAAAGCCTTATTATATGTCAGCACAGATAAAAACTGATAAGAACTTTGACTATACTATACAACTGCTATATGGCTAACTTTACACCATTTAAACAGCTATTTTAACAGAATCAAAATAAAATTTACAGTCAAATCTGTTAACGTAACTGTTACGTTACGTTACATTATAATGTAAAAAAGTACTTATAAATGTAATATATATCCTGTGATGCAAAGCTGAATTTTCATCAGCCATTACTCCAGTCTTTAGTGTCACATGAATCAAGATCTTTTTTCTTTTTCTTTGATGAATAAAAAGTCAAAGTTAGTAAGAATAAGTAAAAATTATTCAAAATTATCCATATTTAGTGAGAAAAAAATTCCAGGAATCCCTGCGAAATTTCTCATTATCTATGTTATCCGATGTTACACCATCATCAGTGTATTTATTTAAAATAAAAATAAAAATTAAACAAATAAATTGCCTTTCAAATTGACAAAGATAAATCCAAAAAGCTGAATGCCTTGCATTCGCTTTTCTTTGAGAAAGAAATATAAATAATATCTGAGACATAATTAAGATTGTGTATTTAATGTTAATTGTAACAATAAGCATCAAATTTGTTTTTTTTTTACATTTTACATTGAAATTGAATTTTTATAAAGCTTTTTCTTTTTAAAGCATATGAAAATATATATATATATTTTACATTCAAAACATAGATACACACAAGCATACAATTGTCAAAAAAGGTCAGAGGTACAATACTGTGTACTTAAATTATTTTATTATGAAACCACTGAAGCATATTGAATCACATTATCAGAGTAATGCATCTTTTGTATCTGTAAAGACTCTACGTGTATTCGTGTGCACTCAGAATAACAACGAAGAGTTGGGCTTTTGTAAAATAATGTAAGCAAACAGGATGCGCTTTCTGCCGTCTCGGACTCTGTGAACTTGAGCGCGTCACTTCGAAACTCCCGTGTATGCTTGCCTTATTACAGACATGAAAAATATATCTATAGAGAGTGAAACTTTTAAATGAACCAATTCAAATAGAAAACAAATATTCTCAGATTATGTAATCCGTATGAAACATGCATGCAGGCACATACTGCGGAGATGACGAGTCAGTGTCGTCGACTTCATCTCTTAAACCGAAAACAGAAAGCACTAGTGTAACAATAAATTATTAAAACTTTAATGCAGTGTAATTGCTGTTTTTCTCTAACACATTCATAATTATTATATTTGCCAGTGCGCTGTGGCAAGGATTTTTTGTGTGCGCTTGAGCGCTTATTAGGCTATGTAGGCAATTAAAGGCTCATTATTATGATTTATATGGTTTAATAAGTTTAAAGTGCAACTAATAGTCGACTAATGCTTAAAATTAACGAATACTAGTCATTTGAGAAGCATACATATAAGAGGCTGACAATTAGCTGAATATATAGACTACTTGTTTAATTAGTGACACTTAGCCTGCATTTCAAAATCTTTATTTGAATGTGGCAATTAACATTTTTATTTTAAAACCTTTATTTGAATAAGGCAACATAATATTGCGCTCTACAATATTTATATGAATAAATCTCTGACAGACTATCAGCCAATCACTGAGTGCATAGTTAGTAAGTATGCTGACATCATCCATAGCAATAAGGTCAACCCCACCCTTACTCTGAGCTTAAGACTTCTATCTATTCCTTAGTAAAAGTTTGTCTCAGCAGCTTTGTGAATAGGTTAACTCTTAGCTAAAAACTTTTACTGCTATTTAAGAGAACTCTTAGTGGTAAGATAAAATGTTTTGTGAATACGGGCCCTGAGCTCTTGTGTATAACTTACATTTCCATGCTAACAGCAAAATCTCTGATTGGTGGATCACTCAGTAAGGTTATGAGTAGTGTAGATCTTCAGTGGAAATCAAATACAAGTGTTTAAATCGACTTATTAATTCCATAAAGTGGTAAACAACCGAAGATCTCACAGTAGGGCTCTCCAAAACAGTATGGTTTACATAAAACAATTATATTTCTTTTTAATCGGTTACACTTTATTTCGATAGTCCACTTTAGACATTCTACTAACTATAAGTAACTTTGTAACTATATGTCAACTACATGTCAACTAATTCTCATTAATTTGCAACTACATGTCTACTAACTCTCAGAGTAGACTGTTAGGGTAGGTTTAGGGTTAGTAGAATAAGTTGACAAAGAAAGTGTTAGAAGATATTAAGCAGATAGTCTACTAATACTCTACACACTGCTAGTTGACATGTAGTTGCAAAGTTACTTGCTGTTAATAGAATGTCTAAAGTGGACTATCGAAATAAAGTGTTACCGTTTAATCTTCTCTGGAAGATTTACCACCAACTGTTGTGTTCTATCAAACCACCTCTGAATACAAACTTTATAGTGTGAGAGGTAGGGTATCACCAAAGTGTAGGTTGCTTCACAAATCGAGTTCAGACTGAGATCAAGCCACAAGTTTCTTTTAAATCATCAACTCCAAACTCACAACAGAGGAAAAACTCTTCCAGCTTCTCTAAACACACTCTAACAAAAGAGAACACCAGTCACTTTGTCCCTGCTCAGCAACAGCTGTGCCTCCACCGCTGAGGAACCTGGTAAGTGTAGTTCGGGACCGGGTGGCCATCTTGGTTTGTAGTCCCCATGCTGCAGCCATCTAGATGGCACATGCCTTCCCTCTATGACACACCCTCTCACGATGCTACAATAGTTACTGAGATACTGTGAAAACTTCCTCATGTGGCAACTAGGCTTGGTTTCCCATATATTTTTTGTACAATACATCAATCCCAACAGCACAAAAGCAGCATAGGGTTAGGTCGTGGGGACAGAAAGGGACACAAATGTTGATACTTTCCTGAATCCCAAGACATCAGTGCTACAGACATAATCCCAAATTACACTTGCGCTAGGTCCTCCCAAACCCCTCGGGGCGTGACAGATTACGCTAAACCTGTCCCACACAAGCCTAA
Organism: Sinocyclocheilus grahami; assembly: GCF_001515645.1. NCBI lineage: Eukaryota > Metazoa > Chordata > Actinopteri > Cypriniformes > Cyprinidae > Sinocyclocheilus > Sinocyclocheilus grahami. The sequence continues at coordinate 192,478 of NW_015505216.1, read as the reverse complement.
TGGGGCATGACCAGATTACCTACAGCTGAGTGCCATCCAGCTAGAGCTCCAGAGACACAAAACCCACAGCCATTGTCACACTGAAAACCAGAGGCGGGAAGGGATGACAACTCTTGCCAGCAGATGGGTAAATAGCTTTGAAAATCCAAGAGGAGAAATCCAAGTATGATTTCTGTAAAATTTCCCTTTTTGCATTGGCATTAAAACACCTGAGGATCGGATGCATGACTTGAAAGGTGAGTGGGTGAAGACGCATTGAAATTCAACCTTTAGAAAAAGTTGATTCTTCACAGAATCATTGGGAGCCATTGCTCTCTGACAGTAGCAGGTGCAGGATATTACATTTCTTGGTTTCTAGCTTGTTTCTAGCAGTAGCTGTGTACCCCAAAAATGATAATCTTTCTGCAGCGCTTTATGAGTTTCAATGTGTGATCACAATGGCTGTGTGCTTGCATTTTCATTGTTTTGTATTTTTGCTGCAGATATGAATGAAAATGAAGTTTTGAAAAATATTTCTCTTTTTTTGTGTCCAAATTAACTGAGGGTTGCATCCTTCTTGAAATATTTTCTTGTAATATAAAGTGTAAACTTATGCTGTGTTTCTACTACAAAATGCAGCCCCATGAGCATGTCTACAGAATAAGAAATGAATAAAAACAAACTTCCTGTGCAGGTGCAGTAAATTAATGAGTGGCAATGGTTTGCAATGCATTATTCACTCTAAAAGCAACACAGTTTGCAGATATGACATTTTCCCATCTTATCCCTTACCAAAAATAAGTATCCTTATAAAAAACATTTTTTTCAGAAGAAGATATTTTCAAGAATGTTTGCAAGCAAATAACTAAATTGCAACTTCACAAATCCACAATTACAAATATATATTATATATGGCATATATGTTTCAATAGAAAATACATTATATTTAATTTACAATAAATGCTTGTCTGTACATTTGGCAGTGCGCTTTAACTATATTTTAAATACATTGTATAGCCTATTGTATATAAGTACTTTTGAAATTACATATAAAGATGTATTAAGTCCTACTTAAGTGGGTCAGAAAAGCACTCTTATTTTAAGTAATTTAATTGTGAATAACATGATCTTAAGTGTCTGAAAACATGATATTTAGTTGACATGAGAATATTCTTTCAAAGTACATTATTTTTAAAAGTATGCTGAAGTGTATATGTTTTTCACAAGTGTATACTTTGAATGCATTTTATTAAGTAAAGTTCAAGTAACTTAAAAAATAAGTTCCAACTACAATTATTTATTAGTAGTACTTTAGTACCCTTGGGGGTGACACTTTATTTTAAGGTCCAATTCTCTCTATTAATTAACTATTAACTACAATTTTTTTTTGTATCCACAATAAAATCCTAATTACTGCTTAGTAAGGTATAGTTGTTAAGTTTAGGTATTGGGTAGGATTAGGGATGCAGAAAATGATCATGCAGAATATGTGCTTTATAAGTACTAATAAATAGCCAATACACTAGTAATATGCATGCTAATAAGCAACTAGTTAACAGTGAGAATTGATCCCTATACTAAAATGTTACACTTTTGGATCTAAATTAGTTCACTTTTTAATTGAAATGTAACAGTAGTGGAATTTGTGTCCACAAATAGTTTACACCCAAGTTCTACTTTGAACTAAATTACAAGTGAACTTATAGCTATACTATAAATTTACTAGTGTTATGGGGCTGACGAGACGTGAGACGTGCGGATCCATGTGCGAGCTTTATTAAAACAGAAGAGGTCAGAAACACAGGCAGGGTCGAACAAACAGGTATAATGAGGGCAAGACAGAAGAGTAATCCAAAACGGGCGTGGTCGATAAGCGGCTAACAATATCCAGAGGGCTTGACACGAGGGGTTATCCAATAACAATGCAAAGGTCCAGGCAGGGGCAAACAGTATCCGAACAGGGCAAGACGAGAGAGGTAATCCGAAGTACACAGGCAATAATCAGAAGACGAGGAAACAGACAAGGCAAGACTAGGCTAAGGCTATCGAAGGGAAACAGGCTCCGTAGAGTAGCTATCGCTAAGAGAGTAATAAATGCATACAATACTTGGCAGAGGGAAGGGATCAGAGTGAGTGTTAAATAGTGAGTGAGTGATGTGAAACAGCTGTGTGCAATCAGTGCTGTGTGCAATCAGTGAAACAGCTGTGTGCAATCAGTGCTGTGTGCAATCAGTGCAATGAATGATGGGATATGTAGTCCGGGATGATATGCAACAGTGTAGTGCGAGAGTCAATGAAAATGGAAAGGGTGACCTCTGCTGGCTAGCAGACGGAGGTTCATGGACCGGATATGTAACAACTAGCTACTGTATATACTTCTAGCTCACTTTTTAGTTCATTAAATTACACAGTGAATTACCAGTTTAAACAACCAGCTTTTATATTGAAAGTATACTTGTAAGTTTTCTTTAAGTGCACTTAACACCATACTTATACTTTACTGATGAAGAACTGTTAATGAAATCTGCCAAATGTTTATTCATTTCTTTGTAGGTTAATAGAAAAAAAAAATCAGGTTAATTTCCACCCATGTAGTATTTACTCCTTTCAAACCCAAAGTTGACATGTTTATCAGATAGCATGTAAAGCATGCTTGATTCAAATAAGCCACAAAGTGTGTTAAATAAATCAATAAATAATTAAAAGTTAAATATAAGAAAAAAAAATCTCTGATATGGACATAAAAGGTTTAGTACACTAATACAGTTGAATAAAGGGATGCATCATGCAGTTTATATTGTTCTCATTTCTTATTCTGTGTGGCTTTTGCAAATCGTTCTCTATTTGTTGCAGATGATGCTCAAATTGTTCTTCTGTGCCCTACCTCACAGTCATGCTTCTATGCAGTAATTTTGCCTTTGTGAATAACTGTAGGATAGCTGTTTAAAGTTGACAGATTATTATTTTGTCAATTTAGAAAAAAAAAACAATGGATGTACTCTCTCGGCTCATCTCAACATAGCAAGATACAGGTTAATGTGTTGCACACAACAGACATGCCAGTGTAAGAGTTAAGAGTCCTTGGCAGCCTGACCGATCTTTCATTAGTCTCTGTGTTAGTGACGATTTATGATAGACTGCCTCATTTCACTTTTAATAATAACCCTCATTTAGGGGTATAACAGCTCTTGTGCTTTATTATATTGAGGCGTGCTTGCCTGCTATCCATCTTCTAATAGCATGAGGCTGTCATTGATTTTTATTCCGATTGTTATTCCAATACACATTTTTTGCTTGAGAAAGAGTACTCATCCCTGGGGATAAAGCATAATCCTCCTCTGTCACTGTTTCTTCCAGCATAATGGATGTTCATTAGGTGACAGAGAAAATATGAATGAATTATGAGGAATAGTTTGACATCAGAAAAGGGAAAGCCAGTGGAGATATTTTACCCAACACAGTCTGGAAGAAAATATTGCATGCATTATGTAAATTGGCAAGGTGTTAATTAGGAAACTTACAATTTCTTGTTTTTGTAGCCAATACCCATGGAAGCCCGCAATTCTGAGTTTATATTTTAGAATTTAGACATTTTCCCAGTAATTCTGATGGAAAAAAAGTCCGAATTATGAGATATAAAGGCATACTTCTTACTTAATTTCTCATAATTCTAAATTTACATCTGACAGTTATCAATTTATAATTTTCATTTCTGACTTTTTTGTCTTCATAATTCTGAGTTTACATATGGCAAATCTTTTTTTTTTTGTCTGTGTGTGTGTGTCTGCCAAGGAATAAAAAAATAAATAAAAAGCGTAATTGCGTCTTTTAATTTCACAATTCTGACTTTTTTTTTTCACATCTGTGAGTTAATATCTTACAATTTGGAATGTGCTTCTCAGAACTGTGAATTTTAAGCTAACTCGATTTATTTGACTAGCCTAACTATGCAGTATGCACAATTCAACAGACCACCAAAACAGACCTGGGTCAAAACCCCGCAGTTGAAACATATATAATATTTGAATTTGTACATCTACATAAAAGAAAAACGACATTTGCTGCTTTGTGGCAGTTACAAAAGCCATGTGAACCTGACTTGTGAACTGTCAGATATGCATCCATGCGTTCAGTGTCATATTTCTCCTGAATTAATGGCTCTAGGTATATAGGCCAAGAAGATCACTGTGGGCCAGCACATGATTCTAGAGGGAAAAAAAATTATAATCTTCCAGTTTCCCATTCTCACCTTTTTATCTTGCAAAAAAAAAAAAACACTTTTAATATTCAGGCAATTTAAAGATATCAGATTCTTCCAGGAGGCACAGGCAGGTTGAACCCTTATCACAGCATAGAAGAAAATTACAGCTCTATATTCACCCCAGAAACCATTTCACAAGATTCAAATATGCACAAATACACAGATACATATATACAGTAAACACACCATTGCACCTTTCGATTAGACAACTTGTTTACATTTTCTGAAAAAAAAAAAAAACTCATTCCCACAATGCTGGGTGGTTGCCAGGGTGTTGCTATGCAGTTTACATAACAGGTATTTTGAGTGTTTTGTTTTTAACATGGTTTCTTAATGACATCTGAAAATGGGTAGATCTTGTCATGAATTTAACATGTTTTAAGCAATCAATTTCTTCATACATTTTCTCAATATAATTATACGTTTATTTGTTAATAAAACATTTAAAATATCTATTTTATTATATTTCGTTCCCTTGTTCATATTAATACCTTAAACATATTAGCAGTGCCTAAAGTGTTATATATTAGTAACATATTAGTACCTAAAAGGTACATATTAGTAGTAGTAGTACACTACAACGATGTACTAACAATGGAAACACTTTACTTTGTGTTTTTGAAAAGTTTCACGTACAGACAACAATGATGTCAAAATGATACCGTCCACAAAAAAGACTCCAGGCCAGTAGATGGCAATGCCACTTTGTAAAGAAACACTACGCACCTGCGCACCTACCTATAGACTGAACACATAATACAAAGGCGCATGACGTCGGGTGTAACGATCCATCGATATCGCTGGGTATGAGAATCGATATCAAATCGTATTGTGACGAACCATCCGATTTACACCCCTAATGATGTCACTGTTTTCACAAATTCACGTTTTTGTAGTTTACACAGAGAATAGAATGGTATCGTTTTGAAATAAAAAGGTAATAAACTTAAAGAATTAAATTAACACCCAAAATGAATACAATGTTTTCTGTTTTTAGTCACACTTTAGTTTGGGGACCAATTCTTACTATTAATTAAATATTAACTACAACTTTTCCATCAATAAACTCTTAATTTGCTGCTTATTAATAGTTAGTAAGGTAGTTGTTAAGTTTAGGTATATGGGATAGAATCAGGGGATCTAAAATATGCTAGACAAAGCATTAGTGTGTGCTTTATAAGTACTAATAAGCAGCTAATATGTTAGTAATACACATGCTAATAAGCAATTAGTTAATAGTGAGAATTGGTCTCTAAAATAAAGTGTTACCCTGTTTTTAGTTGAAAATTGTCGTGTAAATGTCACCCAAAACCTCACACTTTTCCTTCTCCAACTAAGAATTCACTCATCTCAGAGTATTACAGACATGTGAGATTTCTCAAAACACAGAGCTATTGTGGTAGAGCTATTTTAAGCATGGCTTTCAAAAAGAAATGCACACAGAATTTGTTTAAGAAATTAAAAATGCAAATGTTACATTCATAGAGTAAAACCATTTTCCTTAGCACAAAAACAAAAAAAAACATGCAATGTACAATGTCTATCACTATTTGTGAATAAAAAGTGGTCGTCTAGGAAATTCTATATGTCATTTTCTCTTCTTATTCGCCCCTGTGCCTATCGCTCCTGTGCCTGGAAAACCTTACCATGCTGTGTTTTGCTGCAGCTTTTTGACTCTCATATCTCTGCATTCAGTGAGATGGTTTATGGCAATCCTACTTGCTCTGGAAGAAATGGCAAAAAATCTCACAGAGAAATTGATGCCTGAGCTGGCATGTTATTATGCGTGGAGAGCAGACAGTTAGTGATGAACTCTGTCTGGCCTAATTAAACGATGGGCTGGTCACATGCAAAGCTATGGGCACATGAGCTCAGTTCAACCCTATAAGCACTCCACTGCAAATGTCCAGGACTTGTAAGAGCTTTTCAAAACGCTCCTCTGGTAAAAGAGTTAGTACTTGTAAATGAGCTGTAACAGTATACGACTGCTGAAAAATAAGGATCAGAAACATAAGTGGGTGATTCTCAGGAAATGGTGCCATTTATGCTTGAAAATGCCAGGAATATTTATGTATTTATTGAAACTTTTTATTTTAAATAGTTACTGCTGAAGTTTAATATACTGTATATATATATATATATATATATATATATATAGGGCAGTGCAAACATTTTTAATAAGAGTTTTCATTTTGGCAAACTGTGTATCCTTAGAGATAAGGAAATACATAACTCCAATCTCGAAAACAATTAAATCTGACTTTTTGTTCACATCACAAATTTGCTTACATTTGATTAGTGACTTCTCATTGCACCACACCACATTATTTGCAGTCAACATTCTTGTGCTTTGTGCCAAACTATTAGAAAGGTTATATGGTAATACTTTACGAATTGTCATTAAATATAAAAATAATATACTATACTTATTTTACACCACAATATTTCTTTGCTTAAAATATTTCAGAATCCTTCTCTTGCACCCCCCCCCCCCCCCCCCCACCCCCCCCCCCCCCCGCCCCG
>NW_015505216.1:172957-184767 GCF_001515645.1 Sinocyclocheilus grahami | reverse complement strand
CCCCCCCCCCCCCCCCCCCATTTTGGTAAGGAGGTGCATAAATGGCATACCCAAAATAAGAAGGTTGCTGCTCATGAGTCATTCTGACTAGATACAGAACCAACATATATTTAGAAAGCTCACACTTGAGAATTCACTGTTCGACACTTACTTTGGCTGTTATTAATATGAAGATATATAGCCTTGAAAAAAAAAACATTAACTACATTCTAACACTTTTTTTGCATTGCCCATAAAAACAGTTAAAAATAATAATGTGACATTCAGTATGCTGCTAATAACTTAGTAAGTCATTAATACATATTGCACAAAATGACACCATTGACTCAGCTGAATGTTCATACTGCATTGTTTTTCTTGTGCATGATTGTTCTTGTCCAAATATGAAAGCAAAACTTTAAACATAGCATGCTACACTTATATAATCCAATTATATACAATATAGGATGTATTATGATTTGATAATAAATCATTTAATTATATATATATATATATATATATATATTATTATTTTTTTTTTAATTTCATCATTGTATTAAGAAAAAAACAAAAATCCCAAAAGTTTTTGTGTTCTGCAAAATAAAAATGCATACAACATGAATTAATATAATTTTTTGGGTAAATTTTCCAATTTATCAGCTCTCTTCATTGGTAAGTTGATTTGAATGGAAATGTCTTCTAAATGAATGAATGCAAATCTTAATACATTGTTTGTGCATGAACATGCTCAGTGTACATACATTTTATTCCCAAATTTATGTATTCTCTCTCTCTCTCTCTCTCTCTCTCTCTCTCTCTCTCTCTCTCTCGTCTGGCTTAATGAGCTGCACTCAGTGGGTGTGAAACAACATGGAGATGTGTTCATTAACAGAGGTGTACCAGCAGTATACAGGAACGTCCATATTGATCTTTTGTTCACTCAAGGAGCTACAAAGACTTAGTCCCTGTTGCCACCAACCTTTTCTATCAGATTAATGAAGTGACCGCATGGGTAATAACCCTTCAGCTGACAAGTCCATTCTAGAACATGAGAGACACTTCTGTCTTTCATTATTCCATGACAAATCATCCCTGCTCCCCCCTCCTTTCAATTTCCTTATCACCATCATATTTGCTTTGTCCTTGGGGGACAGTTCTGGCATTGGGACCTGGCGCCGACAGTGCTGCTCTAACCCTGATCAGCATAAACAAGCTCTGATGCCCTAATATGTTTACTTACCCTCTATTTAACTGAGTATTAAATCAATCATCTGCCTGCTCTTGCCACCAGCCCGTGCCAGTATATCCATTCTGGTTGCCCACAGGCTGACAGAGAAGCAGCGAGCCGCACATGTCTTCTGTCAAATGTGGCAGAAATGGGATTTGCTGTTTCTGCTGTTTGTTTTTTGCCGTTTGTTTTTGTTTCTTTGTATCCTTTTCACATATGCAAAACACAGAATATTCTCAGAGATTCATATTAGCGCATACAGTGGGCTCCAAAAGTATATATTGCTATTTAAACCTTGAAATAAATGAAAACATTTAGGATTATTAAATATTTTAAGCAAAAAAAATAATAGTAATTGGAATCTCAAATGTAAAGGTAATAGGAAAATAGAAAATATTCTACAGTGGGTACAGAAAATAATCACCCCCCTTTAAAATAATTAAATTTTGTTGCTTTGCAGCCTGAAATGAAGACGGACACAGTTTTTGTTTTATCCAGCTGTAAGATATAGCATCCAAGCGAAAGATATAACGCCAACATGTCATAAAAAATATATATAATAAAAATAAATAAATCAGAATCACTGATTTGAAAAAAGGATCACCCCCTTGTGTCAGTATTTTGTTGAAACACATTTTACTTTAATTACAGCCTTTAGTCTGTCGGGATATGACTCTACTACAGTAGCGGCTGGTGCTAAACATTTTTGGGGGGGGCGCAAACATACTGTCACGACTGCCTACTGTGGCGGAGACGAGGAGATGAAGGAGTGCGGAGACGAAGAGGATTACATGAAACAGACTTTATGCAAATAAAGCACATACAGACAGGAATTCGCGAGTAGGACGAGGGTTGACGTTCAATACAGGACAAAGACAGACTGCACAGACTTAAATACACAGGGAAATGAGGATGATAACTAGACACACCTGGAACACATTGGAAACAATTAGGACAGGAACAGGAAGGACCAAATATGCCATGGAAACACAAAACACGGAACAGATTCTAACATAACTCCCCCCTCCCGGTAGGCATGTCCGTAACATATCCATCGGGGAGGGGGGGTGGGCGTCCTGGAGGCTGGTACAGGACTGAGACACGGGAGGCCTCAAGGGCGGATCAGGGAGCTCGGGAGGCCTGGGTGGAGCAGAGAGCTCGGGAGTACCATGGCGGAGCAGGCAGTTCCGGGAGCCATGGCGGAGCAGGGGACTCAGGAGGCCATGGTGGATCAGGGGACTCAGGAGGCCATGGTGGATCAGGGGACTCAGGAGGCCATGGTGGATCAGGAGACTCAGAAGGCCATGACGGATCCTCCGTGGCCTTAGCTGGCTCGGCAACGATATGGCCCCCCCAAAAAAAATTTCTTGGGGAAAACTAGGAATCCTGGGGGGCGCTCTGGAGGAGCGGGCACTTGAGGGACTGGAGCCCTCCTTGGGCTAAGCATGGGGACTGGAGCCTTCACTGGGCTAAACTCGGGGACAGAAGCCCTCCGTGGGCTATACTCGGGAACTGGAGCCCTCCGTGGGCTATCCTCGGGATCTGGAGCCCTCCCTGGACTTAACTGGAGATCCAGAGCCCTTCCTGGGCTGAACTGGGGATCAGGAGCCCACCTGGGCTAAACGAGGAATCAGGAGCCCTCCCTGGGCTAAACGAGGAATCAGGAGCCCTCCCTGGGCTTAACTGGGGATCAGGAGCCCTTCCTGGGCTTAACTGGGGAACAGGAGCCCTCTGTGGGCTATACTCGGGAACTGGAGCCCACTCTGGGCTGGATTTGGTGACTGGGAAGCACTTACGAAGAGCTAGCACTGGAGGGTGCTCTGGAGGAGCAGGCACAGCAAGGTGCTTTCGAGGTGCGGGCACTGGAGCGAACTCAGGGGCTGGAGCCGAGACTGGAGCGAGCTCTGGGGCTTGAGCCAACACTAGAGTGCACCTAGGGACAAGAACCAACCGCCTTCTCCTCCTCAGATTCCCCTTTAGGCTTGGGGTGAAAGGCGCGGCTGGCGGGCTTGCCGTTGCGGTGACCGGCGGGCCTGAGAAAGCCATGGCCGGCGGGTTTGACTTCATAGCGGCCGGCGACCTAGGGACCAGAACCAACCGCATTCTTCTCCACAGATTCCCCTCTAGGCTCGGGGTGAAAGGCGCGGCTGGCAGGCTTGCCATTGCGGTGACCGATGGGCTTGGGTCAATGGCGGCAGGCGGGCTTGAGAAAGCCCCGGCTGACGGGCTTGACTTTGTAGCGGCCGGCAGGCTGGAGTGAGCCGCGGTCGGCGGGCTTGGGTCAATGGCGGTCGGCTGGCTTGACAACGCCGTGGCGAAGCGTGTGGTGGATTCCATGCCGCTGGGAGAAACAAACGTGAAAAAAACAAAAGACTTTCAAAAGGAATTTGCGAGTAGAACGAAGGTTGATGTTCAATACAGGACAAAGACAGAGTGCACAGACTCGAACTTACGTAAATACACAGGGAAACGAGGATGATAACTAGACACACCTGGAACACATTGGAAACAATTAGGACAGAAACAGGAAGGACCAAATATGGGCATGGAAACACAAAACACGGAACAGAGTCTGACACATACTGAATCACACTGTTAATGCAGGCAGCAGGACTGGATGCAACTGTTAAATAACCATTTATATATGTTTATATAAATAATTAATATTTTGGGTATAATAATGAATCATTACTGCTTAGTGCTTAGCTAAAAAATGGAAGTGGACATTTTAACTGTTAAAGCATGAAATAAGATCCCACGAATCAGTGAATTTGAGTTTAATTTGGGTGTATTGTTAGTAAAGTAATCATTAAACGTGTAATCATTCAAAAATCTGCCATTTATATTAATGTGATTCAGAGATGAAGGCCATAATACTAATGTTGTTTAGTAATAAAATTGATTTGTAGCAAAAACTTGCATTATAATTTCATTATATTTTCATAAAGTTTAATAAAGCCCAATATAATACGTATGCAAAACTGTAATCTCCTAAACACTTATAGACCATTATTTTTTATCTTAATTTTAATGGTATTGACAACATATTTGTCAAGTTGTCAGACATGACTGAATGTATGTCCAATGTATCTATTTTAATATTGTGCATATAATAAAACGTCCATTAAGACTCTTTACTTGGAAACTGGATAACTATATCATCTACACAAGCCATTGTGCTTGGACCGCAATGATCGCCTCAAGTTAAACTGTGTTGTTTCAGTTTCCTTCTGTGTTGCTATCCACAATTCTTTGGTAATAGGACTTTGGAATAAATAAAAAAGAGAAAACAATAAAAGGCATGACTTACATAGCATCCAGCTAGCCAATTCCTTCCAAGCTCCATGATCTTTATTTTTATTTTTATTTTCTTCATTTAAATGTCTTGTGAAAGGATTTTTTGACAAGATGAAATCAAATTTACTTTCATCTCGGAAGAGATATCCAATCACATGAGGCCAAAATATATAAAAACAATACTGATTCGCTCAAATCAAAAGTGGGAGGGTCTGGGGCGCAGTGCTCCTTGCCCCGAGGACAATCTGAAACAAGCCAATTAGAGCTCAGCCTCAAGTCACATGCTTTTCAAAAGTTTACATACATAATACACACCCATATGTCCAGCGCCCCACACACACACAACAACAAAAATAGAGTTTTTATTATTTTATTTTAACAGGTACAGTGGTAACATGACTACCAGTCAAATAGTATGACTAAATAATGAAATTTCGTGATTATTTTGCATTATATATTTAACTTATTTTTAACATGTTGAAGTGGGCTTCTTCCCTGGCTGACTTGAGGGGGGCGGCGCCCCAGCGCCCCCTATTGACCAGCCACCACTGCTCTACTAACTTTGCAATATTTGCCCACTCTTCCACTCTTCTTCTCAGACAGTGGCGGCTCCAGGATTTTTTGTTGGGGGTGCTAAGGAGGGACTTAACAGTTCAGAGGGGGTGCTAAAAAAACTAATTAAATTGAGTGAAAGTGATGAACTTCAGCTATCTAAATAGCATGCAAATTCAGCCACCTTGTGTTTTTTAAATACTGCAGCTGCGAAAAAGGCAAATTTAAAATGTTTTTTTCTGTGGTATTAAACTTCTCATATGCCACTGTTATTAGTAATATAACTTCTAATGCCACCTGCCAAATATGACAATTACAAATTAATACAATTTATGAATGCACATAGAAAAGAGAGAAAGTAGCGATTTTTTTTTCTTTTTTCATTGTTTTATTTTATTTTTTATTTTTTTTTTACACTATTTAGTCATTTTTTTCTGACCATCAATTGTCAGTCACTCTCAATGCCAACTGGCAGGAAAACATGGTAAATTCTAACCTATTTTTTTTTACAATAGATATAGTGCCGACAATTCATACAACTATTTCCAAACAGTGGCATAGCGGACGGGCACGCAGGGCACACACTGCGGGAGGCCCCGCGATAACCTCCTCGTGCTGAGATGCGTTGTATCATGTGTTGACGAGATATTGTCAAAAGCATAAAAAATTGGCAATATTAAGAGGATTTAGCATTTCTAATTAATGTAGGTCTGTTACATTCTTCTTATTATTAGGCCTATTATTATTTTTATTAGGTTACTTTTTTAATTAGATTACATGAAATTATTGCCCCGCAATAATTTCATAGCGCATCACCGCACAATGCTCTGTGAGGATAATTCAAGTTTAGGCTCATTTAAAATGTTTGTTTTTTTTACATGTATATTAATTTATACAATGAATTATAGGCCTATTATTTAAATTATTAACACTGCAGTCATCAATGAACATTAAAAGCAGCTTTATTTCATGCACCGATTTTCAAAAACAACCTGTTTAACACGAAATACGTTTCTTCTCATGTTTTTCACTATACAGGTCACAAGAGAAATATTAAGGGGCTAAGCAAGTTTCTGATGGGGCTATACAGCCCTGTCAAGCCTTGCCCTAGCGCCGCCACTGTTTGCAGAACTGCTGTTTGAGGACTGCAGTCTTCAAGTCATTCCACAGAATTTCAGAGGGGTTTAAGTCTGGGCTCTTTTCCAGCCTTCAACCACAGTGTGCTCAGTTTTGCTGTGTACTTTGGTTATTTCCATGTAGGAAGTTAAACCTTCTTCCCATTGACAACTTTCTGGCATAGGGCAGCAGATTTTCCTCAATAATTTGACGGTATTTTGCCCCATCCATTTTTCCGTCTATACTGACAAGTGCTCCAGTCCCTGCTTCAGAGAAACACCCCATAACAGAAAATTACCACCTCCATGCTTTACTGCAGGAATGCTGTTATTTGGATGAGCTGTATTGGATTTCTGCCAGATTTATTGTTTGGTGTTGAGGCCAAATAATTAAATGTTAGTCTCATTCAGTTTTAGTCTCAAAATGCATCTTTAAGGTGCGTTTTGGCAAAGCTCAGTCTGACTGCGTGTGGCCTTTCTTGAGAAGTGGCTTTTTTCTTGCAAGCCTTCCATACAAGCTGCATTTGTGGAGAATTTGTGATATTGTTGTCACATGTACACAATGACCACTCTTTGTCATAAATTCCTGCAACTGCTTCAGATTTGCTGTCGGCCTCTTGGTCGCCTCTCTGACCAGTTTCCTCCTGGCTCTTTCATTGGAGTGATGTCCTGATCCAGAGAGGCCCTGTGTTGTACCAAATACCTTATACTTCTTAATAATAGACTTTGTTTCGCTTCTAGGCATTGATAAAGCCTTTGACATTTTTTTTTATATCCATCTCCTGACTTGTGCCTGTCCACAACTTTATCCCGCAGATCTTTTGACAGTGCCTTGCCACCCAGAGTTGATTGTTTGCTTCAGTTGCTCTACCAAGGACTGAAATGCTCCAGGAAAGCTCTTTTCATGCTGAGCTCATCAAAATGATCAAAATAAAACCGTGTCCATCTTCATTTCAGGCTGCAAAGCAACACAATATGATTATTTTAAAGGGGAGTGATTCTTTTCTATACCCACTGTAAGTGCAATCAAATTTTGTGACAGAATATGAACAAAAAAATAATTTTTTTGCTTCCACTGAAGTTCACAATGTACTTTAACATTCTCACATAATGATGGAGAACATGAGCAGTAAGTTTTGTTTGTTACCTTGAGTGCTGCTGTTAATATATCAAAATAACCTGAAATTTCTATTTTTTTAATGACACTTTTCACTCAAATAGCTATGCAGTACTGATAATGTAATTTTATAATGAAATGTTTAATTTGAACATATTATTGAATAGAAAAATACTGCAAAATAGAATACCTTTTTTGGTAAAACATTGCAATAAGATTCCATTTGTTAAAATTAGTTCACTACATTAGTACACATGAACTAATTAAAAGTCAGAGGTGGGGGACTCGAGTCACATGACCTTTGATTGAAAGTAGCCTACTTTTACCTGGTGCGACTTGACTTGACTTTTATAGACCCGTAGTAGCTGTGATGTTTGTGTCATTGAGTCGTGACGCTTGAAAGGGACATTTGCAAAGATTGTTTGAAAGCTTTGTTTTTGTAGTTCCGCTAGATAGTACCACATAAACTGTCTACACTAGCTTTAATGGACCGGAGCTAACATGTACTAACAATGAAGGATGAACTAACATAAACAAAGATTAATAAATACAGTAACAATAGTTACCATGTAGAAAGAATACACTAAATAAAAATACACTACTGTGCAAAAGTCTTAGGCCATTAGTATTTAAAAAAAAAAAAAGGTTTTAAGCGAGTTATCTTTTGCTTTAGTGTGTCAATAGGAAATATCAGTGTACATTTGCTTTGTAGCTTTGTAGGAAGGTTTCTCCAAGTGTCTTGGAGGCGTTGCCACAATTCTTCTGGATTTAGTCTTCTTCAGTTTTTTTCTGTTTCTTCATGTCATTCCAGACGGACTTGATGATGGTGAGATCAGATCTCTGTGTCGAGGTCTGGCTGTCAGATTCCTTGTGCATACAAAAATCTCACTGGATTATTACAATTAATGGGAAAAGGAATGTTTGGAAATATTTCGTACTGACACAGTACAGCAAAATATATAAAAATAACTGACTTTTTTATGGTGGTGAAAATACTAATGGCCTAAGACATTTGCACAGTACTGTATATTTGGGTTAAATCAGGTATAAATGGCTCTTTAAGGTAACAATTGCAGATTACTACTTTTTACAGTGTAATGTTAGTTTATGCATTCAATATTGCATTCAAATTAGTGAGCGGTACAGCAAATCTCAAAGTGAGATTCCACAAAGCATTGTGTGTAATGAATGTGACCAATAGGACATAAAGTCATTAGTTCAAGGTGCAGATGATTCTGCATTGTTTTATTACTGCTGTGACCTTTAAATTGAACGGCCTTGAATGGCCTTATTGAATTAGCCGGCATGAAATGTTGGATGTTGATTTTGACCTACATGTTGAACAGAGTTCCTCTTCAGGAACTCGAGCTGCGTCGGAGGACACTTTGGGAACGCCCCTCAATGTGACCGGCTCTGAACCCCATGTGTAATCAGTCCAATAGATGGGCGAGACGTCACGGGCGGGTGACGTAATGACCAGGAAGCTATAAAAGCACGTGCGGTGAAACTGGCGTCAGCTTTTTGTCATTCAGCAAGCTGTGTGTGTGTCAGTCTGATATCCATTTGTGAGTCTTATTTGATGTTGTTTTGTCCAGAATGTCAAAAGCACAAGACAAAATGAAACACTTAAGCAAGGGCGAGGGCAGGCAGCGTTTCAGGCTGTGTGTTCCTCCCTGCCCACGTTATATTACAGGTGGGGATACACACAGTTTGTGTGTTGTCTACCTGGGAGCGAAGCATGCTGAGTCGGCGCTCTCTCTCTCTCTAGAGAGAGAGAGAGAGAGAGAGCTGACTGCTCCATTTGTTAAAATTAGTTCACTACATTAGTACACATGAACTAATTAAAAGTCAGAGGTGGGGGACTCGAGTCACATGACCTTTGATTGAAAGTAGCCTACTTTTACCTGGTGCGACTTGACTTGACTTTTATAGACCCGTAGTAGCTGTGATGTTTGTGTCATTGAGTCGTGACGCTTGAAAGGGACATTTGCAAAGATTGTTTGAAAGCTTTGTTTTTGTAGTTCCGCTAGATAGTACCACATAAACTGTCTACACTAGCTTTAATGGACCGGAGCTAACATGTACTAACAATGAAGGATGAACTAACATAAACAAAGATTAATAAATACAGTAACAATAGTTACCATGTAGAAAGAATACACTAAATAAAAATACACTACTGTGCAAAAGTCTTAGGCCATTAGTATTTAAAAAAAAAAAAAGGTTTTAAGCGAGTTATCTTTTGCTTTAGTGTGTCAATAGGAAATATCAGTGTACATTTGCTTTGTAGCTTTGTAGGAAGGTTTCTCCAAGTGTCTTGGAGGCGTTGCCACAATTCTTCTGGATTTAGTCTTCTTCAGTTTTTTTCTGTTTCATTCCAGCATTCCAGACGGACTTGATGATGGTGAGATCAGATCTCTGTGTCGAGGTCTGGCTGTCAGATTCCTTGTGAATCTCACTGTCTCACTGGATTATTACAATTAATGGGAAAAGGAATGTTTGGAAATATTTCGTACTGACACAGTACAGCAAAATATATAAAAATAACTGACTTTTTTATGGTGGTGAAAATACTAATGGCCTAAGACATTTGCACAGTACTGTATATTTGGGTTAAATCAGGTATAAATGGCTCTTTAAGGTAACAATTGCAGATTACTACTTTTTACAGTGTAATGTTAGTTTATGCATTCAATATTGCATTCAAATTAGTGAGCGGTACAGCAAATCTCAAAGTGAGATTCCACAAAGCATTGTGTGTAATGAATGTGACCAATAGGACATAAAGTCATTAGTTCAAGGTGCAGATGATTCTGCATTGTTTTATTACTGCTGTGACCTTTAAATTGAACGGCCTTGAATGGCCTTATTGAATTAGCCGGCATGAAATGTTGGATGTTGATTTTGACCTACATGTTGAACAGAGTTCCTCTTCAGGAACTCGAGCTGCGTCGGAGGACACTTTGGGAACGCCCCTCAATGTGACCGGCTCTGAACCCCATGTGTAATCAGTCCAATAGATGGGCGAGACGTCACGGGCGGGTGACGTAATGACCAGGAAGCTATAAAAGCACGTGCGGTGAAACTGGCGTCAGCTTTTTGTCATTCAGCAAGCTGTGTGTGTGTCAGTCTGATATCCATTTGTGAGTCTTATTTGATGTTGTTTTGTCCAGAATGTCAAAAGCACAAGACAAAATGAAACACTTAAGCAAGGGCGAGGGCAGGCAGCGTTTCAGGCTGTGTGTTCCTCCCTGCCCACGTTATATTACAGGTGGGGATACACACAGTTTGTGTGTTGTCTACCTGGGAGCGAAGCATGCTGAGTCGGCGCTCTCTCTCTCTCTAGAGAGAGAGAGAGAGAGAGAGCTGACTGCCCGCATTGCGAGCGTCTCTTGATGCATGTTCTCCGCTCCCGGAAGGCTCTCTTTGCGGAGGGAGCCTTCTCTAGCATTCCCCGCAGCGCTGGTCCCGCTTCCGTCGAGGCGGAGCGGCGATTACGCTCGTAGGGTTCGCAAGTGGATCTGGTGGAGGGAATGGAGACGGGCGAGTCCCTATCTTCTTCCTCACCCGCCAGATCCAATGCCTGTTCTCTGGGATCGGAAGCCCGCTCTGCGGTTACTTCCCCCCGGGGAACGGGCTCGACGCTCTGCCTATCTTCCTCCGAGGAGGTTGATGTGGAGTTATTCGCCACCTCAATCGCCCCAGTATGAGGAGCTTTTAGAGG
Source organism: Sinocyclocheilus grahami (assembly GCF_001515645.1). Classification (NCBI taxonomy): domain Eukaryota; kingdom Metazoa; phylum Chordata; class Actinopteri; order Cypriniformes; family Cyprinidae; genus Sinocyclocheilus; species Sinocyclocheilus grahami. Next base: position 173,755 of record NW_015505216.1, on the reverse strand, counting down.
TGGTAACTCGTGCCGTTGGCAAGTTAAACATCAATTGGCCCGCCGAGAAAATGGCTGAGCCGCAGAAGAGTAAATTGGATGAGCGTTTTCTGCGTGTTAAGCCGCCACCTCTGTGCCAGAGCCTGCCTTTTTTCCCCAACTTCCACACCGAGGTGTCGAGGTCGAAGTCTAAGCCGGATCTGCGGACTGTGCTCAAGACAAAGAGGTCCTCGGCCAAGAAGTCCTGACGCCACTGGCCCAGGACTCATGAGGGCAGTCTCCTCTGGGGTGGAGCGGGTTTGTCCGCATTACACAGTGTCCATCTCGCCTCAGTGCCCTCAGGAGACCGATCTGCTAACCCTGCCGGAGTTACAGGGCGCAGCGGTCTCCCGCGAGCACCACTCTCAGTCACCGCCCGGGAACGTAGAGGTGCTAAGAGGCTTGCCACCTCTGCGGAGATCTCTAGAGCAGCTAGTTCGGTTGTCTCCTGCCGGTCCGCTCTGCTCCCGGGAGTTCTGGAGAGATTGCGCCGGGACTGGGTCCGTCTTCTTCTAGTAGCCCCGTTCTGGCCGGGCCGAGTATGGTTCTCGGGCCTGATTTCTCTCCTCGATGGCACTCCATGGGAGATTCCCATCAGGAGAGATCTCCTCTCACAGGCGGAGGGTACGATCTTCCACCCCAGCCCAGCACAACTCATAGCCTCCAGTCTCTCAACCGAGGTTGTTGAGACCATCCTCCAATCCAGAGCTCCCTCAACGAGGAAACTGTACGTCCTGAAGTGGAAACATTTCACTTCTTGGTGCGGAGACCGCCAACTCA
>NW_015505216.1:153112-172743 GCF_001515645.1 Sinocyclocheilus grahami | reverse complement strand
CTGTGGTGCTAGAAGCTCTCTGTAGGCCTCTCTTCGAGCCACCTCACTATCAAGCATACCTTTCTTCTGGCGATATCTTCTCTCAAGAGAGTGGGGGATCTGCAGGCCCTCTCAGTGGCCCCTTCCTATCTCAACTTTGCGCCCGGTCTGGCCAAAGCATTTCTGTACCCTCGAGCAGGGTATGTTCCTAATGTCCCCTCCTCTACACCACAGCCTGTCATACTCCAGGCCTTCAGTCCTCCTCCCTTCGGGGAACCAGACCAGCAGAAGCTTAACTGAGCTGCCCTGTGGAGAAGGGCGGACCAACTGCTTGTTTGCTATGGTCCCCCTAAGAGAGGTCTTCCAGCTAAAAAACAGACCCTCAGTCGGTGGATAGTAGATGCCATTTCCATTGCTTATGAGTCCTCTGATCTCCCTTCGCCTCTAGGGGTCAAGGCTCACTCTACCCGAAGTGTGGTGGCCTCCTTCTTGGCAGGTGTCTCGATGCAGGACATCTGCAACGCTGCAGGATGGTCCACAGCCCTAACCTTTGTCAGGTTCTATGGCCTAGATATGCGAGCCACTCCCGGCTCTTCTGTTCTCTCGCCCTAGCTGTGCAGGTTTCCACACTAGGCAGAGATTTGGAATTCTGGTGGTGTGGGCATACTCATTCCCAAAGCGTCCTCCAACGCAGCTCGAGTTCCTGAAGAGGAACATCTCAGGTTACGCAGAACCAGAATCAGAATCAGAATGAGCTTTATTGCCAGGTATGTTTACACATACGAGGAATTTGTTTTCGTGACAGAAGCTTCCACAGTGTAACAGAAAGACAGTGACAGAACAAAAAACACAGATAATAAAAAGTAAATAAGGAATAAAATATATATAAATTGACAATTGTGTGTGCAGGTATATTACAATAGACAGTTGTTTTTGTATGTACAGGTACTGTATATTATGTGCAAATTTGAGGTGTAGGCTGAGTATGAGTGTTAGATAAATAAGTGTATGAGTGAATAAATAGTGTGTGTTCCACGGTTATTGTCAAAGCTGCTGTCTGTCTGTCAGGAAGCTGTTGATCCACTGACAGATGGAGGTGGGCACAGACAGATGAGATAGTTTGGGCATGAGGAGGTTTGGGATGATAGTGTTAAAGGCCGAGCTGAAGTCCATGAACAGGATCCTCACATAAGTCCCTGGTCTGTCTAGATGTTGCAGAACATAATGCAGTCCCATGTTTACTGCATCGTCCACAGACCTGTTTGCTCTGTAGGCAAACTGAAGAGGATCCAGCAAGGGTCCAGTGATGTCCTTCAGGTGGGCCAGCACCAGTTTTTCAAAAGACTTCATGACCACAGACGTTAGAGCCACAGGTCTGTAGTCATTAAGTCCAGTAATTTTGGGTTTCTTTGGGACGGGGATGATGGTGGAGCGTTTGAAGCATGAAGGGACTTCGCACAGCTCCAGTGATCTGTTGAAGATCAGTGTGAAGATGGGGGCCAGCTGGTCAGCACAGGATTTCAGACAGGCTGGTGTAACACAATCTAGGCCTGGTGCTTTTTTCCTTTTCTGCTTCCGGAAGACCTGGCGCACCTCGTCTTCCACAGCTCCCCCGACAATGTCCAGCAAAACATCTGAATAGTCAAAAACCGGTGAAATATCGGGTGGTGTGTACTTCCGAATGTCCAGCAATTCATCTCTGGTGAAACTGATTGCAGGGATATAACTAAAGACAGGACAAACTAACAAAAACATAAAAACAACTGCAGAGCACGCCACAGAGGCAGCCATCAGCGTCGGCTCCATCTTAATAAAAAAAAAATAATAATAATTAAAAAAAAAGGCTGAGGCCTCCAGTACGATCTCGTGTCCCCACGTGGGACCTGACTGTGGTGCTAGAAGCTCTCTGTAGGCCTCTCTTCGAGCCACCTCACTATCAAGCATACCTTTCTTCTGGCGATATCTTCGCTCAAGAGAGTGGGGGATCTAACTCCTCTACACCACAGCCTGTCATACTCCAGGCCTTCAGTCCTCCTCCCTTCGGGGAACCAGACCAGCAGAAGCTTAACTGAGCTGCCCTGTGGAGAAGGGCGGACCAACTGCTTGTTTGCTATGGTCCCCCTAAGAGAGGTCTTCCAGCTACAAAACAGACCCTCAGTCGGTGGATAGTAGATGCCATTTCCATTGCTTATTAGTCCTCTGATCTCCCTTCGCCTCTAGGGGTCAAGGCTCACTCTACCCGAAGTGTGGTGGCCTCCAAGGCCTTCTTGGCAGGTGTCTCGATGCAGGACATCTGCGACGCTGCAGGATGGTCCACAGCCCTAACCTTTGTCAGGTTCTATAGCCTAGATATGCGAGCCACTCCCGGCTCTTCTGTTCTCTCGCCCTAGCTGTGCAGGTTTCCACACTAGGCAGAGATTTGGAATTCTGGTGGCGTGGGCATACTCATCCCAAAGCGTCCTCCGACGCAGCTCGAGTTCCTGAAGAGGAACGTCTCAGGTTACGCATGTAACCATGGTTCCTTGAGCGAACGAGACGCTGCATCTCGGGGCCATACTTCTGGCATCTCTGCCAGCGCTTGCTTCTCTCCTAGAAGCTGACGCCGGTTTCACCGCACGTGCTTTTATAGCTTCCTGGTCATTACGTCACCCGCCTGTGACGTCTTGCCCATCTATTGGACTGATTACACACGGGGTTCAGAGCCGGTCACGCTGAGGGGCGTTCCCAAAGCGTCCTCCGACATAGCGTCTCGTTCCCTCGAGGAACCATGATTACATACGTAACCTGAGACGTTTCTGAGCAGTTAAACGTGATTTTTTTCTGATCTACTGTATTCTTTTTGACAGTCTTAGAATCACAGATTCTCTGACTTAAGCATGCATCTGTGGCAGCTGAAGACAAATGTGGTAGTTGTAATATCTGTTACTGAGATGATGAATTGGTCTGTACTCTGCCATGGCTGAAGAGAAACTTACTGAACAAGATTTCAATAATGTTTAATTATCCTTCTAATACCCAAAAGATAAAAGTATTAAAGATAATGGAAGTATATATTGTTTTTTTTTGAGTGACAAAATGGAACATTTAACAGATTGTATTAAACAAATATTAAAATACATCAACACATCTATGAAATATAGAACGGAAAAAATGTAAAGTGTGAGCTGTATGTTACACTTCTTTTTATAATGCGATGCTAATAATGTAAACAGTCTAGCCTTACAATCATAAAATCTTTTTGATATATCCAAGAGTTTAGGGCAAGTAGTGGAAATGGTCTACATACTGTGTCACTTACAGTTTTCTTTTTATGTCAACTAAATATTAGGTGTGTAATTGTATACCATTACTAGGGCTGTGCAATTATTCGCAAGCGATTGTCAAGCGCATCTCTTCAGTAAAGCCGGTTCCATGATTGGTAGTAAATCGCCGTCACCTGCTTTCAGATGGAGCGGCATTTAATACACAGAGCCATAGTTCACTGACAAGCTAGGCAATATTGCGTTCATAATCGAATGCGATTCATCTGCGATTATGAATGCGATATTGCCTAATTGTCAGTGAACTACAGCTCTGTGTAGTAAATGCTGCTCCATCTGAAAGCAGGTGATGGAGATTTACCACTAATCACGGAACCGGCTTTGCAGTTTGTATTGAACACAAGAGGCAGTAAAATACCAGCAACATTTTGTTCCTTTTCACACAGATTATGATTATAGGGGCAGATTATCGATTATTTAATATCATTTTTGCTACACAGTTTCTAGAACAATACTATGTCATGACTTTAAAACACTTTTATTATGATGCATAATTTACATTACAATTGTTTGCATCACATAACCAGCTCATATGTATGGCTTTTCTGACGTAGTAAACTTGCTTGGTAGCTCACCTGGTCATTTTGTATCTTGTAACCACAAGGAAGGTTTGTTTTTTTTTTCATGAGATTGTGCTGTTATGTTATGTAGCTTATCGTGTGTCTTATGAACTTAAAATCATGCATATGTGTTCAACATAAATAAATAAATACAAATAAAAAAGGGCATGCCAATCAATGCACCACACCAGTTTATGCGCTTTTATATGAAGGCTTGAGAGATATAGCAAATAAATTGAGATAATTTGCATGCAATTGTGATGTGTGTGTTTGATGCTTCTCAATGTCGTATGGAAAACAATTGTGCTAAAACTTAGCAAAATATCAAATTACTTTACAGAAAAACATGAAAAAAGCCCTACTAATTTTATTTTGTGGATGAACTAACATGCAAACATCTTTTTGTGAACATATGGTTTATCAGCCATACAAAGCTCAGTATAACGAATCCAAATGAATAACCCAGGATTCTATGCTAGCCATGATTCATATGCCTATGTTGAACATAAAAAAGCTAAAGATATGAAAATTCACTTACATTGGATATAAAAATCTGCTTATATTGCATGGTCTGTCCTTGCATCCAACTAGACTTCCTTATTGCTTGTTAGCAGGTTAAATATGTTTTTTAAGAACATCTCATAAAATATGTTTAAATATTCAAAATGTCAGTTTAGCTCCCTTATGACAAACACATTCTAATATATATAATCATGTATTTTAGTATTCAGTTTTCTCCAATAAATAGCTGTTTAACCATTTCCACTTTTGCAAATCTGTCTAAAAAAGGATAAATGCATGCAGAAGAACAGGTTACAATTAAAGGTATTTATCGGGTTACCATGAAACCAGGGTCTTGTTCGGCGTCCTGGGGTGTTACAAAGTATTTGTGAAATCTAGCTAACAAAATATATATTGTGTGTTGGAGTGGTCCAGACGCTACATGGGATTAGCAAGAGAATGTGCTCACTTGTATTAAATTCCACCAATAATGAGAGCTTGAAAATACATTTGGAATAAAAAAAATAAATATGAGCATATATTTTTTCCCCCATCCAGACTGAAAAAAAAGCTTCAGGAGACGGTGTCTCTCACTAGATAAAAAAAAAATCATTGCCTTCTAAATCCATTTTACTATGCAGATGATAGTTTTATCCTAATGGAAAAACCATTAGGGTAAATATTATGCAAACGAAGTGGCCCATTTCTCTCAACTCCGTTCACAGCTTCAGGGTTTGATAATGAGCTTCCATGTTTTCACAGAATGACAATTAGCTAACATATCTGAAGGATGCATGCAAGGCATATGCAAAGTTATAACACAACTGCAAGGTCTGCAAATAAATCCTGCTCATTCACCTTAGACTGTTGGGGATTTCTGTGAAATTCTGTGAAAAATATATATATTTATAACAGTGTGGCTCAACACTAATAAGTACAGTTCTTGGAGAGAAGGGAGGGTTGTACCAACTACCCTCTGTAGACTGGGGAAGTCGTGGCCTAATGGTTAGAGAGTCGGACTCATAACCCAAAGGTTGTGGGTTCGAGTCTCGTACCGGCAGGGATTGTAGATGGGGGGAGTGAATGTACAGCGCTCTCTCCCACCTTCAATACCACGACTGAGGTGCCCTTGAGCAAGGCACCGAACCCCAACTGCTCCCCGGGTGCCGCAACATAAATGGCTGCCCACTGCTCCGGGTGTGTGTTCACTGCTGTGTGTGTGCACTTTGGATGGGTAAATGCAGAGCACTAATTCCGAGTATGGGTCACCATACTTGGCCACATGTCACATGTCACGTCACTTCTGAGGTCAGATTTGGTAGCTGAGCTGAACCAGACAGTTATTGAAGTGCAGAGGACAGATTCAAGTTTTTCATGTTTTCACAGAATGACAATTAGCTAACATATCTGAAGGATGCATGCAAGGCATATGCAAAGTTATAACACAACTGCAAGGTCTGCAAATAAATCCTGCTCATTCACCTTAGACTGTTGGGGATTTCTGTGAAATTCTGTGAAAAAAAATATATATTTATAACAGTGTGGCTCAACACTGAAGAAAGTTAACATGCTATGTTCACTATATTGAAATATGCATGAAATATACTGACAGCTAATCCCTACATGATACTACATCCTTACGTTGCATAAGAAAGCAATTTACTGAGATATTGCATGGTGTTTAAGTACACAACTGATTATAAAGTATACTGTAGGAAAGACCAGGCTAGTCGTCACACTTTTGACTCCAGTGAATATTTAGGATACAGTTTATTTTTGGAAGCCAACTTCTGTATAGGTATACAATGGTTTAGTTGAACTCATTTATTAAATAAAGTTTTTCAAAACTTTCCAGTGTACACGGAGACATCATTTTCAAAAACTTGTACTTTGAAACCCATTTTAAACGTTTGCGTTTTCAGGCCTCCAAAACACTGTTGTCATGTAAATGAACAGCCAAAATGCATCCATTGATTATAAATGACAAGTTACACGCTCCCATGCCTTAGATAGCAACATTTATCATACAATACGGAACAGGATAGGTCAAATTCAAACACGATGTGTTCTCAACTCTGACAGGATTGACCAATCAACTAATAAGAGGACAGTGGTCTTCTAAAACACCACTAATTGGGTTTATTCAACTCAAAATAAACAAATTTGTAATCATTTGTATTGCTTTTCTTCAAAGCAGTAATATAAACTAGTTGAGTACAATAAGTAATGATGAAAAATTATGTAAATATAACAACATTGTTTTAATTACATAGCAAATCACTCAGTATGATTGATGACAATCTGCCAGCATTAAACTATTTGCTTAATAGCTTCTTGTGGCCATTCTTTGAACATCTTGTGTTGTGCACCTCTTTTCCCACTGCAGCTCGTTTTGGCCTTCAGCACTTTGAAACATATATATATACACATTATATACTGTATATATGACTGCACTTCAGTGACCTAACTAATTATAATCATTATCATACAATTTCCATCATTGATTAATTCGATTCATTTGCTGAATCTCTCTAGTCAACTCCTCAATGTGAAGCCTCCACACAAGGATCCTAACGGATCACTTCACTGAATGATCACATGTCAAAGACGCTCCCATTTTTGTAATCATCCACATAAACTCACTTATTCAGATGATGATCCTACATACAGTATCATGCACCCTCCATTCCTCCTCTATTCAAATGCAAACCCCTCAATGTCCCTCAATGTTGTTATAGGTGCCCAACGCCAAGAAAAAAAATATTTGGATTTAACGAACAGCTCATGTGTAGTTACATGTGTAGCCCTGTCCACTATATTTTGTGCCTTCTCATAAGTACTGAAGCTGCTCTACTTAATTGCTGGCAATATTGTCGGCTTGATTGCACAGACACTATTGGAAGAGAACTGAACTGAGCTGGACGATGACATCACCAAATCAACAATGAATTGACTTTAACTGAAAAATTGACTGTTTACTATTGTCCTCCAGTATTATAAACACACTATTTTCCTGTTTAAAACTGTAAAGCTGCTTTGACACAATCTGTATTATATAAAGCGCTATATAAATAAAGGTGACTTGACTTAACTTGACTCTATGAGGTCAACTCTGCCTGAGAACTCAGCACTAATAGCTAAATATTGCCTTGGCAAAATGGCAGATGTCAAGAACTGGTAGTTAAAATTTGACTGATGGCTTCTATGCAACTTACAAGAGTCAGGCATGCATGCTATTATTAGTCGTACAGGAAGTAAAATATTTGCAAAATTACCCAGGCAGGTCAACTTTGAAACCGTGCCTCGGTTACGCAGTGGTCTAGTATTGTGGTATAATCGATTTCACATTTACACACTCAAAACATATCATAAAATAGTGTGAGTTGTGTAACACGTCATCAGATAGCCTTGTCCTGTCTACGTGTATAAAATGTGTAAGAAAGATTCTGCGGTCAAGTATAGGTTAAAGTCAGCATTTGTGGGATAATGTTGATTACTAAAAAGAGAAGTAGTTCACCTATGCAGGAAAAAAAGGCATAAGTGCTTAAGGATTCCTGAAAGGTGAAGTTCTTGCTGAAAAAGTGTATCCTCAGCTGCTTCATGAAAGTCGTTATGTTCTCAGCAGATCGGGTGGAGTTTGGCAGTTCATTCCACCAGTTAGGAGTGGATGGGGTGAAGATTCTGAAGAGCAACTTTGTGTCTCTCTGTGAAGGAACAACAAAGCACTGCTCACTTAGTTGACCATAACTGGTGAGAGGTAGTTTACACTCGTAGGATGTAGGGGGTGCGCTTCCAGTGGCAGTCCTGAAAACAGCTTAAAGAACATATCACGAAATGAGAATCAACAAACTGTAAGTGACAACGTATGTCAATAATCTTGGCACTTGAGATAACTCTAAATAGAAGCATCCAAGTCTGCTTGTTAAGACTGTGTGGAAGCTTACAAAGGTTTGATGAAGACTTCATTTTAGTTACTAGGTTCTGTATAGGAGCTATTCAATAATTTTAAGGAATGTTCGAATCACAAACTGTTCCGTTATTAAGAAACTATTGAGACATTTGGGGTTAAACTGCACATTTTGGATGTCTCTTACACATCTGATTCAATTCATCAGCTCATTAGTATAGACTCCAAGAACTAAATTGGTTGTGACCAAGAAGGGAGAATTCAAAAGTGCTGTGGTGGGGGTCCTCGAGGACAGGTTTGAGAAGCACTAGTCTAATGTAATTAATCCTCAACACATAATAGAACAGCTGTAGCCTGGTTGCATATTGGTGGTTACCGGTAAAAACAATTAGGAAGATTTAGATGATCGTTTCTACACAAAACTCGGAATTTATCAAAATGGACATCGACGGTGGTTACGCATCAAATCTCACATCAGGTCTCAGCTCATGTATGCAAGTTTTTGAGTTAGCATAGAATATCATTTAGGCCTTTGGCTTTATGTGCAAATCGTAGCTTAAAAAACAGACCATGAGGATTTACACATCGTCACATCACGCACCTGCAGTGCTTCTTTGAACGGAGAAAAAACATAAATTAAGAATATAAAAGGAATAAAATAAATAGGAAATTAAATACACAAAACATCTTTCTCTTAAATAATTAACATTAACAAAAGAAAAAAAAACTGTGACAAGTATAGACTACGCTAGTTTTTGTGACACACAATGGATTTTATTTGTTTTCTTTATATCTTTATTTTATTAAATCCAACTGATCGCGCAGGAGCCTCATGCACACACACACAACATTTTAGTTCTAGCATTGAATACTTTACATTAACTTGATAACTTAAAGGGGTTCTATTATGCTCTTTTACAACGTCTTGATTTTGTTTTGGGGGTGTACTAGAACATGATCTCATGCTTGGTGGTTCCAAAAAACGCATTATTTTTCACATAATTTACATTATTACAATACCTTTCTCCCCAGGCTGGCACAAATGGCTCGATTAGTTCCGGCTTTGATGAAGGTCCGCCTTCCGAAAAACAAAATGTGTTGTGATTGGTTAGCTGTACCAGTGCATTGTGATTGGTGAACAGCTTAGACAGTGTTTTAGTACTGCAACGCCCCTTGCTTCGTCTTTCAATAAAAAAGTTTGGGCGAATCCGGCAGGCACTGTACTCCCTCATGTTGTGGAAGCTGTCCTCAGTAAAATGCGCAGCCCACAAAAGCAAATTGGGGTTATAATGCTCAGGAACAGAGTTAAAAAATAAATTGCAACCACTGTTTCCTGACATCATCTGCTTTCGGAAGCTCAAACAAAGAAGTTTGGGCACGGAGGTGAAAAAAAACAGCGTTTCAGGCGGTCACGCACCGGACGAGAAGCGCAGCGTCGCATCGCGCCACATCTTTAAAATTCAAATACATTATTTTCTATGAGTGTACTCACACCGGCGGCGTCTTTCGGCATCTGTCCGAGGCGCCCAGCTATGTTGTGTTATACTTGTAAGAATTGTTCTAGACATGCCGAAAATTTGAAGCTACAGCACAGCAGCTCTTCTTCTTGGTTTTCTCTGATGCACTAACTCTGCAGCAGCACTTCTTCTTCGTCTCATCTGATGCACTCACTCAACCAAGCGTTCTAACCACAACCTCGCCCCTCCCCAACCCCCAACCATTCGAATTTCTGTAGGTAGGAATTATTTGTAATGATATTCCAATGAGCCACTTTGTGATATCACAAAGCCCGGAAAACAAACGCTGTAGTCCAAACGAGTCGTTAGTTGTAATTCTTGAAAAGGGATTTTTAAAAAACGAAATTGTGACGAGTGGGGACGGGGCAGAGAGCCGTGGGAACGGAGCGGGGCCAGTGGAGTAATTGATAATGAGCGACACCTGCACCACTCACCGGTCTCGAGTCCCACGGAGGAGCTCCGGAAGGATAAAAGGGAGGAGTGACGACAGTGTCGAAGGAGAGAGGACCAGACCTGGAGTTTATTTTGTGTTTTGGTTTTGTTTGTGCGCGAGGGGCTGTTTTGTGTTTATTTTATTATTAAAGATTTTTTTGAGTGTTCGCCGGTTCCCGCCTCCTTCTTCCCGATCTACAAACTACGTTAGATTGGTGCCGAAACCCGTGAGGAAGGAGGGACACGCTGTCAGAGAGCCCTCACTGCTGAGGGGGATCGCGGTGCTGAGGAGATCGGGCAGCAGGAACAAGTGCCGGTGGCTGCCCGAGGCGGTGGTGCTGGAACGATGGAAGAAGAGGTGGCACGGAGAGCTCGCTGCCGCGCTCCTGGATCGAGGAGGGGTGGCTGCCATCCGAGAGGAAGCAGAGGAGTCTGCTTACTGCCATTCGCCATGATTGGGGAGGAGCAGGGAACGGGGGACTCGCTGCCGGCTGCCCTCAATAGGAGGAGCCATCGCCGTCCGCCAGGAGGCGGAGGAGTGGTGGGCCGTCCACCAACGATGTCCAGTACCATCGTACCAGTGTGTCTGGGAACCGGACCGATAATTTTTAAATTTTTTTTCCTCTCTCCCCTCTCTCGTATCTGTCTCTCCTCATCCTTCCGTCTCCTTTTCTCTCGCCTCGTCTGTCTGTCCTTACCCCCAGGTATGCCGCGGCTGCCGTTATCGGCTCCCCGGGAAGGAGGAGGGGGAAGTAGAGCGCAGTCTCGGGAGTACCCCCTGCCCTGCGAGGGGCGATGGGGGGATGTGACGAGTGGGGGCAGGGCCGAGAGCCGTGGGAATGGAGCGAGGCCGGTGTAGTAATTGATAATGAGCCGCCTTCTTCTTCCCGATCTACAAACTACGTTACATAAATATATCTCCCTTTGGAGTGGACTTTGAGATTTGTAACTTTCTAGATCTTTTTTATGCCCAAACATGCACACTACACACTGATTAAAATTAAAAAAGTGAAAAAGCATAATAGGACCCCTTTAAAATTTGCATGCATCGCCCCAAACAAAAAATTATTTGCGCATGTGATTGATGATGTTTTACGTGGATATTTGATGAGTGAAGTACAAAGCCTTGTTTACATAATGAATAGTTTAGCAAATTTTACATGGCAAAAATGGAAACATTTGGATTCTTGTCGAATGAGAGAGGCTTGTGAGCCCAATGCCATTTCAGTTTCACTTTAAATAAATTAATTTTACCTTGACATTTGTATTCTGTTTATAATGAATGCCACTATAGCCTAATTTTATATATATACATATATATATATACATACATATCTATGGTCTACACTGGATGCGGCGCAGCACGACACAACAAATCCCCGACAGAAAACTGCTGCTGTGTTCTATTCATGACGTATTGACACAAATTTCTAATGATTTTCAACGGTCGCTTTGTAACGTCCAGTGTACTAGACAGACTTTAGCTGTTGCGGCGCAGACATGGTGTTACTCACCTATCGAGAAGAAACAAAGCAACCTCGGCGTCCGATCGCAGGCCTTCCGCTCCTTGAGTTCTCTCCAGCGCTGGAAAGCTTATCCGATGTTTATACGGGTCCTACTTCTTGCCTTATTGCCTTAAGCCTTCTTTTGTTCCGCAGACGTTTTCCTCTTTTGCTTTTTATCCGCCATCTCTATCTTTTTGTCTTGTTAGTCATTAGACTGTGCTTTGTTGTTGTAACCCACTCTTAGTGAGTTTTGTCAAGTCTGTTTATGTTCAAGTCTAGTCTGTTAGTCAAGTTCTCATGTTCAAGTCAAGTTTAAGTCTGCTCAAGTTTATGAACGGCATTCATAAACGGCGATTGAGTGTCGCATATCTCTGACTGAAATTCAGTGACGTCAAGGCTGTAAAGTGATTGGTTATTAAGGCACACATGATCCAAGTTGACCATTATGCTTTCTCCAATAGTAAGTAATACAGACCCTCTCATCTCCCTACAGTAAGACAATCTCTGGTGTTACGAGAGAGACATGCCATGATCGCTGTGCAAGAGATTGACAATTTTTGCAGCAGGGGAACTATACTAGCCTGCCACTGGCTGGCGAGAGTAGCCGCTTGCAGTTGGGGCGGAATTAAAAGCGGAGACATCAAGTCGGACACTTTTTGCTCCCGTAGTAACGCTCTCACGGTGTTTGCATACTCTTATCACAGATAAAGTGCATTGAATGCAATATTTGTCAAATACACAGAAACATTTTGCAACAGATCACTTCTTATATACTGCTTAATACAGCTCCATTTGTTCAAGAATAAAGTTCAGCATAAACGTATAGGCTACTAAATACCAATAAAGTGGGGGTATATATGCTTATATCACTGTTTTTAATAAAAATGACTCAAGATAACAGTGCGACTACACAAAAAAAAATAGTGCAATAGTTTTCATGGATTTAAATCAGCCTACCTCCTTTTACTTGACTCATTGGGACACCTGACAGTCCTTGGTTTCCACAATCTTTTTTAGGTCTGGCTTGTATTCAGTTGTGGCTACTCGTAGTAACTCTTTCACATGTATGTCAGTAAGAACAGAGCGATGCTTTGATTTCACTTGTTTAAGTGTCAAAAAAAGTGATTCACAGATGTAAGTTGACCCAAATATTGACAGTAGTTTGAGTGCAGCCCGTTTGACATTGGAATATCTCTCAACCGGCACAATCTTCCAAAACTCCACGGTTCCTTCCCTCAGAACACTTTTAAGTCTGTCATCCTCAGAAAGTTTGATCATTCAAGCTGAGATGTTGCTTCATCTTCCACTAAAGGGGCTTTTAAACAGTCTGATTCAGCAGTGCATGGGTTGATCAGAAATGTAAACTGTGGTCTTTTTTGCCATAGGTTGGAGAATCTGTCCTTAAAACTTTGCTCAAGATTTTCGCAGTGAAGAAGCAGATCAGATGGAAGATCTTCATCAAGTTCATCAAGGAGATTTTTGAACTGTCTGTGATTGAGAGCACGTGTGCGTATAAAATGGAAAATTTACAGCACAGTTTCATGATGGGGTCTAAGTTCAGCTTTTTAGACACCAAGTGCTCTTGATGGATAATACAGTGAAATGTCCAAAATTCTGGAAAACGATCATCAGCTTTACACAGCCCTACAAGACCTTTCTCAGATCCCAACATGGCTGGAGCTCCGTCCATGGCTATTGCTGTTAGTTTGACAATTGCAGATTTGCTTTCTCAACAACAGTCATCAGTGTCTCTTTCAGATCGATGCCACGAGTTCTGTCTTTCAGCGGCACAATGTCAAGCAGCTCTTCCTTAATTGTGCGGTCTTCTGACACAAACCGTAAAAATATTGCCAATTGTGGTTTGTCTTGAACATTGCAAGACTCATCCATGGGTCTATGGGATTGACTCCATTTTGGAGTCTGTCTCTAGCAGCCAGTCGTTGAATTGCAGTTTAAGTCACTTCCGTGTTGGATTCAAGAGAGAGACCGGAATGTTGCTGCTTGATTCTCATGGACTAACAAGTGCACTTAAATGATGCACAATTTTTGCATTGGCAGTTTGTAAAATGGACCATCTTGCAGCAGGTCAGGTGCAACCCTGAGCAACATCGTCAGGGATTCCTGCAAGTACGTCTCCAAATTAGTAAGACAGCAGTGATTGCCCAAGATCTAAGACCAAAAAGGGGGTGTGAGTTCCTGGGGCTGGCAGAATATTATGGCTGATTTGTGCCAAAGTACTCGTCCAGTGGATGGAGGGCTGGGGGTGATCTCAGGGAGTGGAATGGTCATTTCCTCAGATGGCCATCCTCACTCTCCTTTATTACCTCCTGGGATGATGGAAGTTCACCCTCTGTTGGGTCTATGTGCCCTTGCAGTGACTCAAACACACAGATCACTTGTTGGTATCTGGCATTACAGTCCTTTAAATTCAAGGTGGTCCACAGGTGGACTTCCTTTCCAGAAAATGTGGGGAGGACATATGGCTCCCCGGCCTGAGTCGGGTGGTGAAATATCCCTTTAACACCTGTCTCACATTTTCAGTAATTGGCATGGAGATACAGGATATTAGTTGCCGGTCAACTGGGTAAGGCAAGAGAGACTTCCTGAACACCTGTGCGTGTGGTGAATGAGCCCTAAATTCCGTCATTATATTGAAGCATGCAAAGCGGGATTTTGTTTTTTTTTAGCAAAGTGCCTACTAAAGCCAGAGCTCATTTTCGCTGATCCTTGTCTTCTACTCCTTATCCTGAGAACCATCACATCATGGTTCCTGTTTTGTGTCATGTAACTTTTGCCCCTCATGTGATCTTGTCATGTGCTTCCTTTGCTTCATGTGTTAAGCTTTCATTGGTTTGTCTTGTCAGGTGGTTCTTAGTTCTGTCTTCTAATTGGTTCATTGTCATGATTACTTTCAGGTGTTTCTTGTTTACATAGTCTCTGGTCTAATCTGCTGTTGGTGAGTTTTGTTAAGTCTGTTTATGTCGAAGTTAAGTTCTTAATTTTAAGCCTGCTCTAGTTTATGTCATGTTTTTTTGTTGTTTTGTATCTGGTTCATGGCTGTTTATCAATAAACCTCCACTTGGGTCCTCTACTCGACTCCCCTTCAGTGGATTTTACATTATAATAGTACGGTAACATTTAAATGAATGCGCTCTGATTAAATTAAACCAGATTTCATAACTACCGCAAAAGAGTACTAATTTCAGTGACACTTTAATGAGCATCAGCATGCTAATGTTTAGTATTTTGCAGTAGGTGTTTTAGAATGCTGAATCGTGAAACAGCATCTAAGCAACATGTATTTAATAATAAACCACCATAATGTCTCTAAAATCAGTCTGATGTGGAGCATTTCACATTCTGAGGGAAGCCACATATGCCAGGCATTTCATGGAGACAAAGTTCTGGAACATCAACCCATTGATTCTGATAGACAAAAACAGCTGTCAGATATAATATCCACTGCCTTTCATCTCAAACGCACATCGCCTCTGGGATACAGAAGGTATCTTGAAGAAAACACCCTGAGAACAATAAAGGAGTTGCATGTAGCAACCAGGCAATAAGCTCATGCAATATATGAAGGTAAGAAAAGCTTAAGGAATATGTTGTCAAAACCTCAAAAAATGCATTTCAATCGCAGTTGCATGATGATAAATGTTTGAAATATATACCCGAATATTATCATTAATGTTGTTTTCTTTGACATGAATATAAGGCCACTTATTTCGACAGGAAGCCCAGATACGCATCAGCAGGCAAAAGCACTAAAAGTTGAAACATATAATATTAAAACCAGCTACCCATGCAGGCAACAACAAGGCTGCCTCATAATGAGCAACATAAAATCTATGAATATATGTAGTTTTCTTCTCCCCTTTTAAGTATTAAAGGTTGTTTGTCTCTGTTAAGAAACTGCTGTATACAATTTCTTGCAATATTTGTTGGAATGCAACAGGACTCCAAATAAACAAAATATATGGATGGTGCATGTGAATCTTATGATACTTTTGACAGAATGAGCATTGTGATCTAGCCACGACTTTTTATTTATTTATTTATTTTTGGAGATTTTGAGAGATATGAAGGCAGGACTATTGATTTGGAATGATTGTGAGTAAATGTTGGTCAACATTTTAATTTAGGTGTGAACTATTCCTTTAATTTGTTTATTGATGTGACTAGCACACGACTAAACGTTTGGTTAATATGCTTATCATATCAGATTTTACACATGTAACAGGTAAACTCATATGTCTGTCCATTTAATAGTTCATAGAATATTTGTTTTTCCCTCGGTCTGATGACCAGCCTCTCGTAAGAGCAACACATGTGTCTCCATTTTGTTCATATGAATCATCAGACTCAGACAGCATCCTTCCAGAAACATAGTCTTATGTAAGATAAAAGTGAAACCTAATTCAATGAATAGGCAATAATTATGTAAAAGTGACATTTCTTGAAAAAACATATATGTTCCTGTAAAGAAAAGCAATAATGTGGTGCTGACTCATAAACATAATTTCATGACTTTGCCCCAATCAGACCTGACCTCTGATCGTTTATTGTGCTCTGCAAAATTGCTTCATGCATAAATTAATCTCTTGAATAACTTTTTGAATGTTTAGTGGAGCATACCTTCCAATGGTAAAAGGTCTGCGAGAGACCACATTCAATTTGGATGATGTTATTAAATTTAGAAAAATCAATGTGATAACCATAGTACCAAGTGGGAAGCAAGGTAATAATAATAATAATAATTTATGCATTTAGCAGACACTTTTATCCAAAGCGACTTACAGTGCATTCAGGCTATACATTTTTTACCAGTATGTGTGTTCCCTGAGAATTGAACCCACAACCTTTTGTGCTGCTAACGCAATGCTCTACCACTGAGCCACAGGAACACTAACTTATTGTTATTCTCCTTTTGTGCGGCTGCTGGCACAGCCTTGATCAGGTACTTTGTCAGTTACCTTGGTTACCTTTTCTACCCCCTCTTCTCTATCTTAGGTCAGCAGTTTCCTTCAGCATCCAACGATCCAACATTAATCAGAGTAGTGTGTCCCATGAAAATTACTCTGGAGGAGAATCTATGATGATTTTGGTAGAATGTTTTTAGTTGAAACAGAGCTATATCACTGCAAAAAAATTGTTTAATTAAATAAATAAAAATTAAAAATAACTATAGATGGAGACATCTATATTTTTTCAATTCAAAATATTATTTATCATCACTGAATCAACCTAATTACATTAATTTATACCAAGAAAAAAATATTTGATGAAAAGCATATGTGTTGTTTAATGTATAATCTATAATGTGTTCTTTAAGGACAGTTTTACAGGAAATATTCTTTAGAATGTTTGAGCCTCCTGTCATGTATTTAGTGTCTTTTAGTGCTTTTTTTTGTTTAGTGACTTTTAAATTTGTAGTTCTATATTTTGTCTTGGGTTCTTTTTTTTCATGTTTTCCCTTCCTGATTGTTCTCACCTATGTCTTGTTCTACCCATTAGTCCTTAGCCATTTTCATTTACTGGACTATGTCAGTGGAGTAATGTAGGAAATAGTGAATGAATGGGGGTGATTTTTTTGGATACAGTAAGCCCTTATGTTTCTACAATGTAAACTCATGAGTATTCATATTTATTTGTATGAAATGTGTGGTTGCATAGAAACTGAAACATACACTACTGACAGCATCTAAAATGTAAATTATGTACGTATGAACTTTACAGATGTACAAATGTGCATGAATCCTTTTGTATGAACTTATGAAACTGTGCCATAAAATTTGTCTATTGTATTTATTGATTGTTGTATGCAATTGTCATATCAGTTATATTTTTATTTATTAAACACGGTTTACATATTTAAAATGAAATAACATTTTGCTCTAATTACATTAAACCTGATTACACTTTAAAACCTTAAAATGAAACATTTCTGTAATCGTTTAACCATTAATTATGTAATATTTTTGTTCAAAAGGACACAAAAGGCATTTTCTCAGCATAGGCCTCTGAGACTGAAACCATAAAATACACCAAAAACTAAAATCACAAAAGTAATCCATTTTATTTGTGTGCTGTGTAGCGTCTGGACCAATCAAAACACACAATATATATTTTGTTAGCTAGATTTAACTAATACTCTGTAACACCCCAGGAAGCCGAACAGGCCCCTGGTTCCATGGCAACCAACGCGGATATCACTGGGTTTATTGCCCAGAGGAATGTGAGCAGAGAGACTCTCACTGCATTTTCCATAGCAAGAGGCACAATGCACAGTAGAAATGGACTTTTCTACTAATTAATTCATAGGAAAACCTTTCTTTGAATGAACAGTGTATCCTTCAGGTCATTGTGTATATTATTGTCATCGTGTATTTTGTCTTTGAGATTGTATACTGCAGGCTTATGATCGAAACACACACTCCTGTCAGCTTACATATAAATACAGGTGCATCTCAATAAATTAGAATGTCGTGGAAAAGTTCATTTATTTCAGTAAGTCAACTCAAATTGTGAAACTCGTGTATTAAATGAATTCAATGCACACAGACTGAAGTAGTTTAAGTCTTTGGTTCTTTTAATTGTGATGATTTTGGCTCACATTTAACAAAAACCCACCAATTCACTATCTCAACAAATTAGAATACTTCATAAGACCAATAAAAAATTTTTTTTTAGTGAATTGTTGGCCTTCTGGAAAGTATGTTAATTTACTGTACATGTACTCAATACTTGGTAGGGGCTCCTTTTGCTTTAATTACTGCCTCAATTCGGCGTGGCATGGAGGTGATCAGTTTGTGGCACTGCTGAGGTGGTATGGAAGCCCAGGTTTCTTTGACAGTGGCCTTCAGCTCATCTGCAGTTTTTGGTCTCTTGTTTCTCATTTTCCTCTTGACAATACCCCATAGATTCTCTATAGGGTTCAGGTCTGGTGAGTTTGCTGGCCAGTCAAGCACACCAACACCATCATTTAACCAACGTTTGGTGCTTTTGGCAGTGTGGGCAGGTGCCAAATCCTGCTGGAAAATGAAATCAGCATCTTCAAAAAGCTGGTCAGCAGAAGGAAGCATGAAGTGCTCCAAAATGTATTGGTAAACGGGTGCAGTGACGTTGGTTTTCAAAAAACACAATGGACCAACACCAGCAGATGACATTGCACCCCAAATCATCACAGACTGTGGAAACTTAACACTGGACTTCAAGCAACTTGGGCTATGAGCTTCTCCACCCTTCCTCCAGACTCTAGGACCTTGGTTTCCAAATGAAATACAAAACTTGCTCTCATCTGAAAAGAGGACTTTGGACCACTGGGCAACAGTCCAGTTCTTCTTCTCCTTAGCCCAGGTAAGACGCCTCTGACGTTGTCTGTGGTTCAGGAGTGGCTTAACAAGAGGAATACGACAACTGTAGCCAAATTCCTTGACACGTCTGTGTGTGGTGGCTCTTGATGCCTTGACCCCAGCCTCAGTCCATTCCTTGTGAAGTTCACTCAAATTCTTGAATCGATTTTGCTTGACAATCCTCATAAGGCTGCGGTTCTCTCAGTTGGTTCTCTCAGTGTATCTTTTTCTTCCATACTTTTTCCTTCCACTCAACTTTCTGTTAACATGCTTGGATACAGCACTCTGTGAACAGCCAGCTTCTTTGGCAATGAATGTTTGTGGCTTACCCTCCTTGTGAAGGGTGTCAATGATTGTCTTCTGGACAACTGTCAGATCAGCAGTCTTCCCCATGATTGTGTAGCCTAGTGAACCAAACTGAGAGACCATTTTGAAGGCTCAGGAAACCTTTGCAGGTGTTTTGAGTTGATTAGCTGATTGGCATGTCACCATATTCTAATTTGTTGAGATAGTGAATTGGTGGGTTTTTGTGAAATGTGAGCCAAAATCATCACA
>NW_015505216.1:121779-139035 GCF_001515645.1 Sinocyclocheilus grahami | reverse complement strand
CGCATATCTCTGACTGAAATTCAGTGACGTCAAGGCTGTAAAGTGATTGGTTATTAAGGCACACATGATCCAAGTTGACCATTATGCTTTCTCCAATAGTAAGTAATACAGACCCTCTCATCTCCCTACAGTAAGACAATCTCTGGTGTTACGAGAGAGACATGCCATGATCGCTGTGCAAGAGATTGACAATTTTTGCAGCAGGGGAACTATACTAGCCTGCCACTGGCTGGCGAGAGTAGCCGCTTGCAGTTGGGGCGGAATTAAAAGCGGAGACATCAAGTCGGACACTTTTTGCTCCCGTAGTAACGCTCTCACGGTGTTTGCATACTCTTATCACAGATAAAGTGCATTGAATGCAATATTTGCCTACTAAAGCCAGAGCTCATTTTCGCTGATCCTTGTCTTCTACTCCTTATCCTGAGAACCATCACATCATGGTTCCTGTTTTGTGTCATGTAACTTTTGCCCCTCATGTGATCTTGTCATGTGCTTCCTTTGCTTCATGTGTTAAGCTTTCATTGGTTTGTCTTGTCAGGTGGTTCTTAGTTCTGTCTTCTAATTGGTTCATTGTCATGATTACTTTCAGGTGTTTCTTGTTTACATAGTCTCTGGTCTAATCTGCTGTTGGTGAGTTTTGTTAAGTCTGTTTATGTCGAAGTTAAGTTCTTAATTTTAAGCCTGCTCTAGTTTATGTCATGTTTTTTTGTTGTTTTGTATCTGGTTCATGGCTGTTTATCAATAAACCTCCACTTGGGTCCTCTACTCGACTCCCCTTCAGTGGATTTTACATTATAATAGTACGGTAACATTTAAATGAATGCGCTCTGATTAAATTAAACCAGATTTCATAACTACCGCAAAAGAGTACTAATTTCAGTGACACTTTAATGAGCATCAGCATGCTAATGTTTAGTATTTTGCAGTAGGTGTTTTAGAATGCTGAATCGTGAAACAGCATCTAAGCAACATGTATTTAATAATAAACCACCATAATGTCTCTAAAATCAGTCTGATGTGGAGCATTTCACATTCTGAGGGAAGCCACATATGCCAGGCATTTCATGGAGACAAAGTTCTGGAACATCAACCCATTGATTCTGATAGACAAAAACAGCTGTCAGATATAATATCCACTGCCTTTCATCTCAAACGCACATCGCCTCTGGGATACAGAAGGTATCTTGAAGAAAACACCCTGAGAACAATAAAGGAGTTGCATGTAGCAACCAGGCAATAAGCTCATGCAATATATGAAGGTAAGAAAAGCTTAAGGAATATGTTGTCAAAACCTCAAAAAATGCATTTCAATCGCAGTTGCATGATGATAAATGTTTGAAATATATACCCGAATATTATCATTAATGTTGTTTTCTTTGACATGAATATAAGGCCACTTATTTCGACAGGAAGCCCAGATACGCATCAGCAGGCAAAAGCACTAAAAGTTGAAACATATAATATTAAAACCAGCTACCCATGCAGGCAACAACAAGGCTGCCTCATAATGAGCAACATAAAATCTATGAATATATGTAGTTTTCTTCTCCCCTTTTAAGTATTAAAGGTTGTTTGTCTCTGTTAAGAAACTGCTGTATACAATTTCTTGCAATATTTGTTGGAATGCAACAGGACTCCAAATAAACAAAATATATGGATGGTGCATGTGAATCTTATGATACTTTTGACAGAATGAGCATTGTGATCTAGCCACGACTTTTTATTTATTTATTTATTTTTGGAGATTTTGAGAGATATGAAGGCAGGACTATTGATTTGGAATGATTGTGAGTAAATGTTGGTCAACATTTTAATTTAGGTGTGAACTATTCCTTTAATTTGTTTATTGATGTGACTAGCACACGACTAAACGTTTGGTTAATATGCTTATCATATCAGATTTTACACATGTAACAGGTAAACTCATATGTCTGTCCATTTAATAGTTCATAGAATATTTGTTTTTCCCTCGGTCTGATGACCAGCCTCTCGTAAGAGCAACACATGTGTCTCCATTTTGTTCATATGAATCATCAGACTCAGACAGCATCCTTCCAGAAACATAGTCTTATGTAAGATAAAAGTGAAACCTAATTCAATGAATAGGCAATAATTATGTAAAAGTGACATTTCTTGAAAAAACATATATGTTCCTGTAAAGAAAAGCAATAATGTGGTGCTGACTCATAAACATAATTTCATGACTTTGCCCCAATCAGACCTGACCTCTGATCGTTTATTGTGCTCTGCAAAATTGCTTCATGCATAAATTAATCTCTTGAATAACTTTTTGAATGTTTAGTGGAGCATACCTTCCAATGGTAAAAGGTCTGCGAGAGACCACATTCAATTTGGATGATGTTATTAAATTTAGAAAAATCAATGTGATAACCATAGTACCAAGTGGGAAGCAAGGTAATAATAATAATAATAATTTATGCATTTAGCAGACACTTTTATCCAAAGCGACTTACAGTGCATTCAGGCTATACATTTTTTACCAGTATGTGTGTTCCCTGAGAATTGAACCCACAACCTTTTGTGCTGCTAACGCAATGCTCTACCACTGAGCCACAGGAACACTAACTTATTGTTATTCTCCTTTTGTGCGGCTGCTGGCACAGCCTTGATCAGGTACTTTGTCAGTTACCTTGGTTACCTTTTCTACCCCCTCTTCTCTATCTTAGGTCAGCAGTTTCCTTCAGCTGATATCCACGTACAATATTATTTTCTGACTGGAACATTAATCAGAGTAGTGTGTCCCATGAAAATTACTCTGGAGGAGAATCTATGATGATTTTGGTAGAATGTTTTTAGTTGAAACAGAGCTATATCACTGCAAAAAAATTGTTTAATTAAATAAATAAAAATTAAAAATAACTATAGATGGAGACATCTATATTTTTTCAATTCAAAATATTATTTATCATCACTGAATCAACCTAATTACATTAATTTATACCAAGAAAAAAATATTTGATGAAAAGCATATGTGTTGTTTAATGTATAATCTATAATGTGTTCTTTAAGGACAGTTTTACAGGAAATATTCTTTAGAATGTTTGAGCCTCCTGTCATGTATTTAGTGTCTTTTAGTGCTTTTTTTTGTTTAGTGACTTTTAAATTTGTAGTTCTATATTTTGTCTTGGGTTCTTTTTTTTCATGTTTTCCCTTCCTGATTGTTCTCACCTATGTCTTGTTCTACCCATTAGTCCTTAGCCATTTTCATTTACTGGACTATGTCAGTGGAGTAATGTAGGAAATAGTGAATGAATGGGGGTGATTTTTTTGGATACAGTAAGCCCTTATGTTTCTACAATGTAAACTCATGAGTATTCATATTTATTTGTATGAAATGTGTGGTTGCATAGAAACTGAAACATACACTACTGACAGCATCTAAAATGTAAATTATGTACGTATGAACTTTACAGATGTACAAATGTGCATGAATCCTTTTGTATGAACTTATGAAACTGTGCCATAAAATTTGTCTATTGTATTTATTGATTGTTGTATGCAATTGTCATATCAGTTATATTTTTATTTATTAAACACGGTTTACATATTTAAAATGAAATAACATTTTGCTCTAATTACATTAAACCTGATTACACTTTAAAACCTTAAAATGAAACATTTCTGTAATCGTTTAACCATTAATTATGTAATATTTTTGTTCAAAAGGACACAAAAGGCATTTTCTCAGCATAGGCCTCTGAGACTGAAACCATAAAATACACCAAAAACTAAAATCACAAAAGTAATCCATTTTATTTGTGTGCTGTGTAGCGTCTGGACCAATCAAAACACACAATATATATTTTGTTAGCTAGATTTAACTAATACTCTGTAACACCCCTCAGTTAACAAGCCATATGAGGAACTATCGACCCTTCCCCCCGAAATGCGTAACACCCCAGGAAGCCGAACAGGCCCCTGGTTCCATGGCAACCAACGCGGATATCACTGGGTTTATTGCCCAGAGGAATGTGAGCAGAGAGACTCTCACTGCATTTTCCATAGCAAGAGGCACAATGCACAGTAGAAATGGACTTTTCTACTAATTAATTCATAGGAAAACCTTTCTTTGAATGAACAGTGTATCCTTCAGGTCATTGTGTATATTATTGTCATCGTGTATTTTGTCTTTGAGATTGTATACTGCAGGCTTATGATCGAAACACACACTCCTGTCAGCTTACATATAAATACAGGTGCATCTCAATAAATTAGAATGTCGTGGAAAAGTTCATTTATTTCAGTAAGTCAACTCAAATTGTGAAACTCGTGTATTAAATGAATTCAATGCACACAGACTGAAGTAGTTTAAGTCTTTGGTTCTTTTAATTGTGATGATTTTGGCTCACATTTAACAAAAACCCACCAATTCACTATCTCAACAAATTAGAATACTTCATAAGACCAATAAAAAATTTTTTTTTAGTGAATTGTTGGCCTTCTGGAAAGTATGTTAATTTACTGTACATGTACTCAATACTTGGTAGGGGCTCCTTTTGCTTTAATTACTGCCTCAATTCGGCGTGGCATGGAGGTGATCAGTTTGTGGCACTGCTGAGGTGGTATGGAAGCCCAGGTTTCTTTGACAGTGGCCTTCAGCTCATCTGCAGTTTTTGGTCTCTTGTTTCTCATTTTCCTCTTGACAATACCCCATAGATTCTCTATAGGGTTCAGGTCTGGTGAGTTTGCTGGCCAGTCAAGCACACCAACACCATCATTTAACCAACGTTTGGTGCTTTTGGCAGTGTGGGCAGGTGCCAAATCCTGCTGGAAAATGAAATCAGCATCTTCAAAAAGCTGGTCAGCAGAAGGAAGCATGAAGTGCTCCAAAATGTGTGGTTCATTGTTTGCTTATAACTGGAGTCACTTAATCATGCAGATTTATGCTACAAGGTTTTGTAGACTTGTACAGAAAGTAAGTTATTTCCCTTAACCAGGAAATTAACGTTCTTAGAATTGACAAGACAGTTGGCCCTGAGAGGTCAGCTAAATATCTACAGTGGATCTAAAATATTCATAATTAATTATAACTAGTTATGATTAATTATTCTTATTTCCCATGAGCTGATTCGTTACAGCTGTAATCAAAATCCTCAGAATTCATACAAGTGCAAAGAACAGATGCAAATTCAAACCATTATTCAGTGATCTTTATCTCTGCACAGCAGTGACTGTAAACCTCAAACCCTGCTTAAAAATTCAAAACCATCTGCCTCAGTATCAATCACTCATTGGCTCTCGCCTGCTTTGTCATGGATTTTGACATGCTGTGCTTCAGTTCATGTGCATTTGAATGAAAAATGCATGCCTTCACAGAGTAGATAAGATTTTCATTGAATGACCTTAAATTCTGCTCTGTACCTCACATTAAATTATTGTACAACCTCTAAAAAGGACTGCAGCAAATCATCATTTGGACTACTTTTGGTACTGCACTCTAAAAAATGCTAGGTTAAATATAATTTTTTTTGAGTTTATGTTTCAGCATCTCTCCAAATGTGCAACAATGTATGTTTTATACATGTAAATGTTACATACTAATACCTACGTATCAACAATGTGCTGGTTTCTAGTTTTCTTGGTTTGGTTTTGTCCTTGAAAGACATACGTTCTGCCGAGCTCCATTCTTGTTCCTGGTCTGATGACAGTGACCCAAATTCATCTTTATCAAAGAACGTTTCTTTAGCAAAATTTCACTAACAGCCAAAGAGCACTCATTTAGAAAGGCCCTGTAAAAGCCTCCATAAATGTGCCTTACAAAATCTGATCATCATCAATAAATCTGATTTGACAATACTTTCAACTGGCATGATGTCAGGATTCCTTTGTTTTATGCACAGTTGCTTTTGACTTGTATCAAGGTCAGGATTTAATCTTCAAGCCAGCTGCTTATTCGGGACACAATGCTGATGGGCTCACAGCAGCACACTAGCACTGGAGTGCAGTTCAGGGCGGAATGAGTGTGGATATCATCAGCAATCCTATCACATCATTGTGCTCCAACTGCAATTTTTCCCCGGTCAATGACACAAAGAGAGAAAGCGCCTGAGAGACGGGCAGACAGAGAATTACAGTAGTCACCTCAGTGGTGGAGGGTACTAATGGAAGTTTTTGGAGCCTTTGGACCACACTGAAAATGAAGGGATGCTGTGAAAGTGGTAATACAATAAGGCTGAGGTAATTGCTCTCAGTTCAAAACTGAATGACAAATGTTTCGGGCACAAAATGAGATTCATTCTTTCATGCTCCTGTGCTTTATAAAACAGTTCTCTCACTTCTATCATTGCAGAAAAAACTGTCTGCATGAGTGATTCAATTCAAATCAAACTCTTGGCCTAGTGAACCTTGGAGTAGTCATTTTGAGAGCGAGTAACTTGTGAATGATCAAGTTTTTGCCTCAATGACATACTAATTTGAATTGCAAAAAAGATGTTCGTATCTCAATTAAATTAAATTTCAAGTACCAGAGATTATTGGGAACTTTCGGTAAACCCTTTAGATTAGGGAACAAGTATTCACTATTGACTAAGAGTTTCCCATTAATAAATTCCTAAATAAATGTCTTGCTTATTGATAGTAAGGTAGTTGTTGTAGTAGTTTAGGTATGAGGTAGGGTTAATGGATCTGAAATATGGTCATGCAGAATAAGGCATTCATGTGTGCTTTATAATACTAATAAACAGTCAGTAACTCGTTAATAGGGAATAGTGTTCCCTAATCTAAAGTGCTACCAAACTTTCTCTTCTCTTTGAGGTGATGTGAGGCTCTGATGTGGTGATTGGCTTTCATCACCATTGTCTTTCTTTCTGTGAAACTGCATTGATTTGGGTTTCCAGAGTTCACAGCAAACATCTTGAGAGAGAAGAAAGTTTGATGTATAAAATATACGTTGTTAGAAACATATTTAAGAAATATCTATCTCAGTTCTTGCAGTCTAATGTCTTTGACGACTGAATTCATCGACAGAGAGCTGTTGTTTCAAATATGTCGTCGTCTTCACATCACCCCTTTCCATATTTACAGGCTTTTTGATGTTTGCACGCAGCACATATCAATAGGCAGGGCTGCAGCTTTGATCTAACTTTCACTGATTGGTTGGAGTGTCTTTCACAAGAGTGCACCTCTAAGGTAATTATTCCCTCCAGTCATCTTAAATTGGAAGCTCTACATTGCATTACAATGGGCATTGATCTGTGTGTGTCATGCAGAGAACGTAATTCAGAACGTTTCTCACACCTTCTACGACATCCTTTTCGGCTCCCTATACATACTTCATAATCAGTGACCATTGCGCCAGTCAAAAACAATGTCTAAACTCTAAACAAGAAATGTTAATTATCTCCGAACAGTCAAGAGCTGAACCACAGACAAACCAGGATCGTGAACATAGTTGTGACTGTCGTGGAGATATCAAGGCTTGACCACGAACATGTGGCTTAGAAGGCTTTGTTTGCTCTCACAGCGTACAGTTTGTTTTGAGATCTCATATTTCCAGGCATGTTACCATAGCAACGGGTATCTTGTGGCTTCCATACCAACCAAAATTAGGGAAAACAGCTATCTGTCTTAATGATGAGGCCTATTTCAGGGAAACTTTTGATATTCAGCACCCTAAAAGCTATAATCAGATGAGAGCACAGACTCCAAAAGCTGTATTTACGTCTCTTTACACCTCAACAGGATAATTTAATGACAGTCTGAAAAGTATTCTTACCTGATATTAAAGTTGCAGTGAGCGATTAGGCTTTATGCATCAAACCAAATTGCAAAAAAATAACTTTTCCAAAAGGACAATTTCCATCTTCTTTTGTTCAACAATCTGATCTGCACAAAAACCCACATCACTGACAGAGTCTCTCAGAGTTTTCTGTTTGATTAATATGTACCGGCTGCAGTGAGATTGTTTCTGCTGTTTACAGAGGCTGTCTCAAAGAAAAAGGTTCCCCTTTTTTCCCCAGAACACATATTTCAGTTACATCTGCAAGGTCAGCTTGGAAAGATATGAGTAAGAAATTAAAGAATTTTGTTTTTTACTTTGGTGATCTATTCTTTTTATACACTTTTCAATAATGCAGGTCAATTATTCATATCTCCACCAGGTTGCTGGTTTATATAGGAAGCAAACCATGATCTATTACAACTGTACCCTTGAGTAAGACACAACATATGTCAGAAGGACATCTTTGGTCATTGTGTTGCAACACACTATTCAATTGTGCTTATTTTAGCTTTATTTATTTATTTGTCATAATACATAAAAACATGCCTAAATACCACATCGAATACAGCTCCTGTTTCAAAGAGGAAATACAGGAATACAGCTCTTGTTTTCTCTGTCAAAATTCTCAGAATTCAGCAATTCATTTTAATCAAACCAACGGCACACAACAGTATAACGTGGCAATCACTAAAATCACTCTTGACATAACAGAATGACAAAGCCAGAATAAAGGCAGGCAAAGCATATGACTTGTAAGAAAATGGTTCCCCAGAGTAAAAAATTGGGAATCAGTATTCTAAATGAGTACTTTCAAAAATGCAAACTATCAAAAACATGCTTGGATAGTGTTTATCGACATACTGTATGATGTTGGATCGAATTTATGTACGAGTTTAAGTTCCTGCTATAGTGTCAAAACAATGTAGTCACTCCTTAGAAAATTGCATATTTTTTTTTCTAAATGTACATGCAAACTGTAAAAAAAACTGACAGTGCTCTTGTGCTAATATAAGTCAATAATGAAGTAAGGTGATTTTGACACCTGTTGGTGCTATGGCCCGTGGTGAAGCTGTTCTACCATTTTTCTCCTAGACTGTCTAAATTTCATATTGAAAATGTATGTACATCAATGGAAATTTTGGTGGGAAAAAATTGTTTTAGAAGGAGTCAGTATAACAGATCAAACAGATATCCGCAATTACTATGATTTATTACTGAATTGGTGTTCAATCTGTCTGTCTAAACTTAGCAACCCCCTTTATTAGTCTGAATAACTTTATATCCAAGCTTAAGTGATCCTATAGCAAACTCATGCTCACAAATCTTGCGTAAACTTAATTGTATTGGCACTCCGACAACATTGGCAAAAGTGAAAATTTAGTTTTGAGGGTTTTCACTTCTGGAGATCAGTCAATTGACTTTCTTCAGTATAGCTCAGAGAGTGCCTTATTCACATTACACCGACCCAGGCTCATTGGAAGTACGTGACTGTCTACATTTCTGCAGAACTTGAAATTCGTATCTCCAGGTACAATTCACTGCACTTTTCGGGGTGAAACGTCCACTTGAGGCACCAAGTGGTTTAAATTTTTAAAGATGCACCTTTATTAAAGGTTAGAAAGCAGACAATATCAGTAAATAATGTTCAGTCTTCTCTGTGTACAGTAATTGTTATATCTATTGATTAATTCCAAGCTTTTGAGGTGAAAAAGGATGTGTGTCTGAGGATAAACGTGTTCTTACTTTCAGAAAGGAGATACATGTCCCCAAGTACCATGAATTTGAATATAACCCGAATACTATTAATAATATTTAAGTATAAAATTTAGTTAAGTTTAATAATTTAGTTTTTCAGCCGTTTTGACAACCCCTAATATTTGCATTTTAAGAGCAACTGTTTGAAGGCCAAACATCTGGATAACACATGGCTAACAAATGCATTGAATATTCACCCAATGTGATATATTTTTTTAAACTAATGTCAATGTATTAAAAAAATTGCATTTTGGAATAAGCACAGCATCTTTTCAAGATCCCAGGTCTCAAAGATAAAACAATTTTTACAACAAAGTTACACACTTGTTTGTGTGTGCACTGCACAGGTCTGGTATAAAGAATGTTTTTGCTCAGGTGGCAGAGATGTCCGCCCAGTAAAGAAAAGTTTTGCTCAGCAAGAAAAAAATAAAAAAAATAATTAGAGGGAAAATTGTTCTCTTTGCACTAATGCACACCATACTGCACTGCAAATGTATATGTATACGATTATTATGTTTATTATTGTTTTCATTTCATGGTCTGTGTATAGTATAATATTGTACCATATATCGTTCTCTACTGTATTGAGTCCCTTACTGTATATTGTGTATATTGTTAATCCTGTATATGTGTTCTATACTTGTCATCCATACTGTCATGCTGCTAAGTTTGCACAAAATAATTGTGCCACCTGTACACTTGCATTCATGTTATTGTGACAGTAAAGTGATTTGATCTTAATTGGTCACATGTCTTTTGTTTGTCACTGGATAACCGCCGCAAATAAGAAGAAAACCAGGATAGCTCTGATACTGAGAAGGATGTGATTCTTTGGTACTCATGCATGCATTTGCATGGCTACTAAATGAGAACCAGAAGTGTGCACATGGTGATGAGGTTTTTTGAGTGTCAGTTGGTTAGAAATGTAGATGGACACTTGATTTCACCAATCATGCGCCCACACCTTTAGCCTACCATGAAACGTCATGTAGACATGCAACGTATTTTTAAATGTAGTCTTACTAAGATATATTGTTGTGTTAAAAGTTCAACATTATGGGGTCAATTTGGAATATTTTATTTACCAGGGGCAAAATTAAGCGGGTGTCCACTACTAAACGTACTGTACAGTCTGCACCTTGGCTTTCTGTAATACAATTAAGTGTCACACGGTGTATTGGTTGTTTAAAATGTGTATTGGTTGTTTAAATTTATGTCCTTGTTTACTGTCAACACTGTATTCTTGTTCTTGTTGTAATGGAGAAACACATTCCAAGTGGCCACTGATGTCTATTCTGATTTTTTAAATTTGTATTATTTTATTTCATTTTTTTCAGATATAAATGTGGCAACATAGTTTGTTGTCCACAATGAGAATACATCTGTGTATGTTCTACTGCTCTTCCACTCCAGGAGTCCAGTAGAGTCCCCTGGAAAAGCCAAAAAACTGCACATTTCAAATGGCTGTAAATCAAAGTCTGATTATAGTATCAAAGAGAAAATTGACAGGACAACTACTTATGCTGTTAACAAAATAATGTTGAACACAGTTTTCAAACATAAATGGAATGGTGGTATGAAGGCATTTTAAGAAGTGCTAATAGTAAACTAGCAAATTCTCAAATATGTCATAGAGGTATATATAGGGAATTGCATAATATTCATATTTAATAATAAACCTATAGCAGTTTATAAAATGCTAAGTGTGTAAATTATGCATGTGAATTACTGAGCAATATGATTGAAAGCAGCCAAACAGAGATATGTGAACTCTGTTAATAAGCATCAACATTTTTATTAAATTTTTATATCTATAATTATAAATTAGATAAAAAAATATCTGAAAAGTCAGAACAAACATTTGAAATTTGTCTTTATTTTTACTCATATGATGACATCAGTATGATTTACACTTCAAATGGCAACAAACCAGCCATTATAATTTTAATAATAATAATAATAATAATAGTAGTAGTAGTAAAGCAGATGTGTGGGTGATAACATTGACCTTTAGAATAAATATTAAACTTTAACTGTTTTAGCTGAAATAACATCAGTGAACATTTTCAGCTTATAATAACATTTCCAAACATTACAATGTTTTAAACATTAACTGAATTCTTAAAAAAATAAATACAAACTGATTAAATCCCAACAAAATATGGTTCCCAAGTGTAACAGAAAAAGCTAAATTTAGGCATGTAACGTTTTATAAAAGTTGATGTAGGCACAGACTATAACCGTTGAAAATGTATTGAATTATTGAATGATAGCAGAATATTGATTTCACAATTAAGTACATGCCATGATGTGCAGGAAGCCCATCTCACAAGGACTTTAATGGTGACAAATTCAATCAGTGGAATTAAAAAGTAGTTTTTTCTTTTCCCTATGCAAAAAATAACAGGCATTAATGCAATGAATACTTTAATACAATTAATATGACATTAAATATTGAGTTAATGCTATTTTTAGACCTTTATGTACTGTAAAGTAGTATATAAAAATGGCAAAACAGCCAGACCTGAAGCATATCTCGGGTTCACGAGAGATTGGCATTCAAGCGGATGACGTAGGACGTAGCGTAAACTCCGGTGAGAAGTGATGAACGTGGAAGCGCAGAGGAGATAGCAAAACAAAACACTGGTCACAAATTAGAAGTACAAAACATGGATTTGTAAAGAAAAATGCCAGAGGATGTCAATATAAGCCAAGAGGAGACTAGTTTTCCTTTGTTGTAAACAAAACTTGGTTCTTGTGAGACTAGCATATTCTCACCGGAGCTTACACTACTCCTACGTCATCCGAGCTGGAACGCCACTCTTATGTACACATACGACAGTTCGCAGAAGTTAGAGATTACGGTTTATAAAGTCTTAAATATGGATATTTTTCTTACACAAACACATTGATCCACTTCAAAATGCCTTTATTAACCCCCCGAAGCTGTGTTGATTACTTGTTTATTATGGCTGGATGCAATTTATTATGCTTCAAAATCTGGACCACTACTCACTGCCATTATAAAACTTGGAAGAACCAGGACATTTTTAAATATAACTCCGATTGTATTCGTCTGAAAGAAGAAAGTCATATACGCCTAGGATGGCTTGAGGGTGAATAAATCATGGAGTAATTTAAATGTTTGGGTGAACTATCCCTTTAACTAATTGTTTAAAAGCCTTGTGTATGATTTTGCCTTTTTTTTCTTTTGGTGACATGATTTTGGCTTGTGGAACGTGAATGGGGAAGTCTCTGGCTGTTGTGTAGCAGCGGTGTTAAAGGTGACCAGCTGTGGTGCAGCAGCTGTGCTGGAGGGGTCCAGCTGTGGTGCAGCAGCGGTGTTAAAGTGGTCCAGCAGCTGGGCTGGAGGGGTCCGGCTGTGGTGCAGCAGCGGTGTTAAAGTGGTCCAGCCGTTGTGCAGCAGCGGTGTTAAAGGGGTCCAGCTGTGGTGCAGCAGCGGTGTTAAAGGGAACGAGCTGTGGTGCAGCAGCTCTGCTGGAGGGGTCCAGCTGTGGTGTAGCAGCTGTTAAAGGGGTCCAGCTGTGGTGTAGCAGCGGTGTTAAATAATAAATAAAGTGATGTGACACTTGGCCAAGTATGGTGACCCATTGCATTTATCCCATCCAAAGTGCACACACACACCGTGAACACACACCCGGAGCAGTGGGCAGCCATTTATGCTGCGGCACCCGGGGAACAGTTGGGGGCTCGGTGCCTTGCTCAAGGGCACCTCAGTCGTGGTATTGAAGGTGGGAGAGAGCACTGTACATTCACTCCCCCCACCTACAATCCCCGCCGGTACGAGACTCGAACCCACAACCTTTTGGGTTATGAGTCCAACTCTCTAACCATTAGGCCACGACTTCCCCAAATGGGTCCAGCTGTGGTGTAGCAGCGGTGTTAAATGGGTCCAGCTGTGGTGCAGCAGCGGTGTTAAAGGGGTCCAGCTGTGGTGCAGCAGCGGTGTTAAAGGGGTCTAGCCGTGGTGCAGCAGCGGTGTTGAAGGGAACCAGCTGTGGTGCAGCAGCTCTGATGGAGGGGTCCAGCTGGAGTGTAGCAGCGGTGTTAAATGGGTCCAGCTGTGGTGCAGCAGCAGTGTTAAAGGGGTCCAGCTCTTGTGCAGCAGCGGTATTAAAGGGATCATGTTGTAATATAAATGGTATGGGGTGCTAACCCCAAAGCAGTCTCCTGTACATATTTAGATAATCTTTATTTGATGTCACAAAGACATTCTCTTATATTAAGACTAAACATGCACCTACCCAACTCTTTTTGAACCATATGTCCGGGTTAAAAATTATGAAAAATAAATTAATAAAATGTAGATTATTAAATTATCTAACCATAGGAGTTAAAATTACACATGTGCCACACGAAGACGTGACTGTTACCTCATTACAAAAGCCTGAGCTGTGATTGTCCAAATTTGCTCTCTGCCGTACACATTTACAAATTAACAGATTTTGAACGCAGCGTAAGATTGTAATTATACTGAAATATTATACGTAATATAATTATATGTAATTTAAAAATTACGACACAAAAAGTGTAAGGATAGTGACTTGCACATGAAACTGACCCATACTCTATATAAAATTTTTTTTTTTAAAAATCAGGTTTGGCATTTTACATAATTTCAAAGTCTTTTGTCTGCTTCAGTCCCTTATTGAAAAACACCGGACCCCTCCACATAGTTTTGCCCCATTCTCCAAAAACAAAAAAAGTTTTCTGCAGTATTGTATTTGGCAGCATTGGGAAAAATGGTGTTGAATGTGACCAAAAACAAACATGATTTTAAGTCTGAATGCGCCACTGCTTTTAATGGGTTAAAATGACTGAACAACATGTTATAGATTTAATCGCTCGGATAACCTTAAATGAAGTATCAGTCAAATGTAAGAACAAATTAAACACATTTCCATAACAAAAAATAAGAAATGTTTTAATGTCATTTCAAAAGGTCAGAGCTATTACAGCTATAACATACATTTTTATATATGAAAAAAGTAAATCAAATAAAAAAAGAGAAGATAAGAAAATCCCTTTTTGCAGCTTTAGCATTCTTTAAAAGACTTTATCCATACTGATTGAAAAACAGCAATGCATCTACAAATCTCTTATTTTATGGTATGATTTCTCGCTATGCAGTGTCATCAAATGCGTTCATTACTTAAATACAATTTATCATTTAAAAAAATAAACATTGTTTAATATAGTAATTTCTGGTAGGCATAGTAATGATTTCATATAGGAAACATAATTTCATAAACTTACACTAATTGCACAGAAGAAAGCTTACCGAAAACTAAAGAACAGCTCAATTTAGATTATTGGGTCAAATATAAAATAATGCATAGATTATGGGAACACATAAAGACAATGTTCTGGCTTAGCCTGCACAATCACACACAGATTAAGGGGTAATGCGAGTGTGTGTGTGTTATGTGGGTTAAGGACAGAAAAGCAGAAATGTTTCTCCATGTATGACAGCAACATGCATATGGTTTAATACATCCACCCTGTGGTGTGCTCTTGATTTGTGAATGTATGTGTGTGTGTGTGTGTGTGTGTGTGTCACTAAATATAGCCCAACATGAATTAAACACACAGCTGTGGTGTCAAAGATAAAAGCCATGACCCACCTACAGTACTGGTCAAAAGTTTGGAATAATTAGGATTTTTAATGTTTATGAAATAAGTCTTTTCTACTCACCAAAGCTGCATTTATTTGATAAAACAAATAACAGCTGTTATCCACAAAAATATTGGGCAGTACAACTAAACACAACTTAGAATAAATTACATTTATATTCACATAGAAAACAGCTAGTTTAAATTTGAGGGAAAAAAATCAGTTTTACTTATTTATTTTTTTTATCAAATAAATGCAGCCTTGGTGAGCAGAAGAGACTTCTTTCAACAGCATCATTCCAAACTTTTGAGCAGTAGTGTCATTTCTTACACATCAACCTAAATAACACAATAATACAGCAGAAATCAGCCTTGACTGCCATGTTAGAGAAGAAATCACACAAACACACATGTATAGATGTTATTTTACGCTGTTATATGATAACCTCCGTAAATTAACAGGTGTGTGTATTGTGTTTTTGAAGCTTTTAGTCTGTGGAGTGAGTTTGCTGGATTAGACAGCGATCAGTCTCAACGCAAACACTGCCAGACACAAGTTTGGGTGCACTTGAGGGAACTCGTGTTCAGCAGAATCACAGAAATATGTATTATGAACTAATAAAAAAAAAATTCTTACATTAATTTCCTTGATTTGTAGTGGATAGTGATGGAAGATCTAAACCGATTATTGGGTCAAATATAAAATATATATATATATATATATATATATTTATTTATTTATTTTTTCACCATAGTCAACTGAAGTGGTTGTCAGCTAGTAGCCTAAATTTATGGTACGTTTCAGCAAGCAGGTTACATAACAAAACCACCTGACTGAAACGTAATGTGGTTATATTCTGAGTCTGACAAATGTAATTGTTTATGCTTTCCCCATATTATTCGATATCTTATTATATGTTCGACTTACAGTTAACTCAGAAACTGGGTACACATACAAATTAATAATTGCTTGCCATTCAATAATAGTTTGCCAGCTAGTTTTGTGCAGTTTGGTACGCAACCAACACGGCTCATGAATCCCTGGCAATGCAATCCTCCTATAGGCAGAGGGTGAACCAACTCCAGGGACCAGGATAAAGCCCTGTTCACACCTCCAGCGACACACAGTGACAAAGCGACATGATCCCATTCAATTTTCAATGGAGAGCTGAGAAGACAAAATATTATTTACTGATATAGTCTGCTTTCTAACCTTCAATAAAGGCACATCTGAAACAGAGAAAAATTGAAACCACTTAGCGCCTCTAGTGGACGCCTCACACAAAAAGCACAGCAAATTGTACCTGGAGAAACGTATTTCAGGTTCTGCAGAAATGCAGGCAGAGTCATGTATTTCCAATGAGTCTGGGTTGCATTACACACACAGGATGATATATTAAGCAGGATTAAAGCATTTGAGTAACCTAATGCATTATACAGTACAAAGCCCACAGCCCTAGACTCAATGAAGATTAATTTAATTCAATAATGGTTCTGTATCACACAGGAGGACACTCTCAATATGAGTTCAGCTTTTTATTGACTAGGGGATATTTCATTATGATAAGCATGGGGAATCAAATTTGTCATTCAGGAATTTTAATTGATTAATTTCAGCTGTATCCCGCTTCACTTGTAATAAAAAGCAACGGCGTTGTGAGAAATTATATCTTAAATGGGCAAGTTTTGGAAATAAATGTGCATATTAAAATGGGCAACTTATTCTTCATCATTCAACTCAGGATGAAGAATGTAAGTTATTTCTTCTCCCTTTATTTAAAATGTCTTTAAATACTGTACATCACTTCCACATATGTATCAATGAGTTGAGAAAAGCAAGTTATTGGAGTGGCCATCTAAGAGGATATGAAAGGTGTGTGTTCACAAAATACGTTTCTCAATAATTTACAACTCCAGAGCGATTCCAATTACAGAAATGTTCTCTACCCTAATTATCAAACAGAAAATAGGAAATTCATTATAATTTGTTTTAGTTATTAATTTATTTACTTTTGTTTTTCCATAGCTGCTTCAAGACAAAATAAATAAGAATTTGAAGTTGATAGAAATGTCTAATGCACATATTTGTAACGTTTATTATTATTTATTAGCTCTAAAAAGGGGAA
>NW_015505216.1:120390-120806 GCF_001515645.1 Sinocyclocheilus grahami | reverse complement strand
AATTTTACAGTCTCTGCACTGGCTACCTGTTAAGTTCCGAATCAGAAATGTCTTCGTGTGTGTGTGTGTGTGTGTGTGTTAGTTTGGCCATTTACAGCTCTTTGGGAATGTGTTTGAAATCAGATTGGGGGATGATAGTGGGGGCTGGTTCGAGTCTTCTTGACGGTGAAGAACCATCTGGCAATTTAAAACATCTATACGAACGTAAAGTCTCTGAACTTTACCAGAACTGTAATTTTTATGCAAATGTCAAAAGGCTAAAAGGGGTCTCTTAAGCCATAAACGTCCAACGCTCATGCATGATCCTACGCAGACGCTACAGCCCCCCTTTTGGCTGACGAAGTTCACCTGCACACTTCGTCAGACAACAGTTTTCATGATGGTCGGACAGCAGGTGGATCATGATGATCGGGTAG
>NW_015505216.1:119836-120238 GCF_001515645.1 Sinocyclocheilus grahami | reverse complement strand
CACTGATTTGCCACAATCTCTGCTTGTGTTTCTGTGACTTGTGAGCGAGACTTGGCCTCAGCGGGGCAGAGTGTCTCTCTTTGCATGGGTTGTAACCCGCAGATTCCTTCAGTGTTGTCTCGAAGGAAGGGCTTGCTGGGGCAGAGATAATGAATGTCTTTGGTCGAGATGCTTGGACTGGTTGAGACAGTCTTTTGTTTTGAAAACTGCAGCGGGGCCTAGTTAGCACTAGCCCCCCCCCTTGTCTTTCCCTGACAGCAGCCACATGTCTCTTGACCTGGTTACGATGGACCCATTTGAAAACCGGTTCTTTCTGTCCCCAGCTCAGCTTGATCCGATATGCGACAGGGGAGAGTCTGTCCACAATCTCATGCGGTCCTGTCCAGTGTGGCAGGAACTTCT
>NW_015505216.1:117862-118424 GCF_001515645.1 Sinocyclocheilus grahami | reverse complement strand
TTGAATGTGGGCAGCTGTGTTTTCCCTTCTCCGGAATGTAAGCTGTTGGCAGTGGGAGGCAAAAATCTTCTTTTTCGTGGTATTATTCCAGTCCCAGAGAGTTTTTAGTTTTAGTGTCTGTGCCAAAAATATGTTGTTTGAGCACTGCTGATCTGCTGAAGTAAAAATCTTAGAAAAATCAAAGAAAAGTACAGAAATAAGGAGCAAAGCGCAGAGCAGTAAGCAAAAACGTCCGAACGGTAGCGAAGCCGGAAGTGCAAATCCAGCAAACAGGAGGTATGCTGTAGTTTGAGCAGTGTCATTGGGTGCTGGGAGGCATTCTACCCACTTTGTGAATTGGCACACGACTGTGAGGAAATACTTGTTGCCTCTTGTTGACCTGGGTAAGGGTCCGACCCAGTCAATTTGAAGGTCTGACCAAGGAAACGTGACTCCTCTGCGCTGCAGTGGGGATCTGTGGTTTGGGTTAGATGGTTGGAATTGGCAGCAGACAAGGCATACTTTGTTTAAGTGTCTGATAAGTGGCTCTTGTGCCGTGGTGTCCCGCACATGGTGCGTCGTG
>NW_015505216.1:112329-114136 GCF_001515645.1 Sinocyclocheilus grahami | reverse complement strand
TCAAAACGCGTATCCGCGTTAATCGACCTCAGAGGGTTAAGAGTTCAATTCTGTCTCTTGGCTACACTTTGAAGTCTGTCAAAAAGTTGGCTTGACATTAAAGTGAGGTCAGCTCCAGTGTCAACCAGGGCCTCCAGTCTCACCTCATTTTCTAATGTGATGGCCAGGTAGAGTTTTTTGGCCACCCCCCTTTCGATTAGGTTCCCTAGGAGTCTTGGCACTGGGGCTTGCGTGGTGACTGGCAAGCAGTCAGAGATGGTCTTTTGTGGCTCGTCAGGGAGGCAGACCACCAAAACCGCGCTTTCTGGTACTTTGCGGTCCTGGCTGGAGGTGTGTTGCGGGATGCTGGCTGGTTCTGGTGGTTCCGCAGTCAGCTGAGGTGGCTGAGTGATGTCACCACTTAGTGATGGGATATCTGGTTCTGTGGTTAACAGTGGATTAGCAGTGATCTGGTTGGGAGGTTCAGGTTGAGGGGACTCTGAGTGGGCGTTGGATCTAATGCTTAGTCATAACTGATTTGACTCATCCCTTTTCTCTCCCTTATGGTGCTTTTTCTGGAGAAGTTCCTTTAAAAGTCTCATGATCTCTGCTGATTCAGATGTAGCTTCCTGGTTCTGTTCTGCAGATGGTTTATATTTGGGCTGGTCCAGGGCCTGTTGAGAGGGGTTCTGCTGCTGGCAGTCCGAGCTTGGTGCTTGTGTCTGTGAGTGTCGGTTCCCCTTGGGCCGTCTCTTGGCTTCCCATGTGGCTCCACCCCTTCGGTTGAGGGGGGGTTGTGACCTGTCCCAGGATCTCTCGGGGCACTCATACTGGTGCTTAGGATGGGCACCACCATGGCCATGCTGCTCTCTGCTGGCTGGGAAGGATCTTGACATTGTGTTGACAGGTTTGTCATTGTGGCTTGGCTCGGCGCCCTCTAGAGCAAGTTCAGAACTCTGATTAGTGACAGTATTGATTGTGGGGTTTTTTCCTGTCTTTTCAGAAGCAGTCCTTTGTTTGGCATAGGCCTTATGGGTCAAATCTCGCAGCTGTTGGGTTGACATACTCCGTGGGCAAGCTAGAACCCCCAAGTGGTGACTCACTGATGGGTGCAGGTTCCGGAGGAACAAAATTTTGAAGTTGAAATCCTGTTCCATTCCTGGCTCGTTCCATGCTCCGAAGTAGGCCTGTCTGAGCCTGTTGTAGTAAGCCTGTGTGGTTTCCTGTCT
Organism: Sinocyclocheilus grahami; assembly: GCF_001515645.1. Classification (NCBI taxonomy): domain Eukaryota; kingdom Metazoa; phylum Chordata; class Actinopteri; order Cypriniformes; family Cyprinidae; genus Sinocyclocheilus; species Sinocyclocheilus grahami. The sequence goes on along the minus strand of NW_015505216.1, from coordinate 112,928 downwards.
GCCCTGTTTAAGGTCCATGGCAGTAATCAGTCCTTGCTCTGACTCTGGGTCAGAGAACTCCTTAATCAAAGCCTGCTGCAGTTGCTGGTAATCCACTTTGACCGTTTCTGGCTGCCGGTCTAGAAAGCTCCTCACCTCACGGCTGGTGGTGATTCAGAGCAGATAGAGTCTGTCTCATGTGGTAACATTGGCAACAGTTTGCAAGTGAAAGTCAATGTCTTTTAAGTAGGCGTGCACATCATGGCCTCCTGCAGGGTTTGGAGTGAAAGTGGGAATGTTTCTAGCCACCTTATCCAATTAGTTAGGTGACACACCGTGACTGGAAGACAGCCTTTGGAAAGACTCCCACCCTCTTGCTGCTGCTGGGGGTTCTGGGATGCTGGCAGGTGATGTCTTGAGCAGTGGGCTCTCACCCCCCTTTCGAACTGGGAATCCTTGACTAGGAGGTATCAATCTGCTGGTTAGGGGAAATTCTGTGGTGTGCATTTCCCTTTCAGAGTCACTTTGCAGTCTATATGCGTATTTAAGCTCCCGGTGAACCGTATCAAGTTTAAATCATCTCTTTGTTGGGCCAGGGCACTGACTTCAGCCCGGGAACT
>NW_015505216.1:109761-110032 GCF_001515645.1 Sinocyclocheilus grahami | reverse complement strand
AGTCCTTTTGGTTAACAGACACATATTTTCTTAGCATGCTGACCATCGTCTGATTCGTCTGTTCCACTTGGCCCAAATAAATTGGATGGTGACTGATGTGCAGTTGTGCTTGTACTCCCAGGAGTTTCCAAATCTGCTGCATGATCTCAGCTGTGAAATGGGTGCATTTGTCTGAGTTGACTCTCAGAGGCAGCCCGAACCTGGAGAAAATGTGATTCAACAGGAGATATGCTGTAGTTTGAGCAGTGTCATTGGGTGCTGGGAGGCATTC
>NW_015505216.1:105222-108917 GCF_001515645.1 Sinocyclocheilus grahami | reverse complement strand
GGCGGCGGTCAGTTGGTGCAGGACGTGGTCAATTTCTTTCAGGTGATCAGTCACCGTCGTGTGTTTCATCAGAAGGTCGTCAACATAGATCAAGTACCCTCTTACTCATCCATCTTCCTCAACAAAGCATGCCCAGATGCCAGGGTAAGTTGGCATAGCCGAATGGGCACCTGGTGAAGGTGTACTGCCGATTGCAAAAGGTGAAAGCCAGCTTGTGTTGGTCATCTGGATGCACTGGTATAGTCCAAAATCCTGAGGCCACATCAAGAGTGGAGCAGATTGTGGCTCCTCTGATTCTTGGTATCTCCTGTTCCAGTTGGGTCATAGGCCATCACAACAATGGCACCTGTTGATTCAGTTTCCCAGTCAGCTGAGGTGGTTGAGTGATGTCACCACTTGGTGATGAGTTTTCTAGTTCTGTGGTTAACAGTGGATTTGCAGTGATCTGGTTGGGAAGTTCATTTTGAGGGGACTCTGAGTGGGTTTTGGGGTCAGAGCTAATGCTTAGTCAGAGTTGGTCTGACTCATCCCTTTTCTTTTCCTTATGGTGCTTTTCTTGGAGGAGTTCCTTTAAAAGCCACATGATCTCTGCTGATTCAGATGTAGCTTTCTGGTTCTGTTCTGTGGATGGTTTATATTTGGGCTTGTCCAGGGCCTGTTGAGATGGGTTCTGCTGCTGGCAGTCTGAGCTCAGTGCTTGTGTCTGTGAGTGTCGGTTCCCCTTGGGCCATCTCTTGGCATCCCATGTGGCTCCACCCCTTCGGTTGAGGGGTGGTTGTGACCTGTCCCAGGATCTCTCGGGGCGTTCATACTGGTGCTTAGGACAGGCACCACCATAGCCATCCGGCTGGGAAGGATCTTGACATTGTGTTGACAGGTTTGTCATTGTGGCTTGGCTCGGCGCCCTCTAGAGCAAGTTCAGAACTCTGATTAGTGACAGGATAGACTGTGTGGGGTTTTCCTGTCTTTTCAGAAGCAGTCCTTTGTTTGGCATAGGCCTTATGGGCCAAATCTCACAGCTGTTGGGAGGACATAGTCCGTGGGCAAGCCAGAACCCACAAGTGGTGACTCACTGTTGGGTGCAGGTTCCAGAGGAACAGAATTTTGAATTTGAAATCCTGTTCTATTCCTGGCTCGTTCCGTGCTCCGAAGTAGGCCTGTCTGAGCCTGTTGTAGTAAGCCTGTGTGGTTTCCTGTCTGCCCTGTTTAAGGTCCATGGCAGTAATCAGTCCTTGCTCTGACTCTGGGTCAGAGAACTCCTTAATCAGAGCCTGCTGCAGTTGCTGGTAATCCACTTTGACCATTTCTGGCTGCCGGTCTAGAAAGCTCCTCACCTCACGGCTGGCGGTGACCCAGAGCAGATAGAGTCTGTCTCATGTGGTAACATTGGTTTGCAACAACAGTTTGCAAGTGAAAGTCAATGTCTTTTAAGTGGGCATGCACCCCCCTTTCGAACTGGAAACCCTTGCCTAGCTGGTATCAATCTGCTGGTTAGGGGGAATTCTGTGGTGTGCATTTCCCTTTCCGAGTCACTTTGCAGTCTATATGCATATTTAAGCTCTCGGTGAACCGTATCAAGTTCGTCTTTTAAATAGTCTCTTTGTTGGACCAAGGCACTGACTTCAGCCCGTGAACTTTGCAGGTGGCCTTCGCTGGCCTTGGCCCTAGTATCTCTCTCTTTGAGTTCAGTCTCTGCTCTCATCAGGAGAGCCTCGGCTCGCTGAAGTTTTTCACTTAGTTCCTCTCTGGTGTCTTTCTCCCACTGCTCTCGGCGTGTTGTGTCTACACGGAGATCAGTTAAAGCTTTCTGGAGTCTCTCTACTTCCTCCTGCAGCTCTGGGTCCTTTTCATCCGCCGTCCTGTGCTGGTGCTGAGTTTCCGACATTAGCTGGTCCAGTTCACTTTGAGCAAGCACCAGGTTTCTCTGAGCCTCCTCAGCCTGGGGCCATGCGGGAGATGCTTGCTTCCCCCAGCTTTGCCTGAGCGAGTTGGTTGTGGGCGAGGGGCCCTATGATCTTGGTGAGATCTTTGTGGCTGTAGTCCTGTGTCGGATCGTGTGACATCAGGGCGCTCAGGTTGTCATCGAGCTGTTCCCGGCTCAGGTGCTGCAGGCCGCCAGCTGCTTCAGACAGGAGGGTACCAGTTATGGCACTCAGCCAGGACTCTAGTCGATCCCAGTGGGCATCAGGGCTGGATGATCGAGACATGCTGGCTCACTGGTGAAGAGAGAGAGGGAGCGAGAGAGAGAGAGAGGGATAGAGGGACAGCACGAAAAGGCCAATGCAAGTCCTTACAGCATTAGCAGGCTGCAATTATAGTAATTATATGTTCTATGCACGGTCTGTTTGATGAGTACAAACAGTTTGCGGAGTGTAGACCAGACACCTGTTATCTCGGCCTTGAATGGCAAGGTGTGTCTAATTGTTGTGGGGGCCACCGGAAAGGATCTAACTAAGATTGTTGACAGCGTAATCGTCTAAAGACTTTGGCAGCTTGGGTCATCAATCTATTACTCAGCCTTCCCTGATGATTCTCAAAGGTTCGGTCTCTAGGCAAACAAAACAGAACAAAATAAAAAACAAACAAACCAACAAATCAAAGCACAGAGAGAGATAGAGGAGAGAGCAGGTTTAAGCTTTTCTCTGCTCTTAGGGGTTATGACAGGGCCTACCGAGTACAGGGCGCTGCTGGGTCATAACATCTAGTGTGGCAGCCTTGCTTGGATAGCAGGAGCGGCTAATAACCTTAAAGATTGAGGAGCAACCTGATTTTGGGGTTTCGCTAGTTGGATGGGTCAGTATTCTAATGGGCTAGACTTAGTGATGGATTGAGGTGATTCAGTCTGTATCCCGTGGCAGCTCACTGTGGTCCGGTGTGGAGGCAACTGTCACTTCACCAACTAAGCACTAGAGGGAGTGTTACCTGTAGGTGAACAAAAATGGCTAGAATACAGAAATTAACTTTAAATTTGAATTCAAACACTGTTTAAACTAAATTTAAATAAGTGAGTGGTAAAGTGAGAGAGAAGAGGGGGAGAGAAACCTGCTTAAAAATGAAAAAAGGGAACAAAACAAACAAATAAAAAATTATAAAAGTAATACCGTATTGGCCCAAATATAAGATGACCCTGATTATAAGACGACCCCCCTTTTTCCAGATGTACCTTTTGGAAAAAGGCTTTTTAAAAACCAAATCTTGTTTTTTCTCAGTAAAACACATTTTGTCTTCAATTATTTTCATATTGCATATTTTTCCTATTTTAATTTTTGTTTTGAAAGTATGGTAAAAACTGGTAAAATGTACCAACAATCACATTTAAAAAATATGCACTTTTTGATATACCATTTAAAAAAAAAACAGGTAGCCCATCTGAATTAGGACATTTAGGCTATCCATCTAATAGTAGCCTACCAAAATCTTATTAACAGTAGAAGTTAAATCTTACTGTAGACTTCAAGTCTGGGTACTGTCTTACGTTTTAAAATCACAAAGGGTGTTTCTGTCCCATCAGGCTAACGTGACAGTCAAGTCTCATGCAGCTGTAAGGTTTTACTTGAGATCTTTACAACACGCATTACATTACGTATTTCATGGCACACTCGTATTATGCGTATTTGGCGCCACCTATTGTTGTGGGTGTATTATTGACATGTCAAAGTCTAGACCCTGAATATAAGACGACCGCATTTTTTCAG
>NW_015505216.1:99409-104729 GCF_001515645.1 Sinocyclocheilus grahami | reverse complement strand
TGCTGGTGCTGAGTCTCCGACGTTAGCTGGTCCAGTTGACTTTGAGCAAGCACCAGGTTTCTCTGAGCCTCCTCAGCCTGGAGCTTCAGCGCTGCTGCTTCCTGTTCCATGCGGGAGATGCTTGCTTCCCCCAGCTTTGCCTGAGCGAGGAGGTTGTGGGCGATCTTTGTGGTTGTAGTCCTGTGTCGGATCGTGTGACATCAGGGCGCTCAGGTTGTCATCGAGCTGTTCCCGGCTCAGGTGCTGCAGGCTGCCAGCTGCTTCAGACAGGAGGGTACCAGTTATGGCACTCAGCCAGGACTCTAGTCGATCCCAGTGGGCATCAGGGCTGGATGATCGAGACATGGTGGCTCACTGGTGAAGAGAGAGAGGGAGAGAGAGAGGGAGAAAGGGACAGCACGAAAAGGCCAATGCAAGTCCTTACAGGGTTAGCAGGCTGCAATTATACTAATTGTATGTTCTATGCACGGTCTGTTTGAGGAGTACAAACAGTTTGCGGAGTGTAGACCAGACACCTGTTATCTCGGCCGTGAATGGCAAGGTGTGTCTAATTGTTGTGGGGGGGCACCAGAAAGGATCTAACTAAGATTGTTGACAGCGTGATCGTCTAAAGACTTTGGCAGCTTGGGTCGTCAATCTATTACTCAGCCTTCCCTGATGATTCTCAAAGGTTCGGTCTCTAGGCAAACAAAACAGAACAAAATGAAAAACAAACAAACCAACAGAAATTAACTTTAAATTTTAATTCGAACACTGTTTCAACTAAATTTAAATAAGTGAGTGGTAAAATGAGAGAGAAGAGGGGGGAGAGAAACCTGATTAAAAAAAAAGGGAACCAAACAAACAAAATTATAAAAGTGGTAATAGATAATAAAGTAAAAACAAAAATAATACTGAAATGAAAAAAAGAAAAAAAAAAGGCAGGTAACTAGAATGGCTAGAATGATAATGACTAACATTAGGGACAGAAGGGAAATTAAAATAAAACAAATTGGCGTACAAAGTCGACCTAGCAGAGAATGTCCACAAGGGGGAGTGGGTGCGCCCACACAAGGTGAAATCAGGGAGGTAGAAGGAGTTCAAGAAGTGTTAGATACTTAAAACAGCCTGCCCTCTAGTGTTAGTTTAACACCTGGGTCAGTGTACGTTTTGATAATTTCATCTCCTATTTGGAATGCAATAACGAGAAATGGAAAAATGGCTCGTTTATTTGTTTTTCCGTTTAGTTTAACAAACGGAAAATGAGATTTTGGTTCGATTTCTCATTTTTCGTTTGGGGTTTAAAAATCGGTTTATGACTTCAATATTTCATTTGCATGTGTGGGCGGCAATACAGGTTCTTCAAGGATAGCTGGGGGGGGTGAATAATATAAAAAGTCAACATTAACTGCAGCTGGTGCCAAATAAAAATAATTATGTTTTGGAAAACAGCAAGCCAAATGTAGAATAGGGACCACACACTTGCACTGAATGGACTGAACATTAGCAATACCCATGTTACTGTTTTAGCACCAGATTTCTTCCTTATAGTTTACGGTGTTTTGGTTTGGATATTTAAAGATGCAGTTTTTGTGTGCATACCTCTGCAGATAAGACACATGAATGTTTCCTTTAAGATTGTCACTAGGTTTGCCCTATGTGCTGCTCCCTGTGTATTGGAAACGATCTCCTGAGAGGCCTCCAACAGCTCCTCGATTTGCGCTTTTGCCTCTGAGACTATTAAAAAAAAAAAAAAAAAAAAAAAAAAAAAAAAAAAAAAAAAGTTATGTAGACTTCTGTTCTTACTTGCTTTTTGATTGTAGGGAGGGTTCTTTTAGACACTTTGTGTACTCCGGTTTAAAAAAAAAAAAGATTTAAAAACAAATAAACATTTCTCAAATATTCAGTATATGGAGCAGGTTCCAGTTTTTAAATGCTAGTCTATGATGAATGAGTGTGGCCATCACATTGGATCCTGTATCCTAACCCTAATGTAACCCTGTTATGGGTAGGTAATGTTTCTATACCTAAACCTACCCATAAGAGAAGATGACCAAAAAAATAATAAAAATCTCCCCACATAACGTATTCTTGAAAAATCCAGACGAGACGAAACTGGTAAATGTCATTTTCATGGAACTGTTCAGTCCATTATTGATTTTTATTTCCACTTCACTTTTATCCAAAGAGACTGAACTATTTGCACTGCATTTATCAATGGGACAATATTCATTCATTAAAGGGGTCACTTGCAAGTCGCAGCAGCACAAATTATGTGCCCAGCAAAATCTGATTAAAATATTATGTGTAATTAACAGTGAGTGGTGGTTTCAGACATTATAGTGCTGTACTCGTATTGACTCTTATTCTGCCTGAAAGAATGAAAAGGCCGTACTGAAGGCGGAGCGATTCGACCAATCAGATGAAAGGAGCGTTTCAGCGCTGCCCACATGTGCAAATGAAATATTGAAGCCATAAACCGATTTTTAAACCCCAAACGAAAAAAAAAAAAAAAAGCCAAAATCTAATTTTCCGTTTGTTAAACTAAACGGAAAAACAAATAAAAAAGCCATTTTTCCATTTCTCATTATTGCATTCCAAATAGGAGATGAAATGATCAAAACGTACACGGACCCCACTGGTTCGCAGTGCCCTTATGATCAGATCTGCATTAGATAGCTACTCTAATGGTTAAACCTAAGGGAGTGAGATCGTCTAGTTGAATGAAATTGGAATACGCAATGACTTCAATCTAGCGATACAATCAGATAAGGCCTTTAAAAGATAAGAGGAACATCGCTTAAATCTCTCTATTGCAAATGCAGGAAGATTTCTTCGTTCCAACAGGCGATTTTCATAATATTAAAATGTACTGTAGAGAGATTTCTTCGTCTTTAGAGAAAAATTTTAATATTATGAACTGCAGTTTACTTTAACAATTAACAGTGACTAAATGTTAGACAAATAGAGGCTGTTAAAATACAGTATCAAGAGACTCTTCAATTCTTGGTAGGGGGAAAGCATCTTTCCTCGTCTTCCCATTCAGCCGACGGTAGTCCACACACACAATCTGAGGCTGCCGTCCTTCTTTATTAACACAATAGGGGAGGCATAGGGGCTACTACTTTCCCGGATAATTTGCGCCTCTAACAACTGATTAATGTGGGCCTTAACATATTCTGAAGGGGGAATACGGCGATACCTCTGCCTAAATGGAGTCTCATCTACCAAAGGAATATCGTGAGATCAATTTAGTACAACCCAAGTCCGTTTTGCTAGAGGAAAAAAAAAAAAAAAAAAGAGCTATATTTATTCAAGAGCTATATTTATTCAATTTATTTTTCGGAAAGGGGAGACAAATCCAAGGCCTTGATCTTATCATGGACAACAGCGGCTTCAAGAGAAAACATTGTTGCAGTAGCCGTCCTAATCGCCTTAACTTCTGTGGGTAGACTTACTACACTTATTGGGATAAGGGTACCAATTACAGTACAAGGATATGATACAACGTCTTCCGACCCTACATTAACTACTGGGATGTATACTGTACCACGATTTACTGCGTCTCGCTTGGGTTACACACCAGTACTACACCGCTCACCTATGGAATTTCATTCATCCACATACCTGGGTTTAAACAGAGAAAGGACTGGAATAGAAAAACCCAAACCACACGACTCCACCAGGCAAGGGCGACACAACAGAAAACGTGTGGGAAATCAAGTGCTCACTACACCACTGGCACACTCTACTTTTATTGTGATACAATCATGTTAATTATTCACCAGCTGGTGATAGACGCAGCTAAACCTGTAGTGAGTTCCTCCTGTTCTCCAGCAGAGGGGGTTGTGATAGCAATATTCATTCCATCACATAAGGAAAAGAGTAAATTATATAAAGGAATTTACATTTTGTGTTCTGCCCATTATCTGGGTATGGTATATAGCTGCCACCTACAGACCATTTTCAGTATTGCAGTTTTATTATTCTTCTGTATATATGCAGTGTTTATTTAGTTCGGCGACAGTCAACATGCAGCAACGTTTCAGTTCAGCTCGCAAACAGTCTTTGCCTTGAAGAAAGATATGCTTGTAAGTTATTGATTATTTTTATTCAATCTATAACAGGGCTTCTAAAGACATGAACAAATTAAATTTAAGACTTTTTAAGACCTTTTTAATACCACCTTATATGAAACTTAAAACATAAACCTGTAATGGAAATACACATAATATTACATACATGTATGTAATATTTAATGTGTTTAATGTAAAAAGAAAACAAAATATCATCACTGTATAGCTTAAATATAATTTATTACAGTGAACTTTTCATATCAGAGGACAATATTCCATGCAAAATATCCCCACAAAAGCACTGCATCACCAAGATTTTTGGTGGTGCAAATAATTTATTCTGAAGCAATATTTTCATCAGTTTTCTATCAGCTTTTACATACTTAAATCTGCATATTTTTATTTATCTTTACAAAGGCCTATTTTTACAAATGCATAAATAATGTTTTGATATATTAAACATAGAACGTTGAATACTGATATTTGAAATATGAAAAAGTTTGTTTATTGAACTGTTGTAAAAAAAATCATTATCACATTTGTAATCATCAGGCGAAAAAACGGACTCTTCGCGTGAAACTGATAAACTATATGAAGTGGTATAAATATATAAATTTTCTGCCCCCATGTCTTGAATTTGTGATCATTCTGAATGTATTTTAATTGACTGAATCATGCAGTGAAAGAGCGCACTAGACTTCACGTACTGCGTGCATTCTGTGGGTGTTTTGAATGGTTTTTTGCGTTGTGAGAATATTCAGCAAAATAGCTCACTTGTCATGGTATGTTACTTAACTATATCATGTTATGAATAAATTAAACAACAAGAGACTAACAGAGTGAGCCTCAACAGCGCGTCCTTGATACCAGAAATACACTATGCATTATCAATCGCCATTTACATTGAATGTAGGCTAATACAATTCAGCATCACTGAATTGTTAATTATGATTAATTATGCTTCACTGGTTATTTTTATTTATTTTTTTTGTCACTTATGTTTTAATCAGGCTATTTGTCCGGTCGGGCAAGTAAAAAACCCAAAACATTTAAAACTAGCTAGAAGGCTGATCAGCTGTAGCTCTACCTATATTATTATTATTATTATTATTATTATTATTATTATTATTATTATTATTATTATTATTATTATTATTATTATTATTATTATTATTATTATTATTATTATTATTATTATTATTATTATTATTATTATTATTATTATTATTATTATTATTATTATTATTATTATTATTATTATTATT
>NW_015505216.1:89076-98915 GCF_001515645.1 Sinocyclocheilus grahami | reverse complement strand
AAAACCCAAACCACACGACTCCACCAGGCAAGGGCGACACAACAGAAAACGTGTGGGAAATCAAGTGCTCACTACACCACTGGCACACTCTACTTTTATTGTGATACAATCATGTTAATTATTCACCAGCTGGTGATAGACGCAGCTAAACCTGTAGTGAGTTCCTCCTGTTCTCCAGCAGAGGGGGTTGTGATAGCAATATTCATTCCATCACATAAGGAAAAGAGTAAATTATATAAAGGAATTTACATTTTGTGTTCTGCCCATTATCTGGGTATGGTATATAGCTGCCACCTACAGACCATTTTCAGTATTGCAGTTTTATTATTCTTCTGTATATATGCAGTGTTTATTTAGTTCGGCGACAGTCAACATGCAGCAACGTTTCAGTTCAGCTCGCAAACAGTCTTTGCCTTGAAGAAAGATATGCTTGTAAGTTATTGATTATTTTTATTCAATCTATAACAGGGCTTCTAAAGACATGAACAAATTAAATTTAAGACTTTTTAAGACCTTTTTAATACCACCTTATATGAAACTTAAAACATAAACCTGTAATGGAAATACACATAATATTACATACATGTATGTAATATTTAATGTGTTTAATGTAAAAAGAAAACAAAATATCATCACTGTATAGCTTAAATATAATTTATTACAGTGAACTTTTCATATCAGAGGACAATATTCCATGCAAAATATCCCCACAAAAGCACTGCATCACCAAGATTTTTGGTGGTGCAAATAATTTATTCTGAAGCAATATTTTCATCAGTTTTCTATCAGCTTTTACATACTTAAATCTGCATATTTTTATTTATCTTTACAAAGGCCTATTTTTACAAATGCATAAATAATGTTTTGATATATTAAACATAGAACGTTGAATACTGATATTTGAAATATGAAAAAGTTTGTTTATTGAACTGTTGTAAAAAAAATCATTATCACATTTGTAATCATCAGGGGAAAAAACGGACTCTTCGTGTGAAACTGATAAACTATATGAAGTGGTATAAATATATAAATTTTCTGCCCCCATGTCTTGAATTTGTGATCATTCTGAATGTATTTTAATTGACTGAATCATGCAGTGAAAGAGCGCACTAGACTTCACGTACTGCGTGCATTCTGTGGGTGTTTTGAATGGTTTTTTGCGTTGTGAGAATATTCAGCAAAATAGCTCACTTGTCATGGTATGTTACTTAACTATATCATGTTATGAATAAATTAAACAACAAGAGACTAACAGAGTGAGCCTCAACAGCGCGTCCTTGATACCAGAAATACACTATGCATTATCAATCGCCATTTACATTGAATGTAGGCTAATACAATTCAGCATCACTGAATTGTTAATTATGATTAATTATGCTTCACTGGTTATTTTTATTTATTTTTTTTGTCACTTATGTTTTAATCAGGCTATTTGTCCGGTCGGGCAAGTAAAAAACCCAAAACATTTAAAACTAGCTAGAAGGCTGATCAGCTGTAGCTCTACCTATATTATTATTATTATTATTATTATTATTATTATTATTATTATTGAGAAAATTAAGAAGGTAGTTCAACCTGTATTCTGCTACTGCGATTCTCTCTGATGAAACAGTAACTTACCACGGGGGAGAAAAAAAAACTTCGGTCTGTCCAATGATTGTAAACAGTCATTAGGTCCGTCAGACTTAAGATATTTTAGCGTTAATGTGACCAAAAATATTTAAGACCCATCGAATCTGAATTGAAGACTTTTTAAGGCCTTTTATTAGGAAAACATTATTTAAAGGGGTCCTATTATGCTTTTTCACTTTTTGAATTTTAGTCAGTGTGTAGTGTGTATGTTTGGGCATAAAAAAGATCTAGACAGTTACAAATCTCAAAGTCCACTCCAAAGGGAGATATTTAGTTTTTAAAAAATCAATTTTCAAGAACTACAGCAAATGGCTCGTTTGGACTACAGCGTTTGTTTTCCGGGCTTTATGATATCACAAAGTGGCTCATTAGAATATCATTACAAAGAATTCCTGCCTACAGAAATTCGAATGGTTGGGGGATGGGGAGGGGCTTGGTCGTGGTTAGAACGCTTGGTTGAGTGACCGCATCAGACGAGACGATGAAGAAGAGCTGCTGTGCTGTAGCCTCAAATTTTTGGCATGTCTAGAACAGCAGTTCTCAATTCCAGTCCTTGCGTACCCCCGCTCTGCACATTTTGTATGTTTCTCTTATTGCTTCATACGTTTGTTATATTTGACTGTAAGTGCCCTGCGAAGTGGACATTACCGGATATTCCATGATTCCAGTTTGAAGGGAGCGTATATGTTCCATACAAAGGGCATTTAAGTGAGAGAGACGTGAATTTAAATTGTATTTATTTACAGAGGTATATTTTGTCCCACTTCACGCTTCTCTAGTAAGTTTCGTATGTGTGTGAAGACGCTGCAGGCAGCGGCGCAGTGCAAATCTGTGAATGAATATTCCGAAGTGAAGTAAACTTCAACGGATTTCCCCTGCTCAGGTGAGTAGGGAGCAATGGACACTGTGTAGGGATCATGTCAATCTGAAAACAGTTCATGCACGGAGCTCACTTCTAACGAGATGATCTGAATCAGTGTGCCTACACTCATGAAAAATAATGTATTTGAATTTTAAAGACATGGCGCGACACAACGCTCCTCGTCCGGTGTGTGACCGCCTGAAATGTTGTTTTTTCACCTCCGTGCCCAAACGTCTTTGTTTGGGCTTCCGAAAGCGGATGATGTCAGGAAACAGTGGTTGCAATTTACTTTTTAACTCTGTTCCTGAGCATTATAACCCCAATTTGCTATCGTGTGCAGCGCATTTTACTGAGGACAGCTACACACGAGTGAGAGTGCCGGATTCGCCAAAAGCTTTTGTTGAAAGACGGAGCAAGGGGGCATGGCAGTACTGAAACACCGTCTAAGCTGTTCGCCAATCATAACGTACTGGGACAGCTAACCAATCACAACACATTTTGTTTTTCGGAAGGCGGACCTTCATCAAAGCCGGAACTAATCGAGCTGTTTGTGCTAGGATGGGGAGAGAGGTATTTTAATAATGTAAATTATGTGAAAAATAATGCGTTTTTCGAACCACCAAGCATGAGAGCATGTTCTAGTACACCCCCAAAACAAAATCAAGACTTTGTAAAAGAGCATAATAGGACCCCTTTAAGACTTTTTAAGGACCCGCGCACACGGTGTATAAGAGTTTTATGTGCTAAGACAATATTACTTCTTGAAAGTAAAGATTGTGATCGATATAAATGATAATGGGAGAAAGTTTTCTACCAACCCGATTCCAAAACAGTTGGGACACTGTACAAATTGTGAGTAAAAAAGGAATGGAATAATTTACAAATCTCATAAACTTATATTTTATTCAAAATAGAATATAGATAACATATCAAATGTTGAAAGTGAGACATTTTGAAATGTAATGCCAAATATTGGCTCATTTTGGATTTCATGAGAGCTACACATTCCAAAAAAGTTGGGACAGGTAGCAATAAGAGGCCGGAAAAGTTAAATGTACATATAAGGAACAGCTGGAGGACCAATTTGCAACTTATTAGGTCAATTGGCAACATGATTGGGTATAAAAAGAGCCTCTCAGAGTGGCAGTGTCTCTCAGAAGTCAAGATGGGCAGAGGATCACCAATTCCCCCAATGCTGCGGTGAAAAATAGTGGAGCAATATCAGAAAGGAGTTTCTCAGAGAAAAATTGTTTGAAGTTATCATCATCTACAGTGCATAATATCATCCAAAGATTCAGAGAATCTGGAACAATCTCTGTGCGTAAGGGTCAAGGCTGGAAAACCATACTGGATGCCTGTGATCTTCGGGCCCTTAGACGGCACTGCATCACATACAGGAATGCTACTGTAATGGAAATCACAACATGGGCTCAGGAATACTTCCAGAAAACATTGTCGGTGAACACAATCCACCGAATCTTTGTCTAACACAGAAATCTTCATGGTGGAGGCTTTAGGATCAGCTGTGATTGACACAGCCTGTACAAGAACTGTGTGGAGAAAAATGGCTTGAGGATTACACAAGTGGGTTACTGAAAATAGATAAACAAATTGCAAGACATTTTAGATTTGGTGATAGGAAAGTTGTTCACTCCACAAGGAAAGTTACCATTCCAGCTAAGATAGGACATACCAGATGCAAAATAGAGACAGAAGTTGTTCCTGCAGATATGCCAATGCTCTTAAGCAAGGCTTCATTGAAAAGAGCAAGTGCAGTTCTGGACATTGCAAATGACAAAGCAACGATGTTTAAACAACCTGTTAACCTCGAACTGACATCTTCAGGACATTATTGTGTGAACTTGAGAGACGACAGTCATCTAGGTGAAAAGGAGACAAAGAAAAGTGAGAACAAAACACAAAATGAAAATGAAATTATTGCTGTGACAGAAAACATGACAACAAAATAAAAGGAGAGAGTCCTGTTGAAACTACACCGAAAATTCTTCAGCTGACAGATTGCAAAAATTACTGGCCTGCTCAGGTAATCATGATGATGAAAGCAACACAATCCTAAAGAACATTGTTAAAAACTGTGATACATGTAGCAGATACAGCAAGCCAAAACATAAGCCTGTAGTGGGTTTGCCTATGGCATCAGCCTACAATGAGACTGTAGCTGTGGACTTACATGAGCTTGAGTCGGGAGTATGGTATTTGCATATTATTGACCACTTCACACGCTTCAGTACAGGGAGTATTGTCACCACAAAGAACCCAAAAGAGATAGTGAAGCACTTTATTCACTGCTGGATAAGCGTTCATGGTCCTCCATGCAGACTGTTTAGTGATAATGGAGTTTATATTGAATTTAACAATGACGAAATGAAGGACATGGCTGAAAGGTTTAACATTGAAGTTAAAACAACTGCAGCATACAGCCCATGGAGCAATGGCCTTTTAGAAAGGCACAATCAGACCCTCACTGAAATTTTGCTGAAAGTGAAGAGGGACAACAACTGTGACTGGAAGACAGCCCTAGATTGGGCACTAATGGCAAAGAACTCTCTGCACAATGTCTATGGTTATAGTCCCTACCAGTTAGTGTTTGGGCAGAACCCAAATCTACCCTCTGTCCTCACTGATAATCCCCCAGCTCTGGAAACAAGTAAAAGTACTTGGATAGCTAAGCAAATCACAACACTACATGCAATGAGAAACGCATTTACAGAAGCCGAATGCTCAGAGAGAATCAGAAGAGCCCTTCATAAGCAACTGCGGCCCATTCATGACAAATATGAAACGGGGGACAAAGTGTATTATAAAGGAGTAGATTGTAATGAGTGGAATGGTCCAGGTGTGGTCATAGGCCAAGATGGTGTGGTGGTATTTGTCAGGCACTGTGGAACCTATGTTCGGGTGCATCAGTCTAGACTAAGAAAGGTGGATGACCCACAAACAAAACTGGAGAAGACAGAAAGGGAACAAATGAAAACATATGAAAATCCCACAGTTACACCAGCAGCAGATCTCAGTGACACAGAGTGAAAATGAGGAAGTGACACCAGCAAACGATGAACCTCTTAATGCTGAAGATGACAGTGAACCTCCTGCATCAGTGCTGCCAGGAGGGGATAATCTTGATCAATCCCAGACGACACAAACACACTCATCCATGAGCTGTGAAGGCCTAAGACTAAAAATTGGCCAAATGGTGAAATACACAGACAATCAAAGTGGACAAACCCACACTGAAAAAAATCCTCAGCCGAACAGGAAAGACTACTGGAAAGCACAAGAACTGGTATAATTTGCAGTACAGTGAGCCTGAGGAAATTGCTGGCACAACTGGATCAGTCGATCTAGAACAAATGGACAGTGTTCAGGCGATTCCATCCGAACATGCTAAGTTGAGCACTGACTACAATGAGGATGATATACTGATAGTACATGATGATCTCTTCATGCCTGCAAAAAATACAGAACTCATAACCTGGAAGAGAAATAACGTCTTTGAAGAAGTGAAAGATGAAGGGCAGAAGTGCATCTCCACGAGATGGGTGTGCACACTAAAAGAAACAACTGCTGGAGTTGTACCTAAGGCTAGACTTGTTGCGAGAGGCTTTGAAGAAACAAACACTCAAGACCTTCCCAAAGACTCACCTACATGTAGTTTAGAGTCTCTAATAATGATCGTGGCAGTCATATGTCAGAATAAATGCCAAACTCCATGGACATTAAAGCAGCCTTTTTACAAGGTAAAGAGTTAATCAGAGACATTTACATTCGCCCACCACAAAAAGCACAGAGCAAAGAAACTATATGGAAGTAAAAAAATGTGTTTATGGCCTAACAGATGCTTCTTTATTCTGGTATAATAGGGTGAAAGACACCATGCAACAACTGGGAGCTACAGTGTCAAAGGTAGATCCAGCAGTATTTTACTGGCTGGATTATTCCTGCAAAGTGATGGGGATTCTTGCATCTCATGTGGATGACTTTATTTGGGGTGGTACAGATGCATTCTCCACAGCTATCATTCCTCAATTGAAAGGTGCCTTTCAAGTTGGACGGGAAGAGCATGACCATTTCAGCTATATCGGAATAGAAGTACATTCTCTGGAGAGGATGTCCTACAACAAGGAACGTACATAAAAAATCTGCAACCCCTTCCAGTGGACTCCACCAGCGCAACACAGCGTGAAGCTTCACTGACAGACGTTGATATGGGCATGCTAAAATCAAAGATTGGACAAATATTGTGGGTTGCCAGGCAAAGCAGACCTGACATAATGTGTGACATATCCATCTTGGCATCTAACACAAAACATGCTACTGTTCAGACCCTGCATTGTGCAAATAAACTAATCAGAAAATTAAAATCAGAAGAGGTCACCTTGAGGTTCCAGTACCTAGGGAAAGACAGTTCTGTTAAACTAGTGGTGTACAGTGATTCCTCAATGGGAAACCTTCCAGATGGTGGCACACAGGGTGGACATTTCATCATGCTTATGGGAGAAAATGGAAAATTCTCACCTATATCCTGGCAGTCAAAACGCATCAGGAGAGTTGTATGGAGTACCTCAGCAGGAGAGACTTTGGCACTTGCAGATGGGATTGACAGTGCAGTTTTCCTCGCTACACTCTACTCTGACATTACCACTGGTGGCTGCTCATGTAACAACTTGCCCATTGTGTGTATAACAGGCAATCATTCCCTTCTCGATGCTCTCAAATCTACAAAATCTGTCATCGAAAAGAGACTGGGCCTAGAAATCAGCAGTATGAAGGAGCTTATACACTCTGGAACTGTTCAGCAGATCTTGTGGTCAGCCACCAAAGAGCAGCTAGCTAAGTGCTTGACAAAAAAGGGGGCATCTGCACTTGGCCTTCTGAAAGCTCTCAGCACAGGCGTTTGCCATCTTAAAGACTGTAAAGGATTTAACAATGTTTTACTTATGTTTTGTAAATTTTTAGTCATTCAAACTAAATCTCTAATGTTAACTTGTTATACATAAAAAGAAAAGAAAAGAGGGGAGATTGTTAAGTTATGTTTTATCTTCTGCGCATGTGCGAAGAGCACCATTTTGGGTTAGCGCGTTTTTTTGTTGTTCAGTTGAGTTCTGTATACAGAGCTGCTGTGGTTGAACATGTTTGGGCAGTAAAGAGTGTAATTGCTAAGAACAGTTGTGTTTATTAAGTCAACAATGTACAGCTGTTTTAGCAGTTGAACTTGCAGAATTGATAACCAGCAAAATGGACATTGATCTGCATTCAGTTAAATTGTACTGGGACACATTAACAATGCTTCTATGTTTATGTATCTAACAGAGTTGGACGGATCTGAAAATCAACTAACCCAGAACAGTGGCATTACATTGCTACCAGTCAGAACCCAGCAGACAATGCTACCAGACCAGTGCCAGCTGCTGAACTACAGAATACAAACTGATTCTCAGGACCAGCGTTTCTACGCCAAACCAATGTAATTGAACAAACTAAACATGAAGTTTTCAGTTTAATTGACCCAGAATCTGACAGTGAAATCCGACCTGAGACAACAGCCTTAGCTACGAAGATCAATAAATGTCAGCTGGGATCCCACAGATTCAGTAGATTTTCCAGTTGGAAATCCCTTGTGAGAGGTGTAGCTGCTCTTATGCACATTGCTAAAACATATTCCATATAAAAATGCTCATGTGTGGGCTGGCATCGCTGCAAAATTATGTTTTGTACAGTGAGTTTTGCACAAGCAGAAACAACCATAATCAAATGTGTCCAACAAGAGATCTTCAAAGAAGAGTCTAAGTCTTTGACTGGAGATCCTTTCACCAATATACAAAGTCCTATTAAGAGTCTGAATCCCATCCTCGATGAACAAGGACTGATTAGAGTGGAAGGACGCTTGTCAAAGTCAGACATGACAAACGATGAGAGACATCCTCTGATCATTCCAGCCAATCATCACATAAGCACTCTCTTGATCAAACACTACCATGAGAAGGTAGTCCACCAAGGTCATCACTTTACAGAAAGTGCACAGTGCACAGCTGGCTTATGGATCATCAGAGCTAAAAAGCTTGTCTCCAATTTCATCAAAGAGTGTATCATCTATAAAAAAACTCAAAAGACAACTGCAAGAACAGAAAATGTCAGATCTCCCAACAGACAGACTAGTCGTGGCCCCACCGTTCACTTATGTAGTACTTCATGTTTTTGGTCCCTGGAATGTTCTGTCACACCACACTTGGGGAAGCACTGCAGAAAGTAAGAGGTGGGCACTCATGTTCACTTGTTTATGTACTAGAGCAGTACACTTAGAGGTACTTGAATCTATGTCTGCTTTTGAAGAAATTGATAGCAAAATTTTGGAAGAAATAGTACAGCACCTTAAATCGTCAACATGCTATCTTGACACACTTCCCACATATTTTTTCAAAAGGGTGCTTAACTGTTTGGAAGCAGATCTCTTAGAAGTGGTGAATGCCTCACTTCTTTCTGGGATGTTTCCAAACTCCCTGAAAACTGCAGTTGTTAAGCCCCTTCTGAAAAAGAGAAATCTTGATAACACCATATTGAGCAACTATAGACCAATATCAAACCTTCCTTTTATAGGAAAGATTATTGAAAAGGTAGTCTTTAATCAGCTGAACGAATACCTAAACTCAAATGGATACCTGGACGATTTTCAATCTGGTTTTCGACCGCATCACAGCACAGAGACAGCACTCATTAAGATAAATGATATTCGCTTAAATTCTGAATCTGGCAAAATATCAGTGCTGGTACTACTAGATCTCAGTGCTGCGTTTGATACTGTCGATCATAACATACTACTAGAGAGACTGGAAAACTGGGTCGGGCTTTCTGGGATGGTAATCAAATGGTTCAGGTCATACTTAGAAGGGAGAGGTTATTATGTGAGTATAGGAGAGCATAAGTCTAAGTGGACGTCCATGACATGCGGAGTCCCACAAGGCTCAATTCTTGCACCGCTCTTGTTTAGCCTGTATATGCGCCCACTAAGTCAAATAATGAGAAAGAACCAAATCGCCTATCACAGCTATGCAGATGATACCCAGATTTACCTAGCCTTATCTCCAAATGACTACAGCCCCATTGACTCCCTCTGCCAATGCACTGATGAAATTAACAGTTGGATGTGCGAGAACCTTCTTCAGTTAAACAAAGAAAAAACCGAAGTCATTGCATTTGGAAACAAAGATGAAGTTCTCAAGGTGAACGCATACCTTGACTCTAGGGGTCTAACAACTAAAAATCAAGTCAGGAATCTTGGTGTGATTCTGGAGACAGACCTTAGTTTCAGTAGTCATGTCAAAGCAGT